>NC_058112.1:24223750-24542187 GCF_914725855.1 Thunnus albacares
GCATTACTGTCCCATGTCATATGATTTTCTATTTCATTTTTGAAATTCCCACCAGGCTACTTGTCTGCGGTCACAAGCTATTTTAAATTCAGGGTCAGGCAGATGAAAAAAGGGAACATTTCCAAGAGAAACCAACTGAGCCCAGAGTCGGGTGTTAAAACAAATCCAAATAAACAATCCTGGCTTGCGTCTGGAGATACTGTCGTGCCTGTCTGCACCAGAGACACCAAACAGTTCTCAGAGTCTCCCAAACCCTGGAGCCAAAACAAGTCCAGTTATTCTGCATGACTCACAGTCAAAGAAAAGAAAACTGAATTTGAGTGCCAAAGCACTGATGCATTGACAGATGAGGCCTCCATGTGGCCTACAAGCAGTTCAAACCTTGATGCGGCTGCAAGTGTTGGGAGCTGCTGTAGAACAGATCCTCGAAGGCTTTCTGTAGCCTTTAAAGTGACTTAACTGCGACAGCTAGTGCATCTCTGTGACATTTAGTCAAACATCCATCCTCTGAGTCCATTGTTCCAAGTAAAAACATTAGAGATGTTGTTCAGGGACAAGAAACTCAAATCAACAGTAGTGCTGCAACAACTAATGCTTATTTTCATTATCAGTCATCTGCTGGCTAATTTTATGATAAATCAATGTAGAGCTGCAGCTTACAATTATTTTCGATTAATCTGATAAACCATTAATTTCTCGATTAATCGTTTTGTCTGTAAAATGTCAGTAAATATTGAAAAAATGGCTGTTATAAGTTGTCACAGCCCAACTTGACATATTCAAATTTTTCTTCAAATTTCGTCCAAAACCCAAAAATACTCACTTTAATATCATATATGACAAAGAAAAAGCATCAAATTCACATTCAGTCATGTGGCCACCAGGGCACCCCAACTTTTTGCTTTAAAAAAAAAAGACTAAAAAGATATTTTGATTATCAAAATAGTTGACAATTAACTTTGTGCCGATCAACTAATCATTACAGGTCTAAATCACTTAATTGTTTTGTCAATCACATATCAGAAAACAGTGAAAAACACACATCACAAGCTCATATTATATATTCAAAGTGCAAATCTATAAAGAGATAATCTGAGACATATCGAGAACAGAAACCAAGTGGACCTTCTGGTAAGATTGGTTTTTTCCAATTTTTAAAATTAACTTTCTATCTTGACTTTTAAGTCAACATGGACTGAATTCTGAACATCCACAACTGTGGTTCCTAACCTTTTTTGTATGAAACCCCATAATTTGCAGCAATGTATACTTGTCACAGGATGCATGTTTTGAGTTGTTTACTCCAAGAGTTGTTTTTTTTCCTTCTCAGACTGTTTTATTTGAATCATTTTAGGGGCCAGAAGCAGTAAAACTATATGTAATTTTACAAGACAAAAGCTTAGTGTTAAGGTAAAGTCTTAAAAGATAATGTTTTATTTTTTATTTTCTATCCTGGAAATCATCTCACCTCCCCTTTAAATCAAATTGTGACCCCTTTTGGGTGTTCTGGTCCCCAGTTTAGGCACCGCTGATCTATGGTTCCATGAAAACTCAATTTTTTGAGAAAGATTGTGTGATTCGATTTAAAGCTTCAGAGCAGCTTTTAGATGGATCTTGTGGTGAGATTATTTTATTTACTGAATACATTACGTTCACCATGATACAAAACAGAGATAAGCAGGAAATCTTCACATCTGATAAGCTGGAACTAGAGAATGTTTGTCGAATTTTTGCTTGATAAAAGACTGAAACAAAATGACTTACAAAGACAGAAATTAATTACTATAGCTGGCCCACTTTACATCTTGTCTGATAAAGGTCTTACAAATTGATTCGTAACCTTCAGTACCCTCTTTATAGCAAAGGCACATGTAGTATCGACTGAGCTCGATTCATTCATACTGTATCATATGAAAACAACATTTTTTGTAGACATGCATTATGCTAGATGGGGCTCCAAGATTTTTCATACCCCAACTGACTTTGAGACCTTGATTGTATAATGAATTCAACTTATTAGACTCCAGTAGCTGTCTCATTAGCTGCATCTCCCTCGCTGCCTGCATATATTTACTGCCAAGCAACAATTACTCAAGAATCGCCCTGTTAAATTCTCATTTGGTCAAGAATAGACTTTCTCCTCTTAGCTATGATGATAAAAAATCTCCCGGGTGTTTTGCCATGTTATAATTACCCCTTTCACTGTTTCTATATGTGACGAAAGCTTAAGAAAATGTATCAGAGTTCTCCTCCCTCACCTCCATAGTTTTGATATCATTTGCTTATTCAACTTGAAAATGAGGCTGGAGCAGTGTAGCGAGGTGAAATGAGCAATGCTCATATCTGTTATGAACCACTGCTGGGGGAGGTTTATTTCCACACAGATGGATGCTGATATAACTCTCTGCAGAAATAACAACTAATAGTCTCCCTTTGATGGTATGCTGCCACTTCAACCAGGTATTACCGAAGCTATACATAAAAAGAAGTTGATCGGTTATTATTCTAGTTGGATCTGAGAGGGATTTTCAGACCAATCCTCCATTATTTTTCAATCTTCCTTTGTAATCCAAATTGATGAAAAAGAAAGGATGCAAAACAAAGTGAAGGAGGAGGCCGAATGGTTTCCATTAACATGACAGATCTCAGCAGGTAGGAGCACAGCGAGCCTGCAGCCGATGCAAGTTTGATTACAGCACGTCTCTCATCTTGTGCTTGTGTGTCTTGTGTTAAGCTAACAAACCATTACAAAGTCAAAAAAAGAAACAGACCACCCGTGCGGGAAGGTGGCTGCACTGCACAATAGCGGAGCCCATTATGCTGCCATATTGGCCAAACTCTCCACAACAAGCTCTATGGCAACCCTGCTGTGTTATTCTCCCTCTGCTTTTTTCAAATAGATTGTATTCATTTACGTGTACACTACATTGTGGGTGCTAATTACTAGATGTTACATTCGTCCCCGTATCTACTGTGACGTAAATGTCTCCCGGGCGACATCAAGCCACCAGACCAAAACACGTTGCTGCCTCTGGGCTTTATTTAAAATATTTGATCTGGAAAATTTATTCAGGTGACTGATCATATAAACTGAAGAAGAAACTCTGTTCATCAGTCAAATTTATGTTGAGTTCTGCAGTTCTGGGCTCGCAGTGATAAACCACAATGAATAAGCAGTTATCAGTCTGACACTGCTTCAGCAGTTTGTAATGGAAAGATGCCTTGGCTGTGCCTTCTTTGTTTTGTTGTAAATAATAGAAAAAGAAAAACATTGGATAGACATTTGGACTTGACTGTGTATGAGTATGAGTAGTAGTGTGATACAGTATACTCTCGGTTATCTGCATTATTAAATGAAATTTATCTTCTTGTAAACTTTTGTGTATCTATAGTGTTTTATCTCTGACAGAAATATTTTTCATGTCTTTTTGAGTTGGCACTTACAGTAAAACAATACAAAAGGGAAAATTATTTCATGCAGTGATTCAAAAAACATATTTTAAGCAAAGCTAATAAAGAAGATCTATGAGGTGACTTGTCCTTTTATCTCAACTGACCAAAGTCTGTCATAAAGTCAGAGCTATTAGGAAAAATAGATCTTAATAAAGCTTTCAAGGCAATAAAACAAAATTTAATGCTCATTGAATTATGTTTCCTTCTTACAGCCTCTCAGTATTAAATACAACAAATCAAATTCAAATCAGCATCATGCCGTCCTGCATTAAATTCAGCCAGAGCCCGAGGTTAAAGCTGGCAGTGAAGCCCGTAATAGTCTAAACAAAATGCATGTTGTTTACAAGAATCAACTGTATAAACTGTAATCAAATCAAAATAAATAAACCAGTTTGGTGAAATGAAGAAGCGGAGAAAGAGAGATATGAACCTAGTCATCATTAAAACAAAGTCAACTTTCAGCCAGATCACTGAAAACAACTCATAACAGTAAATAATGTCCCAGTGATATTTACAATAAGCTCAATTGACTTTAATCTGATCATATTCCTTGAGACAATTTTCACCTCTCTTGTCCACCTCTCTTTTTCTCTTTTAATTAAGACTTCAGGCTTCTATAAGCATGAACATATGTGTGTTTGTCTTTCAATATTTGTTATACCTGGGATAGACTGGTGACCTGCCCAGTTAGTAGGGATGTACTGATCTCTACAAACAGTGCTGGTACTGATCGGGTATCTACCAATCAATGTGAGCAATCAATTGAATACTGTTTTGAATACTGAATTTTATTAGTGTGTAGACCTTGTGTTACCTTACATAAAAATGATCCCGATGAGTTAATTGCAGTGAAGAATATAGTTTTAAAAGTAGGAAAAAAGGGGCTCTGGTATTGATTGGTCTTTGGTAGCAGATACCCTGAATAAAGGTATTGGAATCGTCTCAGGAGCACAAAAAACATGCACTCAGTCCAGCCCCTAGATATGTTTAACACAAAAGGTAAAGAAATGATTGGATAGGTCTTCATATATTTAATTCAAGTGGTTTACATTGTTTTTCTGTTGTAATGAAAGCTGTTGCCTGTGTGCATGGCTCAGAGCACGGCAGGACATCCTAAAGATGATGGACTCTGTCTTGTGATATCTACAACTCAACTTCTGACACATTCTGTCCTACACATCCACAAACAAATTATCTAGTTCACTGCCTCAGGCTGCCACTCTTCACTCACTGACAATTGTGCTGCACACAATTCAGTCCTCTGTGCCAATGACGATCATTAGATCACAGCTCTAAATCTCCCAACATGGGCTCATATCCTAATGGAGCACTCAAGGGCTTCTGAGTGAAGCTCTAATGTCATCAAAAGTGAATGAATCCCAATTTATTATGATGACAGTCAAAGAGAGCAACAATTAGGCACAGGGCTTTTTGCAGCAGAATACTGATCAGTATTTGGATGCAAGCCCATTAGCTGACCCAGATATAAGATGCAGTCACTTAGCTAGTCCCAGTGTGAAGTAGGAGTCTCATCTCCAAACTGTACTTCATTGCAGATGCTCACTAACTCTCGTGTTTTAGTGTGATTGATAATACACATTAACATGGATTAAGGGCCAGCATAGCAACAGAGAGTGTATTTGTGTGCTCTGAGGAAAACACAAACCTAATAACGAGGCTGAGAGGCTGCATAAATATCCAACTACTATCATCCATAGGAAAAAAAAGGTTACGTGCATACTCAAAATGACAGGCCTAGATGTTTCATCTAGTTAAGTAGAGACAGAGACTTGTAATGTTGAGTTTGTGCCTTCACAAACTTATAGGCCTCTCAGATAAGACATAGCAGGCCAAAGTAAATAAATAATGATTTTTAGAAAGCATAATAACATGTCACAGACTTTGAAGTTAAAATCTGAACAAAAATAAGACTTGAACAAGAATGTTCATGAGATAGTCACAGCATATCGCTTCGTGTAATCTCCAAATAGCCGAAAATCTTCCACTGTACTTCCCCTCGTCAAACCTCTGACAGATTTGGGTCTCCTGCTGCGCTGTGATGAAAAGTGCGCCGTTAGATTCACAGTGGTTGCTGCAGTAAGGCAACAACAGTGAGTAACATGTAGACAAATAAACAAGCTCTGTGTGCTCTTGGTTGCCACAGGAGTTTGTTAATTTTTTACATATTTCCTCTCTTAACAGCCTTTACGGTTACTCTGAGAGTGGCAACACAAGGTTGTCTTGGTCTTTATGTATATTTTAGTTTGATCTCAGACATAAACCACAAGTAGCTAGACCCTCCATCTGTGTTGCATGCCTGTTCGGCTGGGCAGTATATTCTATTTTCAGTCCTAGGGAGCTATGCACTGTGTACTATGCTGGGGTGTGCCTGTCTGTGTATTTACAGTACATGTTCTGCTTCACTACCATCAGGCTCATTACACAAACCCTTCACATTCATTTCTTCTTTGTAAACAAGCCCAGCACTGTGATGAAGTGAACCTTGCCCTTTTATAGCTTGTACAGCGCAGGGAGCAATGTGACAATGATGTGACTCCCTGTGAAAAAAACTGGAAGACAAAGAAATAATGCATATCAAACCCCTGTGAGAGAGCAGAGGGGTGGAGAGGAAGAGTTGGTTTGGGGGTGGGGTGGGGTTGAGAGGATGGGAATCCCTCATTGTACTGCACATGTTGTCATCTGACAGAACACTGAAGCTCTCACCAGAAGTAAAAAGAGTGGAAAAAAATATAAAATGCCACTCTAACAAGCCTCCTGGGACCTCAGCTGCCTGGCTTTCTGAAGAAGGAACAGCTTGTCTGATCTAAAATGCTTTAAAAGACTCCAACAGAAACAGGCTGCTGTGCTCTGTGTACATATTCTGTCCATACAGTCCATAATAATGGCTTTGTATATGGACAACTATCAGTTCATACTGTTCAGACTGCATAAGAAACATGGTAACAGGTAGAGCAATAACACAGTAACTGACAGGGACTGGGATTCTCCAAGGTGTTTGTACAACTTTACTCCTCCAATACGTTTGTTTATCTACAGAGGCACATATTTTTTTCAGTAACGCTTGACTTCACATTCATGTAGCCTGATACCATATTTCTAGCCAGCGAGGAGCTGCATCACAACAAGAGCAAAGACCCAATATGTACTGTAATATCTTGGAAGAACCAGGTCCAGATAATATTCAGTCTAAGCAGGTTGGTTAGGGTCTCACTGACGCTGTGTCAATATGAGTAATACCCAAATGGATCCAAGCAGACTGGATCAGCTCCGATCACATGATGCGTCATAATCATCACAGGAGAAGAATGTGTTTTTGATGAAAAAAAGACACGTTGCTGCTCTATTCAACTGCAGCTGCTTGTAATTTGGTGGAGCATTATGCTCGAGTCAATCAAAATTTGAATAGAGTTTGATTTTCCTTGAGTCTATGTGGACTTGGTCTGACTGTCTTCGGGTCAGTTGTCCTTGGGAAAAAAGAAAACATTATTTCTGCATGTTGGTTTTGGGTAAGTTTTATAAGGGTCCATTTTAGATATTTTGGACAGACAACTTTTGCAACTTTCTAAAACCAACAAGCCAAGAGCCTCACCTTAGACAAATACATCCTGTACCTCCACCTCACAGCTGGTATTGAACACACACCAAATAAATATGGCTACCAGTGTGCAACCTGTACATGCGAACACTTTTTTTTAATGTAGCTTGTTATTGATCTCTTACAAATGATTAATTCAACAACAATCATCTCCTCCATCATGTCACTGCTGCTCTAAAAAATATATACAACTTAGTATTTCTGACCTGGTGAATGTATCGTCCGAAATTTCTCTGAGAAAGTATATTTGTGGCTTTAGGCTGCATCTCTTTTCTTCTCTTCACTCTTGCCCTCAACCCTTTCTCCTCTGATTGTGTGGTCACGAAACATAATGGTGCCCCAAAACAAAACTTCACTCCGTGTCTCTGATCTCCCTCCACGTGCAGCTCTCTCAGGGCCCAACTTGGCACTAGAGCAAGCCAAAACAACTTGCCTCTCAAATTAACTTTTTAAAACCAATTCTAAATGCAAATGGTTCATTGACAGACGTAGTAATAAATTACCATAACTTTAACCTTTAACTAGTTCAGGGACAGGGACTATTTATGTTTAATTTCCTCTGGTACTATTAATGGAATACATTCGCCAAAGAACAGAAACAAGCGTGGCCGTTACCACATTAATCTCACTTAGCATCAGTGGACAGATGGCTAAGACAGAGCTTTTAACAGTAACTGCACAGTGATACCCAGGTGAAGAGGAATAAGAGGAATCCATAAAATCCCACGATGCATCATTTACAAACAAACTGCTCCTCAGCAGTCCTGCAATCAAAACTACTCTGTGCTGAAGGAGCAAGTTCTATGCAAGTGTATTTCATTAAATATCCTGTACAAACAGCAATAGTTTCTCTAAGAACTACAAACTTATAGTGTACTGCTGTTAAAAATGACCATTCACTCATTATGCTTTAACACCATGCTTAGTTATTATATCTATTAAATATCTGTTGGCTATTAGATGCAACAGCACAAGCTGTTCAATTAGAGTCGAGTTAAAAAAAACATTTTAATTGTTTTCTATTTTTATTGATGCAACTGTTATTTACTGGTTCCAGCTTTTCCAATGTGAGAATGTGCCACTTTTCTCTTTTTATCCTTGTAAATTGAATGTATTTGTGTTTTGGATTGTCCAAAACAAGCGATTTAAAGAGGAAATCTTGAACTTGTAATGACCGTTGATCTCTATTTTCTGACATAATATAGACTGGATAATTAATCATAAAGATAAAATAAACATACAGTAAATTTGCAGATTAGTAAAGAAAATAATCCATAGTTCCAGACCTTCAAATGAGTGCATTGTAATTCCTCATTATTGGTTTTGTTGATGACTTTAATATAAGATGTGTCACCGAAGATCAGAATTATAAGCACACATTTCTTCCAAAACAAGCAGAGAAACCACAGTCACGACAATAGTGATTTGTGAAAGCACTGAACAACTGTGAGCCCCGATGTTGCCACAGTGCCAAATTTAATTAAAGCCATCATATTATGTAAACCAAAGGACAGATTTCGGAAGACATCATGGGCGCTCACTGCCAGACAAGCTGTCCACACAGCAGGGTGAACCTTCAAGAAATCTAAACCACATATCTTAATCTTTTCTCTCTGTGCTTGTCTTATTTCCATCAGGAGTCCTGACTCCCGGCAGCAGCCATGTGAGAGAAGCTGTCAGCAAGCAGAGGATGCCCACGTCCAGCTAAAGCTGAGCTGCTCCCCTCCCTCCCTGCCTCCTGCTCCCTCCCTTCCTTCCCACATGAGGACGAGAAGATGACTATCACCAGCCGGCAGTCCTTCAATGTCCTAACAGTCATCTTCCTCCTGCTGTCCACTGCAGGTCTGTTCGGTTTAGTTTGTGCTTATCAGTGAGTCTGTCTGTCTGGTCTGCAAAAGTTCATATTTTTTTCATTACAGGAGCCTTCAGACACTCATATCAGAGTTGCAGGGTGTGTTACTATCAGGCATGTTAGGAGCAGTTTCTACAAACTCAGGATGCTTTCAAATGTGGGTCTGGGTCCCTTGAGTGAACCACTAGTACAGGAAAATACAGGAAACAACCCCAAAAGACACAGTTTAATGGATAAAAGAAGATAGATGTTGACATCTGGCTAGTCAGAAACATCAAAGGACTTGGGAGCATTTATTGCCAAAAAAGTGAACTTGGCAGGAAAAGCCTAAAAAAAAAAAAAAAGAAAGAAAACCAAATCAGGCTATGCTGCGTAAGTGCATATCATAACCCTGATAGGTACAAAGAGAAGAACACAGTCGACACATATCTCTGAGATTATGCACAAGGGAGAAGACTCCATCACAAGTCTAGAAATGATAAAACAGGGCAAGAACAGATGGGAGTGTTGTAGGGAGACATCAACCCAACAGCGTTCAGGATCATGTAGCAGGTTAAAATACCACCACCTTATTAAAGAGCAACTTAAAATGCTGTTTTATCTTGAATCTCTTCCCCCCTCACATACATCAAAATATGCATTAAAACCCAGCGAACCTCAATCTCTTTTCAAACAACCACTTCAAATGAGAGTGATGTATGTAACAGTGTTTCTATCAAATCTGGACAGCCGCCAGAGTCAAGATGATTTTCTACTGTGTTTGGCAGTCAGGAAGAATGAAACAGAGCTCTCCACACTATTTTTCTGTGTCTTGATAGTCAAAGTGATGTTCTTTTGTACTTCAGGGATGTGAATTAAAAGACAACATCACAGATTTTTCACAGATTTGTTTTGTTCTAGCGGACAGTATTTGATTTGATTTTCTCCAGAAAAAAGACAAGGAACTGTGTTGCAATGAACACTACAGACTACAGATTAAAATTAATTGATAGTATAATAAAGTGATCATACATCTAATAAACTCAGCAAAGTTAGCTGGTTATAAAGGTGGATATAATGTTGAGTTATTCTGAAGTTGTTTTTTGATTAATCTATAAATTGTTTACATTGATAATATGCTATTCCTATAACAGTACCTTTCACGTAGATGTCCTTTGAAGAGTGAGGAGAGGGAGGATTCTGGGATTTGATCCACTAGTCGATGACTCAAAACAATTCCACGATAACGTAGGGTGTCATCGTGCTCGCACAGTGTGCAAGTGAAAATCATTAGTAGCCATTAGTATTGATGATTGTGTGAAATTTTAGCAGCGGCGCTCATAACTCTGCAGAATGAATATAGGGGAAACACTGAATGATCTACAATGCTCCTCATGTCTGTGTAACTAAATGAACAAAGGATACTGTCAGGACTGACGCTTACATTCATCTGTTTTTGCTGTATATTAATAACAACAAAGGTATACAGAAAGTCCATCATACTTAGCTAAAGATAAAGGAATTGGAAATGGATTTTACAGCTTTATTAATAAATTATGTGAGCTACTTGTGAATCGCTATGACTTTTGTTTGCTTGTAGCCGAACATTGAATGGAAAACAAAATACAACGAAGCTGACTTTTCTATTATAACCAAGACAAAACACTGTTAGTGTGACTGCTGTCATAAATACATAAATATTATGTGTGAGTGCTGACTGATGTTCAGATGTTGCTTGTTGCTGCAGTGGGAGAGAGCCACAGCTGTTTTTAGACCGTAAGCTGTTAACATAGTAATACAAGAGTCAAGCTGTTAACTGTATCCTAAATTTCAAGCAGTGTTAATGAAATTAAGCAGGTAGGTGTGTTTACTGTGTCATTTCCAGAACCAGCTGGTGTTCATTTGAGAAGCCACAGACTTCCCCTTCCCCTGAACTTATCTTTTCAAACCTTTAAGTCTTGCACCATTAGAGGACTTTATGGTCCACTTCCGATGTCAAGGGCCTCTGTGCCCTTATTGCCAGCAGACCTCCCTACAACTGCTGACCCCTCCTTTATGTGCAAGGATTTATGGGATATAAATAACATGAGCTGATTGAAGGACCGTCTGGCTGATTCAGAAACCTATATAGTATAGTCAATGCAAAGGTCAAATGAAGAGTTTCCTGTCTCTACTGTATATAAGCCATCCTTCACTTCTAATCCTCAAGTCCTTCACTTTATTCTTTCCTCTCCTCTGCAAAAATTAAGGTTGTCAAAGGGGATAAGGCTGGCCACGCCAAGCTTATTATAACCTGAAAGAGATATCTGCTTTCAAATGCTGATCTGTCCCTGCCTGAGATTACTGAAAGACTTCTATCAGCCCGCAGCATAAGTGGACCTTGAACTAAATCACAGCAACTCTTTTAGTGAAAACTGTTTTTTTAGGCTCCACTGATGAAAGGAAATAGACAAAGACAAATCGATTCAAGGTAGAGTCGATGATTCTGGAGAAAGATTGTTCAATACACTTTTTGTCAAATTCAGCGAATATCTCCTCACAGTCTGCTAGCTGTCCATTCTGTGTGTGTGCTGGAAAATAAAGCTCTCCTCAATATTAAAAGGACATCTAAATGAAAGGTACTGTTATAAGAGTAGCATAGCTGCTTTAAGGAATAGGGTAGTGCGTAATGTGTGTGCGTAGCGAGTGTGTGGTTGAGCAAGTGCAGAGAGCGAGCGGCAGAAAAAATGATGGTGAATGCAAGCAGAGCAGAGGAAAAAGTTAGCACTAAGTTGTCTCTCGCAGTAAATGTACATTACAGCTTCTCAAGACCAAGAAAAGTCTTGTCTATTGTTTCTTCAACTACTGGAAAAGTGAAGGGGTTAGCCCTGAAGTTAGTGAAAATGAGTTAGACATTTTAAGTATGTTTCCATGCAGTTTCTGTACTGTATCACTACTATGCAGCAAACAGTCTGTCCCCAGGCAAACCAGAACATTCATTCTGGGTCTGTGAGCTATTAGCTACGAGGGTGTTGAACAAGTGGGTCTGTCCTGGTCCATTGTGATGGGCATTAACCATCATCAACCCCCATAAACTGACACTCATTATCTCTAGGTCATTTCTCTGACAGATTGGTAATTTGTTATCAGATGGAGTCTCAGCTGCTGCAGCAGTACATTCCTGTGATTTCCATTTCCAGCAAAAACTTATTGGTTGCCAGATTATATAACAAAAGCAATTTTGTTTTTTATCCTATGTGACAGCAAGGATGCACATATTTATCTTCTCCAGAGGCTGCAGGGACTTTAATGCACAGCTACAGATGAATGCAAATAACAGGGCACGAGACTAATGGCGTCCTGGCGTCCCGGGGACAGTAGAAAATGTGTTTGGTACAAACAGAGATCTTCCCCAGGACGCCTCCAGAACGAAAGGGATTTTATTTTTTATTATTATTTTTTTATTATTCAAGTTTTTATTTATTTATTTATTTTTAACTATTGCTAAGCTAAGCTATTGCTTAGAAAATGACAAATTGAACTGAGCACTGCCTACAATGGAGTGCTTCTCATGCTGTTACTATAGTTACTATCACTGGCTGGCTACTCAGCGTGAGACCTGAAATGTTCCTGCAGTACCAGTTCATCTATCCCCTCAGTCTTAAATGGCTTGCTGGCAGGACCTCACATATATATTAAACAAAATACCGGTTAAACAAAACAAACACGCTGTGTGTGAGTATATTAGCTAGAGTACGTGGATAGTAGTGAGGCACGCCATTGTGTGGATTGCAGTTTTATCCACGTTTATTCCGCAGATCAGGCACGCCGGCTCATGAAAAACTACATTCTGATTAATAGCAGATGGGTAGCGAGTAGGGCTGGGCGATAAAACAATCTCGAGCGGCTCACAACAAATTTGTGTCGATTATGATGATAAAGTTTGGACATTTTTTACTCGACATGGATAGATCTAACAGTCTGTCACACAGCAGAAATAAACGCGACAACAGCCAGTCTGCAGTTTTTGGCTCACACGTCAAAGAACACGTCCGTTTACTACTGCAAAGCATTGTTTGAGCTACCGGTGAAGAAAGTGGATGTCCTCTGGAAAAGAGGAAAAACATTAGTGTAACTGAGGGGCACAGTGAACCCAGGCTGGTGAAGAGGGACAAACTCCGCCGCATCTGCCAACGAGGCTACGCTAGTGTAGGGTCTGTTCTACACTAGCGTAGTGATCTCAGACTTTTGGACACTACTGTATATATAAATAAAGTTGTAGCATAATAACTGGTTTGCACAAGAATTTGCACTTTTTACTAAGATTTCTACGTCTAAAACTGAGAGATGGCCAAAGGAATTTGATGTGATAGTAGACACAGCTTTTAGTTTTATTTAGATTATTTTAAGATTTATTTAGATTTAGATTTATTTTAAGTTACAAGGCAAGCTAACTTGTATTATTTTGTTAGACAGATAAAGCATATTTAACTAATGAAGTTTAACTAATGAATCCTCTGGCTTCTTCAGGCTTCAGTCATTATCAGGATACTCAAATGGCAGCATTATCAAATTATATACCTTGATAAATATTGATCAATATGGAAAAAATTATCGTGATCATATTTTTTGCCATATCGTCCAGTCCTAGTTGCGGGTGGTGAAATAATAAATCATTAATGAGGAAAATATTAATTACATTCTCTAAGATGTGAACATAGCAGAGAGCAGAGCTGCAGCTACTCCGCAGCGATCAGCTTCATTTTTCATCAGGCATGAAATACTGACTCACAACTAAGCAAACTAACAAGAGAGAATACTAAGAAACATACAGACTCTAATAACAATTATTTCTAAAATTATACAAGAGAGACTGCTGGAGAAATTGGTGCACTCAGCATGCTATAGTCTTTCCACACCACATGGGTTATCAGGAGCAGAAAGGGGACCACAGCAGGCAGCGTACATAATAGGCTACAAAAATATGAAACTGAATTGCAAAGGCAGAATTCACCATTTAAACGTTTACAATTACCAGAAGCAGCATCTCTAATCTTTAAAGTAAATTGTTAAAGAAAACACTCATACGGGAGCGTATTAAGTGCTTTGGGGGCCCCGGGCAAACTGTCTCGCTTTAAAAATTAAAGAAACTACATTTTAATTTTGGGACGGTTTACATTCTCTTCGGGTCGGTTAAAATTGTTTTTCTGGACGGTTCTGGGACAGTAGTGAAAAAAGTTAGTGTGGAGCCCTGAATACGTCAGAGTGCTGTTTGTACCAAATATCTTTAATGAATTTGGGATTCGGTGATTCTATCTGTCAAAGTAGTAGTATAGTTGTATATTAACATGTAAGGACGCTGGTGTAGTCCGATTCCTTTTAGAAAAAAAAATACTTTTACCTCCTCTGTGTAACTCCATCTAAGGTTTTGTAATATAATTCTGACACAGAAACTTCCATAACCAGTCTGAGGAAAACACAAATACCTAAGCATATCTGGTGTTTCCACTCAGAAGCACTGACATTCCTCTGTTTGCATAATGACCTAATAGATTAGATGTGCCCCATGTATAAATTTTCATATATATAAATTTGATGTCTCCCGTCTGATTATTTTTGCTAGTACAGTATGTTTATTTTCTGTTCTTTGGTCCTTCTACATTAATATTACAGGAATCCTCTCTAGTCGAGTGAGGCTTCCAAAGAAAACAAAAAACATTAATAATTACTCTTGTTTTGTAGTTTGGCTGCTGCAGGTTGAAAAGTGTTTCCTTGAGAGCTGTTTTCAATCATTTTTAATTCTAATTCTATATGGGCTTATATTCTATAAGGCACTTTTGCTATATTAGATAGTAGTAAGTGGGGAGACAAACATGAACTATGCCTCAAAGTTCATGTGTCTTTATCTCTCGAGAATATCTGATTGCATTGTACATCTAACGCTTTGTCTTCCCCACCACTGCAGCTCTCTCAGCTCATTACCGGGTGTGTGAACCCTACTCGGACCACAAGGGGCGTTATCACTTCGGCTTTCACTGCCCACGCCTCTCAGACAACAAGACCTACATGTTCTGCTGCCACCACAACAACACAGCCTTCAAGTACTGCTGCAACGAGACTGAGTTCCAGATGGTCATGCAGATCAACCTCACCACCACCTCTGATGGTTATGCACACAAGTGAGTGATAATAACAATAATAAGAACAGCCATAATAATAGCAACAAAGACAATGCTGATGATGCCCTGCTGATGACAACACTCGACGATGGCATTTTGCTTACTGGACTGTCAATTTATTGACAACGTAGGCTGCACAATAATACTTGACAATTGCTGTGATGTTCCAGGCACATATGCACTTATCTGTCTTTTCATTATGAACTAGAAAGAATTCAGTGCGAGCATACCTCCCAAGACTGCTAAAAACCTCAAAGTCTGTATTTTAATAACAGGAAATGTTTGGAAGTTTTCCATCTACATCTGGATCTGGATCAAAACACACATGGTGACGGACAGTCATGTAGATTTTGGGAAATACTGAAATGGATGAATTATTAAACTGACCTAGCGGGCATGAGGCCACTATGCCAGAGACTCATTTTTTTGTTGGAAAATGAAGGGGCTTAGTGAGAGGCACAGATGTCCCAATCACATTTTTTTGCTTCTGATCCTGAACTAAATCCTTTAATATTAAGTATCTGACTTGAGTAAGAATACTCCAAGTATTTTCATCATATTTTATGTTTTTCCACATAATACAGCTACTCAAAACATGCGTCTGAACGTCTGAATATGGTTGCAATTTCACTATGCATTCAAAAGTTTTTGTAAAATATGTCCTATAAACCTTTGCTGAACCATTAGAGGAAAATATGAAAAACAAAATTTTTGTTGTTGATATCATCCAAATATGTACCAAATTAGGATGAGATAGGATGAAACATGTAGGACAAAAAGAATCTGTATCATCTTGTATCATTACGAGATCTGTAATGATTATATTGATCTTGAAATAAGCAATGCAAGAATAAGGCAGGACATTTGCCTCTATGCTTTATGGTTCAGGAGTAATGAGCCACAATATGAAGTGCTTCATAAATGGCCACGTTCTGGCACTATCCAGCCAAAAAAATAATTAGTTCTTCTTTGGGCCATGACGGAACTTTCCACCAAATTACACTGAAATGTGTTTTGTAGTTTTTAAGATATGCTGCTGAAACACAAACAAACAAACATAGCCGCCTAGGTGGAGGTAGTTGGGGGAAAAAATAGGCTGCGCTGAATCTTGAGTAGAGTTTTATGCAAACAGCTATGGTTGGAACAAACAGTTTCAGAGATGACATTTCCTCAGATCAGATAAAAACAGCCGGTCATATTCGGCTGGCTCCCTCGACAGTATCGCACTCATTGACACTGTTTGCCTCTTGCTCAGAGGGTTCGGTAACATTGATCTACACCTACAGAGGGATTCAAAACCGCCACAGAGAATAACAGAAGCTGAAACCAGTTGTTGTGTTGTGTTGTTCAGTTGCTGGTTATTATATCAAGTATCACTACAGTGTCCTCGACTATGACATAGAAATTCATGAAATGAATTATAGTATACTTTCTAGTGTTATTAATAGTAACCTACACCAGACATACCAATATATTACAATATGATATCACAGAGGACACATAAACCTGGCGGTACACGCATCCCTTGCAGGATAAGCAGATTTAAGCTGAGTAAAGGACACAGAAAAATGAGCCTCTTGTTCAGTGGGAGCTCTCAATGGGAGGACTGGGTGACAAAAACACAGCTCTCTGTACTAATACCCTCCCAGCATGCCTCTCTCGGACGGTTCACACTGCCCTGCAGCAGGTCATGATATTTCATTTTATTGTCAGATGGCCTGTTGGGCCATTCCCTCATCCTGGCTCACTGAGCGAGAGGATTGCAGGCTTGATATTTACCACTGGCCAAGTGAGTTAAACTGGCCATAATTCTGCTCTTTCCTCACCTTGCGTGGTGAAAGTGGTATCATAGTTTGAGATTTACTGCAGTTCAAGGTAATACCAAAGGCATTTGGTCTCTGAGGGATTCACAGGTCAATGCATTAAGGCATATAGTCCTCCATATAGTTAGTCACTCCATAAGTAACTGAAATGCTGCAGAATCGAAATATATTCAGTGTGCAAGAGTTATATGAGATGCACTTTATTAAAAGCAACAGGAAAAGCTACAAACTTTTGACAGATAATCAATTGCATCTGCTTTCCCTCTTGGAGGAAGCTGTGTTTAATATTGAATAACATTTGCTTTAGTCGTGTGGTCATGATCGATCCCTCCGAGGACTGTGTACATATTCTTGTTTGCTTACCCTCAGGTTGACTTACGGTAAATACAGCCCTGTATGGAAAGCCTGCTGCCTCCTGAAATTACTTTAGTAGACATAAAAATTAGATTATAGGTAAATGTCTCAGACGCAGAGGTGAGGAAAGGTAAATGCAGTTAAGGAGACATTTAGGTTTGAGTGCAGCAGTGGTTTTCACTTGCCTTGGTGCTCATCTGAGCAGTATGAATGTTCGTTTTAAAGTCATTTATTCAGATAAATATCCCCAAGGCCACATCATATTCAGACTGAAGTGGATTCACTTGATTTACTGAACTAGAAGCACTACAGTCAAACAAATTGCAAGTTATGCCTAAATGACATAAAAGATGAGTTTACCTCCAAATAAATCTCTATTTCTTAGTAATATTCTGTGTCATCTATGTCTCGCAAAGTCAGAATAATATTTTTTCATTCTGTCTAATAGAAGCTTCCTGACATGACTGAGGGGTGGGTGGTTAGGTAGGTAGGTTGGTAGGTGGATGGGTAGATGGGTGGGTAGGTAGGTAGGTAGGTAGGTAGGTAGGTAGGTAGGTAGATGGGTAGATGGGTAGGCAGGTAGGTGGGTGGGTGGGTAGGTAGGGGTATGGGTAGGTAGGTTGGTAGGTAGGTAGGTTATTAATCCCCTGGGGAAATTTCTTTTTTACAGCAGCAATAGCAATAACAGAGTAGAATAACAAGAACAACAAGAATATACTTGAAATATACAAATATGGAAATATACAAATGTGTAGTGCTTGGAAAAAGGAAAAAAAAAGACATCACACCAAGAGATACTTTGCACCCCTGTTTTGGCAAATGCTGCTTTCTCAAATCTCTTAAGAAGCTATTTCTGCTCATTTACCTTGCTGTGCTTTACGGATGTGGGTGGACTAAAAGAAAGTTCAAGTGTGCCCCACATAAATTCATCTGGATCATGTAATACATGAAAAAAATTTATGAGAGGTGAAAACAAGGAGCACAGATTTTCAGAGCCAAGTTGAGATGGATTAAAAAGTCTCTGGTGCTAATGAAATTCTTGAAAGTCCAATTTAAGAAGCAGTATTTAAAAAGCAGCAAAAAGAACAGATGGAGGGTGAATATATATATATATATATATATATATATATATATATATATATATATATATATATATACACACACACACACACTCATATATATACAAACACACACACATACACATAATAATTTATATATTTATCTGGTATCTATCAAGGGAGGATTTGATAAATGTCCGTGCTCTTTTTCAGCATGGTCTCTTGCCACATGAACAGCAAACATTCACACCTGGCAGCTCCGTCATAGTTATTAGGAGTTA
Organism: Thunnus albacares; assembly: GCF_914725855.1. Taxonomy (NCBI): domain Eukaryota; kingdom Metazoa; phylum Chordata; class Actinopteri; order Scombriformes; family Scombridae; genus Thunnus; species Thunnus albacares. Next base: position 24,242,325 of record NC_058112.1, read on the forward strand.
AGACCCAGTTTAAGGGTATCTGGATGATAGTTAGTGAGCATGTGAAGAGTGTTTATCATTGTCTTACCCAGATTACACTATGCTAATACTCCCAGTCTGTCTTTTCTGCAGTAACTATACAGCCCTGGTCGGAGTGTGGATCTATGGCTTCTTCGTCATGGTGCTGCTGGCTCTGGACTTTCTCTACTACTCAGCCATAAACTACGAGCTGTGCCGGGTCTACCTGGAGAAATGGGGTCTGGGAGGACGCTGGCTGAAGAAGGCTCGGAGTCAGTGGCATAGGTCCATGCCAGAAGAGAGCGAAGCCCAGGCTCAAGCTCAGCCTATGGTCCCTAGTCACTACCAGCCCAGACACAGCCTCCGGGGGGAGAGCCACAGCCCCACGCTCCTGCCCTACAACACCTCCACCGCATGGTGAGTCACGGTCTGTCACATGACAACTGCCAACCTACAGTTTGGCACTGACATAGACTGTAAAACTGCAATATTCAGCAAATAGAGCACTGAGAATTACGTCACTGATCTCCTGGGTAACCACGGCTGGTGCCTTTGTGGAGATCCATGAGAGAATAATTGATAAATACGACAGATAGCTGGAAGAGAATGTAGGGATTTTGATATAGCTCATTAACATTTGTAAAAGGCAAACTGATGGTGTAGCTATGTTTTATAATTATTATTATCAAGTCCATTTTATTTGTATAGTGCAAAATCACTTTGTCTCATAGGGTTTATAATCTTAACAAAACACCACATTCTCTATCTGTAGACCCTTGATTATGATTAAGGAAAACTCCATTAAAAAAAAGGGAGAAACCCCTTAAAGAAGTGGAAGTGGAGGGATCCCTCTTCTAGGACATAGTAGTAGCATTACAACATGAAGTAAAAGAATTACAATTTTAAGTAAATCAAGTACACAACATATAGTAAGTAAGTATTACATATAGCAAGTAAATATTAAATACAATAAGTTAGTTTCAGGACAAAAATACTTTTTCATACAGCTTTTGCTTGTTGCTCCCACTCCTACTCCTTCTCTTACCAATGTATAGCTTGGCAATGACCAATTCACTTACCCAAAACATTTGTTGTGTTGTTTTGTTTTCACAGCTACCTAACTAGCCATCTGTCTAATTTAGCAAGGCAATTTGTAACTTTGAGAACACACACACACACACAGCGAGGTGCAGGCTGGTGTGAGCTTCAGTGAAAGTCTATCATATTGAAAACATGTTGCACAACTCTTCTGTGATCGACTTAATTTAGCAAAGAAGCCAATGTTTAAACAACACAGTAATGGCTGAATACTTTGGAAATGAGATAGCACTGTGTCAATACAAAGTCCACATCAGATGTAACATTGGTGAAATGATCAATTCCCTGTAAGTGATAATACAGCACAAAACATACATTAAGTAACACAGCCATTGATTCCCTAGAATGAAACTGAGCATAACTGAGCATAAAAATAAGGTGTAGCTGCGGTGTTTCCGTGCTGGGCAGGTGACATGTGTGTTTACGGTGTTTGTGTGCTCTGAAAGACATCACGCTGCGAATACAAAGTCACACAGCTGACGGACTGTTAGCCTAGCATGCTAATCCTACACAATATAATACACAATATGTTTATAGACATCCACGCATAGAAACAGATGAAAGAGCAGGGGAAGTTAACAGATCATTAGAATAGTTATAATTAAAATAAAAATAAATTCTCTTTCAAATCAAACATCCCAAGATTTAAGTGGAAAGTCTTGTTCTTGCAACTGCATTTATACCCTTTTTTTTTACTCAAACGTAGCTTACCCATGTCATGTGATATGCTACATCAGTACACTCTAACAACTAATATTACTGGGACCACTAAGAAAATTGTTGATGAACATTTAATATCTAGGAATTCACATTATAAACACTATCACTGACTATCTCTGTAACAAACCGGCCACAATTTTGCACAATGACCATAAATGGTTGGTCCAGCCATATACTTGGTTTTGACTCAGTCTTGTTTCATTTCCTTTCAACACTGTTTCTTTCTGTGTCTCATTTTCTCGCCTGCCTGTTTTTCTTTATACTCAGTGTTTTGTGACGTAGAGAGCAACATTGCAGGGAAACAGCGTGTCGAGCAGGACAAATTAGAGCATTTCTAGCATACTTTTACCAAGCCAACAGGGAGGAATCTCCACCGTCAGGCTCCCTGTTTACTTAAGTTCCTTATTAAGACTGAAGTGCGCACACACACACACACACAATTACTGCCAACCAATAATACCGCTAACTCTGTTCCTTTCAAAATCATACCAACTCACTGTTAAGGCATGCAATCGCTTCAATATATGGTATCCCTCTGACTAAGGAATACAGACTTTAAAGAATTCTACCCTTCCGCCCACTAATGGATCATTTTCTGTCGAGATGCAGCGATAATCTGCTACCGATCAAAAACGTTACAGCACGTCTGCTGCAGTTTTTAACTTGTTCAAACATAATTTACCCGTTTCATTTACTGGCAACATGTCGCACACTTTCATCACGACTACCAACAGGCAGGGCTCAGACGGCGGCCTGAACACAGGCAACACCCAGAACATCCCGGGTCTGCTCAAGATGGGACAGATGGTGAGTCGGTCCAGCCCAAAATATCCTTTATATAACACGGAGTTTACACGCCGGGACGTGTTCAGCTGTTTACACGCAGTTTCACTGAAACCAGTTGAATTTACCTTTTAAGCAAAAGTCTAACATTGATTTTTTATTGGAAATCAACTGAGGTGTGGCTCTACTGTTAATACTGCTGCTGCTGTTTTTGTTGATAATATATTTAATTTAACCTCTCTCATTATCTCTTTAACCTTTCTCATTATCTAACACACTGACATGAATCCTGCTGTTTGTTTCAATCTGTAGGGAAAAATATAAGATAGTAAATTTGAATTAATACAGCTGATAAATATTATTAATCAAGATATGATGATTACATATACAAAATATTATAGGTGAAAAAATAGGGTGGGAAAGTACTTTGTGGTACCCACCAGGGTTTATCTGCACCACTGACAAATATTTTATCAAATATTTTACACCATTGACTTCAATGAACTTAAAAGTTCATTATGTTGTTAGAAAACCAAATACTGTTTTATCTTTTATATGAACAATGTATTATTATGAACATACAATTGAATTTTCCATTAAAGAAAAGATACAAAAATATTTGTGTATGCTGTCAATTATAGCTTTTAGAAAGAAAGAAAACCGGAATTGGCCAAAATCGGAATTGGCAGGTCAGAGTCTCAAAAAAATGGAAATTGGAATCAGCCAAGAAAATTGCAATCAGTGCATCTCTAATTTCCGGCAAAGCATCTAATCTGTATTCGTCTTTCATCTCAAAATAGCTGCACTCTGTCGTAACATCAACCTCTTTTCAAAAGAGAAATTTTCTTGATTTTAAGTCTGACGGCTCATTAGGGAGCTGTCATTATTAATGAATAGAAAAGAACAGAATAATGTGAAGCTGCACTGCCCGCCAGGGGCCACTAACTCATATTTAACCTGAATGATTTGGCTCTGAGTCACATTAGAAACTCTTCTGTGGCAAAACACCATCTGCTATCCTTTCAGTTTATCTTTTTATTACCTTTGAGAGCAGTCACAGGAACCTCAAGGTGTGTTAGGCTGTGTGTGATTTGTTAAAACACAGAGGATGATTTACAATGCTAGGTGTGGACTATGGACTACATACTGAAGCCGCAGACATTGGTCAGACTCTCATAATGTAGCTATACAATCATCGAGCAACACAGTCTGAACAAACCCACATTTCTGTGCAGTCAATTTTTCATTCAGTTCTGTGTCTCAGACACTGTGCACCCTATCTCTCTGACTGGGGCTCAGAGTCTCTTCCTAGAGGTAGACATCTCTCTCGGGTCATGATAATTTAATGTGGGTAGAGTTTTGACAAATGGCTTTGAGAAGCAGTGTGGACTGTGCGAGCCATAGATAGAGGAGCTGGGATACTGCAGAGGGATCCTGGGGCTGCTCTGCTGGTGGAAACATGGTTAACTAAGACTGGACATATCCACGGAGCCTCCTCATTAGACATGAAGTCAGTTCAGTATGATAGGACTCATCAATCCTAGACTAGTGAGGTTGACCTGTACTGGCAGCTCTGCAGCTTTAAACCAAGGATGTCTATAAAAAGGTGTTGAAACTTCAGCAAAATACACATTGACAAAGCGGGCCTAGAAAACGAGAGCATGCTAAATACATGGTAATTCATGCCGTTTACAGTATGAGCGATGGGAAATGCCTCAAGGTTTGATAGCGGTGTGGGATAATCTTGTACAACATCTTTTTCTATAAAAAGTGAAACCGCTCTCTAATAAACAAGATACCATTTACAAAGAGCTAAGAATATACTTAGATAATCACTCACATCACGAAAAAAATGACAGATGCCGGGAACTAAATTCAGTCACAAGCAGTTTCTGGGGTATGATTAGAATAGCCTGTTTGCTTTTTCACACAGTGAAGCCCTTTTCACAAGCCAGATAATGCTTACACTTTCTATTAAATGTGTTAAGTAACAATGATGGCTGATACTGTATGTATATCAGAGTCGATATTGCCCACACAGTGCGTCATCAGATGGTCCATGGTTTACTTGCGGGCGTACAGATCTTTATCCCCAGAGAGGATGCAGGGTAATGGCTCAGAAAACTCGGTCCACTTAGTTGAACATCTGTTGGCCAAATGTAAACAAAAAGAGATGGGGTCAAGTCCCACAACTGGCGCAGCAACATCTAAAAACAACCCAGTCACACAGCAACTCAGGAATTCAGCACAAATGGTTACCAGTGCAGTGGAGAAATCCTGCCAGTGAGTCAAAGCATCAAATCATTTCTCCACATGCACAGATCTATTTCTTCAGAAAAACCGCAGCTTGGCGTGCAGCGTGTGGGAATACTGTTTACCATATCGCTACGTGAGCGGGCTGCTATGTGCTGCTGAAGATCTGCTGGGGGTTCAGTGTGGGCGGCCTGGGAAACTGCTATTACTTTCCTGTTATTAGAATCTCCCATTCATGTTCACTTTGAACAAATAAAAGAAATTTAACTGGTGCCATTCTTCACCAAGTTGATCCAAGCGAGAGAAAAACAACAGGTCTGAGGAGTCAGATATTACCGTTTACCTTCAGTTTATAAGAACAATGCTTTGTTTCTTAATGGGCTTTATGGGCTTTATGGGCTGGGATTGCCAGTAGATGGAAATTAACCCACAGGGTAATCTGGCACTTAACTGTAAACAACAACAATTTGAGGATCTCTATGTCTTGAATGAAAAAATGAGTGTAATAATATCCACTTTTATATCATTTATATTGTTAAATAACATCCACTTTAAAATGCATTCAAATTAATACAATTGGAGCATGATGGGTGGTGTCAATAAAAGGGTGCTTTAGTTCATCTGCTGTAAGCTATCACATTGCCACAGGAAAAAAAAAAAAATTGGCATCACAAATCCTAGCAGGGCTCTCATGCAACCCTTAAACAGCAATAAACTCAGCTGTTCCTGGAAGATCCTACTCAATAGCCATTAAGTGCTCAGCAGCATTAAAGCCGTGATCTGTTGTCCACTAATGGCTATTAGGACATTACAGGTTTGGCCAGGATCCCAGGTATTGCCAACCCTCTTTGCCCAGTAGTTCACCTCTAGCAATTAGCAGCAGTAGGGCGGAGCAGCATCTTTGAACATCTTGACACCAGAAAGAAAATTTAAAAAGAGCTTTGCAGTGAGGTTCTGCTGCAGTAGATTATCACTTATTTTACATTCCTTTTGTAGTGTGCCCACTTTGACACTCTCCCCTCTCAGCACTGCAAGAAATATCTGATCTACTGCTGTCATTTCAGTCTGGCTCAACTGCACATTTTAAATACACTTAGTCTGTCTTTAGTCAGTGCTGCTCAAGATTTACTGTACAAAAAAAGCTGAAAGATGAAGATAAAAAAATAGGCTGTGGCTTATCTAATGTCCTAATGTTAGAAATTCTGAGGTTAGAGGTCCAAGTCCCCCTTTTATAGTATGCAACCTCCCTAGAAATTCCTGAACAAACACCAAAGTGAAGAGGGAGGAGAGAGAGTAGGGATGACAAGCAACTACAGATACACTGATTGCTACTTTCTTGGCCTATTTCTGGTTTTTTGAGATTCTGACCTGCTGATTACAATTTTGGCTGATACAGATTTCCTTTCTTTCTAAGAACTGTAATGGACAGCATACACAAACATTTAATAACTTTTCTTTAATTGAAAATTCAGTTGCATGTTCATAAAACATTGTTCATATAAAACATAAAACATGAAGACTGTTTGATTTCCTAACTACATGATGGACTTTTAAGTTCATTTAAGTCAACTGATAAAATATTTGTCAGTGGTGCAGATAAACCCTGGTGGATACCACAAAGTTTCCCACCCTATTTTTCATCTATAATATTTTGTAATTTCCTAAATATTATCTTTTTTACTGTAATCAAAAAGCACTTTTACTTATATAGAAAATATCAACTCTTATGTCATTTTAATAGTGATTTGGAGCACTCAGCGGGTGTGCAATTTTTTCACTCTGCTCTACTTATTTGGTCATCATGTCTAGATTAATAATATTCATCAGCTGTATTAATTCATATTTACTTTTTGATATGTTTCTCTACAGATTGAAACACACAGCAGGATTCATGTCAGTGTGTTAGATAATGAGAAAGATTATTAGAATTAATTATAGCATAAAAAACAGCAGCAGTATTAACAGCAGAGCCACACCTCAGTTGATTTTCAATAAAACATTAATGTCAGAATTTTTCTTAAAAGATAAAATCACCTGGTTTCAGGTAAACTGCGTGTCAACAGTGTATCCACCATCTTTTAATTGTGGAATGTAAACCCCCAGGTTGTTATGTCCCAAATTCCCAGAAAAAATATGCCCTCAATAGTAGCTATGGACCTGCTCATTTTTGGTGTCAGAATTAAAAATACATGAGTCAACGTTGGTTTAATGAGTGCTGAGCATCAGCCAGAAGTGTCAGATAAAAGTGAAGGAAATGAGATGTTGGGCAACATCAAGGGACACCAATGCACATGAACCACAACACGTCACAGAGTCCCTTGGCAAATTATAAAGCACTTGGCACTAAGTTGCAGCGGCGCATCATGCCAATATCCACCCACTCACTTCAAGATTGGTAGCTTACTGGGCCAGCTGAGCTTAGCTGTAGCTCGAGCGGTCCATGTGAGGTGGCATCTGTCACCACATTCAGCATACCTGACTCACCAGCAATCGTAGCACTGCCTCTTACAGTCAAGCCTCAGTGACTCAGCGTTATCATCATTCAGTCTAGTAAATGGAGTCTCCATCACACTCTCAGTCTGTCTAATACATCGCTTTGGTCATAGGTAACATTCCTAACACCAGGACTTAAACACCTGCTGGTCCGTCTGCTTAGGAAATGACAATCAGCTACACTCTGCTCAACTCAAAAGGCTGAAACAGCATTTCACATCTTTTTTTTTTTCCTCCTGTTTCTTTTTCTGTCAGTGTGTGATCAAAGCCTAGCTCCTGTCTCCTGCATATTCACATCCATCTTTGAACTCCCTGGTTGGCTTTCTGTGGTAATAATAGAATTGTACATTATGAAATTATTCCTGGCCTGTCTGTCCGCAGAGCAGCATGCCAAGACCTTGTCCAATTAAAGCAACACTCTCCATGTGGTGTGAGTTAATTAACATCATAGATGCTACAAAGGCAGCCAGGCACAGAGTTGTGCTGCAGGCTAAAGAGAAAGTGCAGGAGAGTAGGTTTACCTCTTTGCAAGTTGTAGAACGCCCTTTAGCATTGCCACTAGCAAATGGGGGTCACTAGATTTCCTTATGTTTATTTTTTGGGTTGTGTTTGTGATCTTTTATTAGATCTGTTGTCACACATTTACTTTCCATTTTAGTAATTTTCTCTAGAGTGCAACAATAGAGTTACCCTCAAATGTTTATCATCACCCTGATGATAACAGATATTCCCGTGTCCTCACAAGAATTTAAGGTAAATCAGAGATAAGGTCAAAAGGTGAAAACTTTTTTCCCTATTAACAAAGTAGTTAAATGATTTTAGGCAGCAGAAATGGGTGCGGTGGATGTGATTCATGGAGGTGGGGTGGGCTTAGAGTCTTTACAAGAATTACAGACTCATAAAATATTCCTGTAAATCTGATTGCTTTTTGAAAAGCAAAGCGGCTGTTTTATTAGTCTTTGTGTTTTCAGGGCTTGAGCAGATTTTCTAGCCAATATATTGTTATATAAAGATCAATTTGGACCATGAAGCACAAATCACACACATCATGATGTGAGACAATTTCAGCCATGCAGCTAAAAGCCATGTCCGTGTTGTTCCAATAGGATCCAGGCAATTTTTCCCAAACAACTTCTGTGGTAACCCAGTGAGAGATGAGTGCACTCTGGGCTTAAAAATGGCTGTTTGGAGAAGACAAAGCAATGATACAGCCTCCATTTCTTATTAGTCTTTGTTCTCTGATCAATTTTTGATATCATTAAAACATCTATGTATGCATGTGATCCTGAAATGTTTCTGTTCTTTGACAGTAAATTCTCATAACAAGGTTCACTTGCTTAGTTTTCTTAAGTTTTCAACGGCATCTCATTCCCCTCATCTTAAAATAGTTTGCTCAGTTGTCATTGAGATGGATAGTTGTTTTCATGTGACCCAAACCTGTAAGTAACTGATTTGGGGCAACAGAACAAGCTGTGAACACAAAACTGACACATCACCTTTTTAAGGTGATATGTCAAACTTGGCAAACTAGGCCTATTTATTATTATTCAACCAGCAGATACAGAGCAACATTAGTAGGAGTCATTCATTCATTTCTTGCACTCTAATTAATCCAAGTCAAATATTCACTCTACTTGTTGTTCTGTTTTCTGGTCTCTATTAACTCATTTCCTTTCTCTCTCTGGCTCTTAAGTTGCTACATGCTACACCACAGCTAGTAGACAGTCGGTGTTGTATGTTTCTGGTGTCCATTCAGTCTATCTGCAGTCCGTGTTGCTTCACATTGCTGCAGACCAAAAACCAAACCAGAACTCATCACAGCATCAGGCACCAGAGAGCATCCTTTAACAGAGACAGCGGTTAGGCTCTCCTCACATTTACAGTAAAACCATCTGATATCACAAGACTGAAATTCCATACTTAGGTTGCATGATAACAACTAAATCATCTACATGACAACTGTATCTGCTGATGAAAGCCATGAAAAGTGAACTTTATGTCTTTATGTTTACTTTATGTTTTGTCAAACTGATTTTCCAAGGTAAAAAGATGAACTTTCATGTGAAATGTCTGTTTTTTCTCTCTGGGCAGAATGATGCTGTGAGTGGACAAACTGAAGAGTAGCAACACCTTGTTTCCTTACATGGTACAGAAGAGATGCCCCACAGACATCCATCTTTGGACCACTGACGCAACACCACTGGTGGGCTAGCCATACTGTAGTAGTTCACAGAGACTACTGCCCCTTTTTAATGAGCACAAAACACCCATGGACTGACAGAGGCAGGCTGACATGGCATTTAAAAACTTAGCTGAACAAAGGCTGTGAGGAAACACAGAGGGCCATACTGCTGCTGTCACAGCAAAGGAGCGACAAACACACTCAACTGCTCACAGGTGTTCAGTCCAAGGCCTGGAGTATCCCAAACAAATCCGAGCTGAACTGGATGAACTGTACTAGCGAGCGAGAAAGCTTGCCTGTTTTTAAAAAAAAAGCTCATCTTTCTAGATATAAAATGTTTATTACACTGCTGTGTCAGTTTGTGTTCAGTAGCAATTAGACACAGTTGTGGGTTATCTATTTGGTGATTTATTTATGTGAACTAGTCAGAGAAATATATGAGTGGTTAACATTCGGAACATGTAACAGCTTAGGTTGATGCTGAGCATCTCACTTAGAGTAGAATGTTTTGTTACTCGCTGAATCCAGACACAAAATGTCTGCAGCCATGTTGAAAATTAATATCTTGTATGAAATGTTTTAGGTCTCCTTTCTGCAAAACAAGTGATTTCTCTATTATTGTAACGTATCTGACGAGGACATAATGCCATACAGTTTAACTGCTGTAGATCTAAAGGTTTTACATTAGGTCATCAAGATTTCTTTTAGGTTTATTGAGGAAAAGGATCTTGACTCTCAATAAGTTATTTCACCCAAAACATTAATGAGGATCAGGGATGCCTTCGCAACAGCAAAGAGCTGTATGCTATGTTAAACATAACCTTAACCCTTGGCTACAAGCCTATTCAAGACCATTACTTACAAAGTTAGCGTGTGACAGTTGCCTCGGTAACTTCATTCAATGACTTGTTTGCCCTTCCTCATTACCGGAGCTGCTTGTAACAGCTCCATTAGCAATATAATGCAAATGAATATCCATTTGGTTCTTTTATAAGGAGCGCTCTATATCCCACACTGGTAATAGACAATTGTAAGCGATTAGCCATAATAGAAATGTAAAAGAAAAAAAAAAAAGACATTAAAACCCCCTTCACTGTCAGCAATAATGTACAGTAGCTTAATCTGAGAGATGACATGGTATGTAGAAGTCAGAGCGGCCGGCCAAATGAGTGCACAGTGCACGGGGTATTCACTGAGGTGTATCACAGAGGGGTTTGCTCAGTTTACATTTAAATAAGAAGGTGAAGTCAATGAAACAGACATATAGTATTTCTAGATAATGAAGTCATATTGGGAAAGGTCTCTGACATTTTCAAAAGAAACGCTTTTACTTACTAGGGCTGCAATTAATGATTACTTTCATCATCGATTGTGATTTTATCCATTAATCGATTAACCATTTGGTCTAGAAAATGTCAGAAGATTGTGTAGAATACCCATCATTTCCTACAGTCCAAGGGGATGTCTTCAGATGTCTGGCGACCAACAGTTTAAAACCTAAAGCTATTAAATTCACTATTCATGTTAGGATAAGAAACACAGCAAATCCTCACTTTTGAGAAGCTGGAACTCATTTGTTCAGTATTGTTTGCTTGAAAAAAAAACTTTCCAACTAGTTGCAGAACAATTTTCTGTCAATCAACTAATACAAATAAACAATTTCTACTTGTTTCAGGCTCTACTAGAGAAGGTTTCACATCATGTGCAAATCTGAATTAGCTGCTAAAATATACGGTACGTTTTTTCAGTAATCCATAAAATGCTGTCCTTTCTGATTGAGGAAAGCAAACAAAGCAGCTGTTGATGCCAGACTGTGTACGAGCGTCAGAGAGTGAAGACCAGGTGGACAGAAAGTAGATACAGTAGGAGAGGGGTGTCTGTCCCAATCTTGCATCTGCAACTGGGAATCTGGCAGCTGCCATGCCTGAACGTGCACACAATCTGTGGTCTGTGCACGCATTGCAGTGTACTCGCTGAAAGCTAAGAGGAGAATCCCCACAATTGTTGAAGGAGTCTCTAAGCCACCTGGATCGACACAGAAATGTGCGGACAGAAAAGAGCCAGCCACGAGACTTGCCATCATATTTATCCTCTCTGTTTCATCAAGTGGGCCCTAACACAACTCTGGTCAAGTGCTGTAAATGCAGAGCCTGTCGGCGTCATCCTCAGTTATCAGCAATAATATTCACATTTGCTGAGTTGTTAGAGCAAGTTAATTCCCCATTTCAGTAGCTAAAGTTTAATTGCGTTGTGTGCCCCAGCAGGCTTGTGCCATCGCTTTCAGGGGAAGAGAAATAGGATGTGTCCAAGTGAAATAATTGGCCACGAGATCAGCAGTGGCTCTAAATTACGCTCTCTTGCTCTTTCTCTCTGTAGCTGCCTCCCTTTCCCAAAGTGTGAACAAGCAGCGGCTAACATAGGAGGAGAATTTTTTAACAGGTGCAGCAGCACAAAGGGGATTTAATTAGTCCTCAATGCTGGATAAGTGGGAAAAATCTGATATGTTAGAGAACATGTCGCTTTTCAGGGCTCTATGCTGTGTGCTCTGACCTGTAATAAGGCAAAGTGGGTCTGTTCTTATCACCAATAAAATAGTGACACCCAGGGGAAAAAAAAAACTTTATTTTGTCTCTTATAAGTAGTAGCAGGGTCAAAATGTATTCCTACTCAAGAGATATACGAGGAGTCTTTCCCCTCTTCTCCAAATGTTACAACTTGGTTTTGTGATGTTTTCTGTTTTGTTGAAAACAGTCTCGACTCTGACCTGATGTGATGTGGTACTGTAAATCGTATCAGCTCGACCCTCTTCCCAAATAAAAAAACAAAATTAAAAAAATAAATTAAAAAAAAATAAATAAATAAAAAATAAAGGATGGGAAGAAGGGAGCACACATCTGTTTCAGTCTCTCCAGGTTGTCATGGTAACAGTTGCCTTACAGTTGAATACCCACCTGTACACAGAAACTATGTAGTGGTTGATACCTCACTTTTTGGGTGTGGTGGTGATGATAATGTGCACCACGTTCTGTCTACAGTATGTATTTACTACTAGATAGAATGTTCAGTACCGTTTTCAGTTGGATTGTTATTGCACTTGTTGACTTTGTATTGTCACGACGACAGGGAGAAATAAAGTTTTATCTTTTCCAGTGTGTTTAAATCCCTCTGTGTCAAGTGCTCTTTGGGGGGGAAAATCCTTTATTTCATTAAACACTGTACACTGTGGAGCACTGAAACTGACAAAAGTTAGTAAAAGGTTATCAGAGAAGTCAAAAATATAACTGAATACATCAATAAAAGAAAAATGAAGCCCCTCAACCTCCAATCATGTGGTTAAAAATAGAGAAAAATGTTATATTTTCTCATTTACCTCCAAATATTTGATAGAATGATCTTTCACTTGGTCATTTATTTCCTGAAAAATAAGCAAAATTGGAAGTGTAGTGAGGAAATCATGAAAAAAACAGCAGTATTATATATTGATGTGTTCAGTTATATTTTTGACTGATAACCTTTTACTGCCTTTTGTCAGTTTTAGGTCTCCATAAGCCTCTGAATGAGCTGTGTTTGCTTCTTTATGGGTAATCAATACACCATGTGATGATTCATCCTGCCTCAAAAGCAGTGACCTTCTCAAGCTGGCAGAGCCACGTCCAAAGCTGGCCAACACAGAAACATCATTAAACCAAAGAGGTGATGGTGAAAAAAGATAAGGCGACAGACAGACAGCAACAGGTCGTGTCAGACCTCAACACCTCTCTTCAAATCAGACACCTGCTGCTGCTTGCTTGCGTCAAAGGGCAGGAAGTTTGTTACCAGGTTGTCAAGGTCCCTTTGAGCTTCCCTAATAAGCTCTGACTTCTACTCCCTCATCCACCTCTGTCCATCATCCGGACCAGGTTCTGCTCATCAAAACTGCTTCCTCACCCTGCCATTTCTTTTCCATTCACTTCATCTGTGCCCTCCTCCTTCCTGTATGCCAGTAACTGACTCTCTTCCCGTATGAAACCAATTGCTGCCATCCATCACCATTTAGAAACCATTGTCTAGATTTCCACATCCTGCTGTTATGAGGAGCCTGAGATACATCCTGCCAACATTTATCTATTAAAACTCCATTAGGCCTCGGCTCTCAGATGCCCTGTCTACTCAGGCCGGATCTTATGTGGCACTGACACCGCATTAAGATCCATCTGAAGTAGATGTTAATGTTGCTGTTTCATGACATCCATTTAAACTAGCTACTGTGAGTGTTCAAGTATCACTGTAGTGGTGGGACCACACCTAAGTTCCTCTAAGAAACACAAGAGCAATACCAGATAGAGCAAGTGGCTAATTTGTTGTTGTTGTTGTTGTTTTGTGTGCTATTAAAAGTAGTAATTTATAAATGTTATTTTCAAATTTTATGAGGCCACAACTAACAATTATTTTCATTGATTAATTTTCATATTTCATTTTATTTTCATTGATTAATCTACCAATTATTTTCTCCATAAATCAATTATTCATGTGGTTCGTAAAATGTAACGATCCATCCCAAGTTCCCACAACCCATGGTTACTCTTCAAAATGTCCTGTTTTGTTTATTATCATAGAGGAGTACGAAAACTAGCAAATATTCACACTTGGAAAGCTGGAACCAGTGCTTTTGATATTTTTGCTCAAAAAATTGCTGAAACAATTATTATCAAAATAGTTGCTGATTTCTGTCGATTGACTAACCATTGAAGATCCTTGAAACCCTTTAAAGCAAAGCGACTTCTACTTGTCGACCCCATGTCACAGATTCAAATGAGTTACGAGCAGGTCAGCCAAAGAGAGATGTTCCTTTCTCAGATTGATTCATGTGAGTACTTTTTAGAGGCTTGCAGAGGTACAACACAGCAGTATTTTACATTAACAAGCAAAGACTAGTAAACAGTAGAGATGCACGACATCATCGGCACGTCATCGGTATCGGCCGATAAAAGCTCTAAAACGAAATATCGGCATCAGTGAATTCTGGCGAATTCTGCTGATTATGAGAGGCCGATATGTCGCCATCTCCTCCGCCACCTGACTGCTTCCCTTGATGGACTGTGACACCCTGATGGTCCCCGTCAGACCCGCTGCTTCTTCCCACTTGAACCTGAATAACAAACCGGGGTTCAGTGCTCCACAGAGAGAGCCAGGGCTCACGTTAGCTGGGAGGCTAGCAAAAGCTAGCTGGCTGTGCTTCCTTCCGGTTATGCTGCGGCTAACACTCCGCTAGCCTCCCAGCTAACGTTAGCCCCGGCTCTCTATGTGGATCCAACTGGACCACCGAGCCCCGGTTTGTTATTCGGGTTAAAGTGGGAAGAAGCAGCGGGTCTGATGGGCAGCTGAGTGAAGTGGAGCCTGCGGAGGAAGCACCGGGACCGTCATGGAGAAACAGTCCATCAAGGTGCCGCCGTGTTCGGTTGCAAAGATAGGAAATCCCTCGGCTGACAGGATGTACCGCTCTGTTTGAAAACTAAAAAAACTTCTTCTTCTTCTTTTTGGTTCATAACAGCAGTTGGCAACCAGCGTATTAGGCGCAATATCGCCACCTTCTGCCCCGGAGTGTGGACCAGCAATTAAATCCTACACATTTATCCTGTCTGTCTACTGAACTCAGAGAAAACTCTACTGCTCCTCCCTCTTGGCAAGTTCATTTAAGTTTTAATGCTGAGCACCTGATTCCAGTCTTCCTAAGTTCTTCCTTCATATATTGTCTTTCTTGATCATACTTAGTACAATCTATGCTTGCATGCATAATAGTCTCCTCAGCCAGCTGGAAAAAAATATGTGCATATATTGGTATCGGCATCAGCAATCGGCCACAATGATTTGGAAATATCGGCATATTGGATATCGGCAAAAAATCCAATATCATGCATCCCTAGTAAACAGTCAGAAAAAAATCATAATTTGTGTAGCAGAAATATGTTTGTGACCCTTCAGATTTATCCCTTAGAGGTCCCAAACCCCACCTTGTGAATCAATGGTTTAAATATTTTAATTATTAATTTTATTTTAATTTTATTATTATTATTTTATTTATGTTTCTTATTGATAAGCAACTGCAAATAACAATTATTTTCATTATTGATTCATCTGTTAATTATTTTCTAAATCGATTAGTTGTCTGGTCCATTAAAGTGTCAGAAAATGATGAAAATGTCAATAACTGTTTTCCACAGCTCTAGGTGATGTCCTCAAGTGTCTTGCTCTGTCCTGACCAACAGTCCACAACCCAAAGATACTCACTAACTTTTACAAGCTATTCACTATCATAGAAGACTAAAGAAACCAGGAAATATTCACATTTGAGAAACTTTAATCAGAGACTTTGGAAATTCTCTTTTTTAAAAGTGACTCAAAGCAATTAATCAACAATCAAAATAGTTAGCAACTAATCAATTAATCTTTGCAGCTCTAGATAAGTATAGTATTATTTACATTTTGACAAACTACAGTCATTGATGATTTATTGGTAGCAAGTAATTTACAAGATGGTTTTTGTAGCTATTGGGATTTAAAGCTCAGTTATCTCACACTGATCAGAATTATTTGCTAAAGAAAGCTGATGAACAGAGCTGATATTTGGCTTCTCAGTTTCGGTCTGGTCAACATACAAACACACTGAGCTGCAGCAGAGCAGAGAAACGGGGAGTGACAATAATAAACTTCCCCCTCCAAAACTGCAGGGAATACACCGCTTAAATTGAGATTGTAAATCTAAACCCACCAATCCACCTGATTTGCAGCAAAAAGTAAAGATATGTCAGCCATCCAGCAGATAATTATTGAGCATATTAAACCCAGAACAATTCTTACCTTGAAAGAGATTATTTCTTCTTATGAAATGTAATTTAGCTTTGACAGTCAGCAGGTGACCATCGGTATATGAATGTAAGTCATGAGTGCAGGAACTATGAAGCAGTACAAAAAGGAGCTCAGCAGTTGAAATATAATTGATATGCTGATATGAAGACTCATAAAGCACGCTGTCACATAAACCCATTGTTTTGAGTTGAAATATATTTTTTAATGCTCAGCTGGATATGAGGTGTGTGGAGTTAATGTAAATTTGTGACAAAAGCCACACTGAGCCTCCCATATTACATGGATATAATTACGCGGACAGGCTATGTGCAGTCATGTTTACATCCCCAAAGCCAATAACATACAATATTATTTTCAACAACCGGCCTAGCTTACAGTGAGGTGATAGAAAACCCCCCAAAACAACAGCAACAAACAAGGGTGAAATAGAAACTAAATTAATTCAGCTTCCCTAAGATCATATAACGTTAATAACATGTAACGTTATTCATATTTCACCACTATGTAAATCAACAGGAAAGCAACACAAAGCAAGTGCCAAACATCAACCAAAACAAAATTAATGCCACTGTCAGCTACTTCAAGAAGTTATTTCACAATTAATATCAAAGCTGACACTGTACATAGATACACTGCAGAGGCATTAAAGTAGAAGACCGTCAGCAGACGCCAAGAAGCAGATCTGAGAGAAAAATAAAGTAGCTGAACCAGCTTATTTATAGTCTCAAGCACACAAATACCAACTCAAAAGAGCCAACAAAACACTAACAATATTAATGTTAGCACAAGCAGCCGGATAGCTAATAAAAACTTACCTTAAGGTGAAGATGTGGTCTAAGTGTTGGCAGGAAAGGTCGCATTTCGGCTGAAACTGGCGTTTAGGTCAAGTGACCAACGGTCGGCTAAACAGGTAGCTAGCTAGATGCTAGTGTCCGTTGGCAGCAGGAAGCGTTAAACACATTTTTTTCGTCCACAAAGACACCTTAAAGTGATATAATAAGACTATTGTCAGGCAAGTTTTCTTATGACATGCTAAATTAGCAGCCGAAGTGTTTACAGTTACGGTAAAATTATCAAAGGAGCCGCGCAAATGAGTGCCAGACGTTTGCTTTTTTTTTTAAAAAAAAGACCGCCATTTTGTAGAAAGGTGCGTTTGATATAATGTACATTACAGCCAACAGAGTGTGCTTTATCAGTGTGACAGCTACTTGGAGACCCAGAGTGGTCAATATTACACAAACAACAAAGACATTGTGATATAAACAGCAGTAGAAAGTAACTAAGTACATTTATTCAAGTACTGTGTACTTTACTTTTTCCATTTTATGACACAAATTTGTACTTCTACTCCACTACATTTCTGTGGGAAATATTGTACTTTCCACTCCACTACATTTTACAGCTTTAGTTATTTTTCAAGATTTGACACAGTGGATAATATAACAACCTTTTAAAACAGCGACATATTGTTAAAGATGAAACCAGTGGTTTCCAACTTTTTTGGCTTTTGACGTCTTACAAAAAGCAGTGTGTAGTCAGGGTCTCATTTCAGATGTCTATGAGTTGTTAACAGCTCCAGCAAATAGTGATTTTTCCCTCTAAACCTCTCACATGGTTTCATTTCAATAAATGTTCAAATCATCCAATATTTCAACACAAATCAAAGATTAGAGAAAAAGTCCAAAAACTGAAAACAGATGTGTGTATCATTTGTTTTTTCTTCTTCCCTCACCCATTAATCATCTGACCCGACCCCCGGGTTGGGAACCACTGGTCTAAACTAGCTAACTGTATATAAAGTAGTTCAAACTAGCTCCAACTCCAGCAGCTACAACAGTAACATGCTGCTTACACACTGATACTTCAGTATTAATAATCTAATGATGTCATATATAACTAGAAATGCATTTCCTGTGGAAAATGCGTGTGAATGCTGACAGCTGGAATAACTTGCAAAGCATTGCTGCAAATACAACACACTTGTTCAGCAGCTTTGCAGAATTTGGTTACCATGGAATATTACATATAAGATATATGGCAATTAATAAATAGTATGGTGGTGTTTTACTCATGACCAGAGGGTGGGGCTATTGGTGAACTTGTGTACCAAGTTTTATTTTATCAAAGACGAGAATTGCAAAAATATCATGTTATAATGTTACTTTACTGTGGGTAGAATTATATCAAATGTTACATACTTGTGCAGTATGGCTTTATGTACAACATTCCCGAATTCGGTTGCAATCCAATTTAGCATTGAAGGGTTCTGGACCATTAAGGGCGTCATCCACGCCTTCAAAAGTTTGGCAACCAATTACAGACAGACGGTAAGTGATACCCAGAAATTAACTCCTAAGTTTTGTCCAGGGTCATCTAAATATGATATTTAACAAGTTTGGTGAAGATTAGATGAAATATGTGCTAACAGAAGCAATACATTTCGATTTACCTCACGGTTCATGAGTTATGTAAAATACGTAATAACTGACCACGTGGTGGCGCTATTGGTCCCATGTTTTAATATGTTAAGCATTTCCACATGGGACACCTGTCCGTGTAGTATGAATACTTTAGCACTCTAAGGTTTTGCGATACCACCTTGCAAACATTCCTCCCATAGACTTTCTGTTATTGACTCTGTGTTTTTGTACTTTTTGTGCGTTGGGATTTCTGTACCTTTTGTGTTTTGGGGTTTTTGGTTTTGTTTGTTGCAGATGAGAGATTGTAGTGTTGCTTGGGTATTTGAGTTGTAGTCATGTTTATTCTGTGGCGGTTCTATTCATTTTGGTTTATTATGAAGAGTTTTGTGCATGCTTACTTGACATGATTACTCATTGACAGTATTTACAACATTGAATAAACAGCCATTTGAATTATGACTTAAAATGTTAAGACAAATTATACAACTTCAAGGTATTTCTTTCAAACCATGGCTCACTTTAACATTTTAAATGAATGATGCTTAACATTTGTACACAATTAGAAAGTAATAGAAAAAACAAAGCATGGAGCTCATTCAGGTAATTGATCATTCAAAAGTCATTTAAAAAGTAAATACTTAAACTAGTGCAGTCTGTCTGAACATTGTACACAAATAAAGACAAAACAAAAAATATCAACATGATCCTCTAATGGGACTCTTTCCAACTATGGGAAATATATCAGAGAAGTCAGAGACAAATTTATTTAATACTAAATACTTCATAGATATTATTACACCCCAACAAGACTCAGTAAAATGGGTCTAATTAAAGACAGTTGGAAATATACTGTACTTGAACTGGAAAAATAATATGGTTGAAGAACAATGGGACAGCTTTAGTGGGTATGTATCTGTAGGGAGCGGCCTAACCCTGACAGGAATCTGATGGTTTGGTACAGTACATCTGTAATTGTTGCCATGTACTAATGCTCACCACGTTATTGTAACCAAATAACTGCCAATCTTGTATCAATGTCTGTTTGGTTACCTTAATTGGTATTTTCCATAAAATTCGATTTAAAAAAACTGTCCAAGTGTGTATTTATAAGGGTTTGTAGTGGGTGAGTGAAAGACTGAGGAAGTGACTGAGTGAATGACAGTCACTATGAGTGACCAAGAATAACTCAGTGAGTAACTGAAAAGTGTGGCTAAGAGACTGATTGTGTGGGTGGGTGAGAGGGTTCACTGACTTATACAAAGTCCAACTCAAAAGTCCATTAGTTTCTTTAATAGACTTAACACACAAGGGCTTAGGTGACTAGACTTCTTTGTCCCATCCTGCCGGGGTGCCTCTCTCAGAGTTTATCCCTATGAAGCTCCTGAAAGTGTGTTCAAAGAGGGTGTGAAAACACATTTTATTTATTAAATTATTATTATTATTATTATTATTTCATATAGCACATCCATTCTGCTGTAAATTGCTGATGTTTAATATAGGCCACTATAATACTAAATCTACTAGTACTTCAGCATGAAAGAAAACAATTTCATCAGTTACAAAGTGGTACACGGTACTACGCAGACAGCAATGGCACATTATCTAAATAAAATTAAGTCATTTGGAGATGTTGGCATATAAAACAAAGTAAAATGAAACTCACTGTGTAATTTGGAGCTTCAGAATCACAAGTCCAGCTCCACTTTCAGAAATATTGTCTTGCCACTGAAACAAGACATTATTTTAGCAACAGTTCAGATGTAGCTAGTTAGTAAGACTGATTTCAAAACTCAATTCAAGTCTGATGCCTTTCACATTTCATCAGAATAAAATTAACTTAGGAAAACAATTTGAGCAAAAACTCTGAATCATCAAGATTGGTCAGTAAGTCAGAAAGAATCTCAAAGAATAGATCACAAGCTTAATGAAAAAATATATACTAGTAAAATAGCGTTTTTTGTTTGATGTTGTGATCAGACGGCATGGTACCAAATCATTATCATGACAAAAGTAAGGGCATACAGCACAATTCAAATTGATTGGAAATGTAATGTATTTTGCCTATGCTACCAAGCAAAGCAAAAAGGAACTCATCTATTGATTTGCTGGATGAAGATGGATGAAAAACCATACTCCATTGTCCAGGCACACGTGTGCCAACTCTACTGTTGCAGAGAGCTGCTGCCAGCTGCTGCTACAATGGTGTGATTGCTTGCAGTAATCACACTAATTATTAGCCTTGACCTACAGTATTACATACATACATGCTGACACTCACACAGTTCAGACACAGGGATGAAAGGATTGTTTTTAGTACAATCCCAAAAGTTAACAGACATTACAGAACCGTAATGTAAAGCTGCCTGTTCTCTTTTATCCTGTATCTACTGATCATCACTGTCTGTCTCCCAGCCTTCCTCTCCCTTACCCTCCCCTCCCTCATTTGGTGACCCATTAATGTTCTGTTCATTTTTTTATACAAATAGATAATGGCCAAAAAGCAAATCTCTTCATTTGCATGTAATACAATTAATTTGCTTTTTTTGGGTCAAAAAGATGATTGACGAGATAGGAAACAAGAAAAATGAAACATTTCTTCAACCCCTTCTGGCTTTTTACAATTACTTACTGTTTTATTGTAAAATAAAGTTTTACCTGTGAGGAAGCTTTGTCAGAGTGTCAAGGAAGGTGATAAGAGACAGACTCAGGGACTACCAAATGAAATCAAGCATAATCAAACTTACCTTAACACAGCTACACTAACATCCTCTTTCGTTTCTGCTCTTTCTCAAACCAACAGCTCTCCTCTTAAATAGGGGATTCAATCTATCTAGGCAGAGCCTTATTTATATCAGGGGTATCCTTTCCCTTATACCAACAACTGGTATATGACAATGTCACTTGTATCAGTTAGCATTGTTTACACACACATCAACCACAGCATAGTCCTTACCATAAACCAAAATAAGTACAAATAACATAAATACAAAACCAAACCTTTAACTAAATAAATGACTAATAACTAATAAATGCCTCCATACTTGCCAAGTCATTAAAATCAGGAAGTAGTTCAGTCCCCTGTTGTCTCCTGGAAAGTATGGTGGGTATATGGTAAGTTACAACCCAAGCTAATCTATAACTCAAGAAACTCAGTACTTCAATCAATAAACAATAAATAATGACCTTAAATACTTTTCGGTCTCTATTAAACTTTATGTGCAGATGTAAATGTAACAAAACAATGCTAAACACAAACAAAACCCAGGATAGTATTTGACAGCAATGTGACTGGCTAAACAAACAAATGACAAGTATGGCAAGAAATACAAATTGTAATGGGGACAAAATGGTCATCACTTTTTCACAGCCTCTAAAAACTATTCAAATAAAACAATCCTAGAAGTACAATCCTAGAATACTGAAATAGTCAAAACTCAGTTGTTTTAACCAGGAAATTAAGCTAAATAGTTTGGTTTTGGATATAAATGGGCTGACTGAACCTTGTCAGCATTCACACTAATAATACATTGGTATGTTTAATGTGTGGTGTTTGATGACGTCAGGCATTGGTATGGAGTATGGAGGTGTTACACCAAAATATATAACCATGAAATTGTAAAATAATCCAATACATTTTTAAAACTCAGCTAATTATCATGAAATGTTATTTCTTCATGCTTCTTTTCACAATAACATTTTTCGTTTCGTTTTTCAATGTCTTTTTTATCACACATTACAATTTATCCCAATGAATGTTTTATTTATTAATGCAACTTTTCATCTCAAAGTCTTTGCCTGATTTTATTTATTCATTTTTATAATCTAATTCATTTGATTATTTTACAATTTCATTGTTAGGTACTTTAATTATATGATTATTGATTTTACAATGTGATTGTTTGACTGTGTTTATTTAATACTGAACACTGGGTTATTAGTTGAGTGGATGTTGACATTTAAATTACACAAAAAGTTCACTTGCTTTGATTGTTAGTTATATCCCCTGATGAAACCACTGATGATGACAATGATTGCTGCAACAGCTCCTGTGTCGCATCAGCATATTGTTTGGATCGATGGATGTCTGTCTTCAGTATGACTCTCCGACTGTACAGTCTGATCAGAAGCTCAATACTGCGTCTCGCAGGTGGTCAAGCTTTAATCTTTCTCAGGCTGTTGCCATTGCCTTCTGACTCCAACACAGCATGCAAGGGTTGAGATAAGGACACGAAACAAGCTTGACCATCTTGGAATGAACAAATTACTCAATTGCATTAGTATGATAACACTTGTTGTGGGCAGTGCATAGCCTATAATTTCCTTATTAACTTAGAGTATTGAAATAATTTAATTTTGCACATGATGATAGCTCAGTAAACATATGGCTTTGGGGTAAGAAGGTCCAGAGCTGGGGTTAGACTCTCAGTACTGAGTTTTACTCTGTTGGCTTATACAGTATGATCTCCTTTGTATTCGTGCAACTCTCCGTCTGTCAGTGACCTCCCACTTGAAAAGACGCCCGTGTTTGGTATCAACTATCAAAAGTTCTGACTTGCTATAAATACTGTAGTTGGGTCAAATACAGAGGGCATGTTTCCCCAAGAGGGTCAGTAGTTTGTTGCATAAAAAATGAGGGTTAACAGAATTTAGTTTAAATCATCCATTATATCCCTGGTCACAGCACCAAAGAGGAAGTTTAGATATTCAGTGTAATTTATTTTCAGCAAAATAACACGCTCACTCTTGGGAGAAAATAATGGGCTGTGGGTTTTTTTGTTTTCCCATAATTCAAATGCCACCAGTGTACTGACTTTTTTAAATGGCAGGGACTGGTGGTGTTTTTTAAGATTGTGTATAAAGCAGCAGAAATGTTGCAATTAAAAATTAGACTGAAACATTCAGAATCTCCAGTGGAAATTAGGCACTTTTAAATAAGTAGATTGACTTCATATGACAAATTAGTTTAAACTTTTTTTGATGAAATAAATAAAAACTGATCATAAATTACCAGTTTATTGCAGCAAGTGCATAATTTATTTGTAAATACAGTTATAAAACCACTGGAAATCTTGTGTTGATTGAAATTACTGAATAGTGATTTCCCTCCTGGGGTTTACATACACACCTCATTCCCTGCCTCCAGCTCTGTAGTGAGTGTGTTTGATTGATAATCACAACCTCCATATGTAGCCGCGCATACAAAATGTTTGTTTTTCTTTAACACTGATTCAGGACTCATTATGGACAAAGAAACCATGAAATAGTCTGATATTGTAGGAGTCATCCCATTACTCTAGATTAGTAACCATGCATATAAAGGCTCCTCTGGTTCATCCAAAACAACAGAGGAGGTGACCTTTGACCTGTTTTAATATCAGTCTGAATCAAATGGTGGACAGTTAATTCACCTGGGCTGAACTGTTTGAGGTCTTTAATGAATAGTTGAGTTTCTTGAACCTTGATCTCGGTCCCATTAGTAATCAGCCATCTATTCATCAACACCTTTACAGTAAATGCACCCCAACTTTTGTCACTTTCAAATCTAAATGAATAACAAATGTTCTGTTGATTATTTCTCCCATTTGCACTTATATTGGTTTTATCTCTTACTCCAATAGTTCCAAACAGCCTCCCCATCATACAGTATAAATACATAAATCAACAGCAGAATAACAGGGGGGTTCACTTCTGTGCTCAAACTGATGCTGCTCTGTTGGCTGTGCTTCCCTTTTCATGCACAGATAGATGCATCTGTTCAGTGTGACAAGACATATTACTCATGTTTCTTGACAACATTGTGGATGGCATATGACAGATATTTATCCAGTGGGTTTCACAACATTTGTTTTCTCCAAAACAGCCAGTTTATGAGAAATCATCTGGTGTGGTCAAAATATACTTAGTCATCCAAATAGAATATATTATTTTATCAAAAATATTCTCAGCCCTTGCCTGACATATATTTTGCTGGAGTCCTAATGGTGGAAGAAGAAGGTGTTGTTGTTGGAGCAGAACAGGTTTAATCCCTGAAACGTTTATCCTGAAAAGTATCCTTGTTTGTTCTGATGGATTAAAAACTGGTGACAGACTAAGCCCTGACCTTTTTGTTGATATGCATACAGTGGCTGGAAAAACATTCATCTTCCTTGACTTTCACTCAGTCACAGAGATTATTGCAAAAGCATGTCAAGCACACATGACTGTGTGCACACACCATAGTTATTTTGGTTTGCAGTCTTCCTCATTATTCAGACAAAAAATGTACATCATTACTCGCTGTGCTCGTTTGATTTTTGCAGCAGGCTGAAACCACCACAGCATTACCTCAATAAGTACGAAAGTCAGTAATAAATAAAGTACGCATACATGTTCCATCACATTTTGAATTTTTATTCTTTGAATTTTACCCTTTATATTTCTTTTATCCTATCCTTATTTTTAACACTAGGCTCTTTACAAAACCTTAGAAGCACACCATATTGGGATCACTACAAATATGTATATGTGATAAATAAATCTTTGAAACCTTGAATCCAAGCAGCTCAATGATGATGCTGACAATTAACGATATTGATTGTATTAGAAAGCACAGTTACTTCAGCGCAAACAGCCCACCACTACATTTAATTAAAGACACTTAGGAGAAGGTTTTAACCATTTATTGCAACATTCAGTTTTGTCTCTGCTCATATGATGCTCTGAGAAATATCTAAGCAAGCTTGATGTAGACTGTCCCTGAGCTCACAAATACATATTTAAAGAAACATTTACACACAACTAAATGTGAATATAGGAAGAAGCTGGAGGTGGAGGAAGTTACATTGGAAGCAGTCAGTGGTGCAGCAGCGAGATCCTCCTCAGCTGCTCTTTTGAGTGTTCCCACTAAAACCTTTGGGGATGCTGCTTTTAGCCAGTACGCCCCAAAAATATGGAACACTCTGCCATTAAATATTAAACTTGCTGACTCAGTCGACAGTTTTAAACGACAACTCAAAACGTTTTTTAATATAGCCTGTAACTGTCTGTTTTAATCTTTTAAGACTTTCTCTAATTTCTATTCAATGACTGTGTAACTGTGTAAATACTAGTTGATAAATAGTAACACTCATTTTCTCCTTGTGCATGTATATGTTTTACATGTTTTTTTGCTGCTGAATTGTAAAGCACTTTGAGCTGCATCCTGTGCATGAAAGGTGCTGTATAAATAAAGTTCATTCATTCATTCAAGGATGTCAAGCTCTGTAGGCTTGAAATTGCATTTTATTGAAACTGCATGCTCATTCAAGGTTTGACCCTGTACCACAGTGGTTTACGCCTTTCGTAAAATAATCTGCAATCAAATTTTCTACAAGCTAATCTAGTTACCTATGACATAGGATGAAGAGTTCAAGGGCTGTAAACTGTAATCTCGTGCAGTAAAAAAAAGAGAAGCCATTTGTATTTCATTGGTGGAAACGAATAAATGGCGCCCCTGAATGTCAACAAACACATCTGCAAGCAAACTGGAGGGAATAAGAAGTGTGATAGTCGTTGTTAATGTTACTGTGTTGTGTTTTCATACTTTAGCCCTAAGAGAAAACCAAAGAAACACACTCTGCAATTTTCTAATACACAAACTACAACCACAAGACTAAACAGAGGCTCTGATAAAAAGATATTTAACATTATTTCACATTAAGAAACAATTAAGTGGCTGAAAACAATGTCTTTCCACTAACAAATAACAAATTGTTTGCATGCATTTCTTTTAAACAAAGCAGTTGCACTCCATGTGTAATCTTCATCCACTGAGGACAATTGTGAATTTTTCCACTTCTAGCCAACTTTTCTAATTGAACACATAATTTGTAAAAAATGCTTTGATGGAACCACAGCTATTGTCTGTCTCTCACTCTCTGTGCTCCACTCCATCGCTGCTGCACCCTTTCTACATTTGTGTGACATTGAATTGTCAACAATTCAATGGAAAAGAAAAGAAAAGAAAGAAAAAGAAAAAATCCCAATTTTTTCCGAGAAATAACAATTGCATGCACAGAGGAGGTCACAGACTGCCATGAGGAACACATGAAAGAAGCAGAGAAAGACGAAGCAGAAGAAGGAAGTCAAGGACAGGTGTGTGCTATAGCAAAACTGAAAAGTACCATTATCCAGCTGTGTTAGGCTGAAGAAGATGCATAGTGAGACAAAATAGAGGGAAAAATTGTGATTATCGGGAAATAATAAGGTGACACTGACATCCACACCAGGTTTATTTGACTGAATGTGAACGTAAAAATATGAAAAAAAGAATAGACAATATATTATCTGTGCTTACTTTTACATTTAGTTGTCCTTATACTGCCGACAATGTCATCAGATAGTAGCATCAACAATTCATTTTAAATACATTTTAAAAATGTTGCTATTGAACGAGCAGTTAAAGCTACTGAAGCTTATTTTCTTCCACTTATTTTAAAGCTTTTTAGTAATTCCAGTTCATCACAGCTTGGGTCTTATTTTTTCTGGTTTTGGCAGTGATTTCTATCACTTATGATTATGCTCTAACAACAAAGTAGATGTTGAGATCTGATTGCTACAAAGTCAAAGTCAGACGAGGCAAAAAACCCCAAGCAGTCAGACAAGTTGTAAACAAGCCAACTGTTTAGTTAAATGATCTAAACCACTTTATTTGCAGGTAAAATCTAAAGTGTGGACACCTGAATTGTGAGTAATACATGTAACTCCTCATTGCACAAGAAAACTATGGGAGTACACAACCACAACATACAGTATAAGTCAAAGTTTAACCAGGTAGCTGGTCTGTAAACTGTGACAGATTCTTACAGTGAACAGTTTTGGAAATCATTATACTGCTACCTTCATTTTCTCCTTTGGCTAGCCCAGGGGTATGTTTAAATCATGTATGACTGCCTGTGTTTCTTGTCCCACTGGATGTTTTTAGCCATGCTAGCAACATGACTCACTGGGGATGGTGATGTCAGTCGTTCGGTCCACCACTTTGGTCCAGACTGAAATATCTCAACAACTACTGGATGGATTGCCATTAAATTTTGTACATTCACAGTCCCCAAAAGATTAACCCCTCTGACTTTGGTGATCCAAACATTCACATCACACTAACTGCTAAGCT
Source organism: Thunnus albacares (assembly GCF_914725855.1). Taxonomy (NCBI): domain Eukaryota; kingdom Metazoa; phylum Chordata; class Actinopteri; order Scombriformes; family Scombridae; genus Thunnus; species Thunnus albacares. Next base: position 24,270,247 of record NC_058112.1, read on the forward strand.
AGCAGTAGACACAGTCTTGATTAATGTTATCATTAATGTAGTAGCATTAGTTTGGGCAGATAACTTATTATTAGTGGCTCATTCATCTGCTGCTTGGCTACCAGCTGACTAGTAACATCCAATCATATTCATACAGGTATAAATGGCAGCCATTATAACTAGACACTTCTAATTACTGCTCTGTTGATAGCCTCATGCCAATGCAGTTAGTTGTTGCAGTTCCATCCACCACCCCAACCTCCCCCTATGTGCTACGTTTTTGGTACTGTTGGGTCTAACATTCATATATGTTCATTATCAGGGGGGTTGTTCTTCCAACATACTGGAAAACTATAAAAATAAGACCCAGGTTATATTGAACCAGAATTATTCTTAAAGTCAGCTCAGAAGAGAGCATTAGCCGAATGTCTAAAAACCAGTCAACATATAATTAGATATACAGCATTTGCAAAAGTTTGGAGACAGCAGGCATCCAAGGCTGGCCAAACACTCCACTTTACTTGTATGTCCTGTTATTGATCTCCTCTTCTCGTGTCTGTCCTCTCTCATATCCCTTTGTGCTTCCTGAACAGGGTGTACAGGATCTTAAAGGTGGCAGTGATGTCCTGAGAGACGATATCTGTCACACAATTCACAGAAGACATTTAGAGCTTGTTTATAATGCACCATCAGCATCCGTTAGCCACTGGAGCAGTGACAATATGAAGAAGCTTTTACCAACATTAGCTAATAACTATTCTCACAATCCATCCTAACAGGTCATAGATCAGGAGGACAAAAGAAAAACACATTAGACAGAAATTTAATCAATATGTTCTTGGTGAGATGAGATCCCAACAAAATTGCTCTCTGTTGTGAGATGCACTAACTGAATAAATGTGACATAAAGATCGACTCAACCACTAGCTAACCTCATTAATGCACGCAGCGCGCTCCCGTTTTAGACCCTGAGTGCAGCGATTCCTCATTCCATCACAGCAATTATGCCAAACATTAAAGAGACACTAAAAATGAATTAAATTAGCCACTTGCTCATGGCTCAGATTAATTAAGCTGGTCCTTACATTAACAGTTATCGTGTTGAGGATTTACTTTACAACTACAGGCAGTGGTGGAAGAAGTACTCAGATCCTTTGCTGAAGTAAAAGTACCAATACAGCAATGTAAAACTACTTCATTACAAGTAAGTCCTGAAAAATCCTACTTAAGTAAAAGTACATAAGTATTAGCAGCAAAATGTAGTTAAAGTATTACTGTAAAAGTAGTGGTTTGGTCCCTCTGACTGATATATTATTATATAAGACATCATTAGATTATTAATACTTAAGCATAAGTGTCTAAGCAGCATGTTACTGTTGTAGCTGCTGGAGGTGGAGCTGGTTTGAACTACTTTATTTACAGTTAGCTAGTTTAGACCAGTGGTTTCCAACCAAAGGGTCTCCAGATAAATCTGAGGGGTCATGAGATGATTAATTGGAGAGGAAAGAAAAAAAAAAAGTTCTGATACACAAATCTGTTTTCAGTTTTTGGACTTTTTCTCTCATCTTTGATTTTTGATGAAACATTGGATCATTTGAACATTTATTAAAATGAAACCATGTGAGAAGTTTAGAGGGAAAAATCACTATTTGGTGGAGCTGTTAACAATTTACAGACATCTGAAATGTGAACTGCTTTTTGTACGACACCACAAGCCAAAAAAGTTTGAAACCACTGGTTTTGTCTTTAACAATGTGTTGTATTTTTAACAGCTTGTTATATTATCCATTGTGTCAAATCTTCATCTGAAAAGTAACTAAAGCTGTCAAATAAATGTAATGGAGTAGAAAGTACAATATTTCCCTCTGAAATGTAGTGGAGTGGAAGTATAAAGTAGCACCAAATGGAAATACTCAAGCCAAGTATGAATACCTCAAAATTGTACTTAAGTGCAGTACTTAAGTAAATGTACTTGGTTACTTTCCACCACTGATTACAGGCTATATGGCAGGCAGGCAATATTATGGGGAAGTTTTAGTGATTGTGAAAGGGAGATTCGAGCTCAGAAAGTCCACAGAGCAACTTGTCAATAATGGATTTGCTGGGAAGTGGAGTAGATCAATTTGCTATTGATTGATTCACACACTTGAACAAGTCAGTAACTCACTCGCCCACTCTGTTTCGCTCTTCTCTCCCTGGAGTGATTTGCTCTACACAGCCAAAAGTGGACACCCAAACAATACACCCATATGTGGTTGTTGAACATCTCATTTCAAAACCATGAATATTAATCTGCTGCTATAACAGCCTCCACTCTTCTGGGAAGACTGCAGGGTTTTGCTCCCATTCAACCACAAGAACATTATGTTGGTCCTGGTTCACAGTCAGCGTTACAGTTCATCCTAAAGTTCTTGGATGGGGTTGAGGTCAGGGCCCTCAAGTTCTTCCACACCAAACTAGGAAACTCATCTCTTTATGGATCTGGCTTTGTGTGTACATCTACGTCCAGACCCCTCAGATCATCTGATCTGCTACTCCTTGCCAGTCCACCTTCCCTGTGGTGACCACATCTTCCCCTTGCTGCTCCCAGACTGAAGCAGGTCTTCTCTCTCACTGTCAGGTCTTTTCTGTTTATCTGCATTTTTAAATCCTGTATTAAGATCTTTTTACCACTGTGTTTGAGTCCCCTTAATGATTAATATTACTACACGGTTAATTTGTCTGTTACAGTCATTTACCTAAGTGTTTCATTTTAATTATTCAATTGTAAATTACATTTCCATGTGTGAAGTAATTTGGTTAATATTTGATGTTTTTGGCAGCACATTACAATTGTAGTCTGTAGCATTTAGATTTTCCTGCATTAGAACCACTGGGTCATGAAAAACAGATCAAAAATAGACAGAGGTGTCATCATACTTTTATGTATTTCTACCCACAAGAAAAGGGAGCATAAATGGACACACATGCAATAAGTATTAGACCTCACTTTAACTTAGCAATGTACATGTCTACACTTAATTTAAACTGCAAGTTTACTTAAACAAATGCTCTATACTTAGGTTAAATGATGGATGTCCTGGTGACTCATCATATAACTGCAACATCCCTGGTTTGATTCTGGTACCTTTGCTGCATGCTATCTCCCTCTCCTTTAATTTCCTGTCTGTCTCTATGCTATCTACTGTCTATTGAATGCAAACATGTCAAAGATTATATCAAAGAGATTTTGGTTAAAGGTCATAAGTTGGTTATATGTTGTAAAATTTACTACATGATTGCACGTTATGTTGAATCCACAAATATCTTCCATGGTAACAAGTTTTTATCAGGCCTGAATTACCTTCTTATATCTGCAGTCTTTTATCGTTATGGGTTTTTTTATCATTTGTTCCTGTCAAATCATGACTGACAGTGAAGTACATAAATTTATATAGCGCCGAAAATGTTATTCTTATTTAAAGTTTTATCCGAAATATACCTTTGATTCACCTAATGTACAAACGGACAGAATCCCAAGAACCTTCGCTAACCTTATTCAACCAAGGAGAAAATAGGATTTCCAGAAACTTAACTTACTGCACATGAAATGAAAACAGGAAAATAGGAAAATAATGAAAAGATAATTGTATTATTATTTGGATGAATGCTCAATCTCATATGTTTAATCCATAAATCATGAATTTTAATGATTTTACGGTTGAAAATCTGATAACCGAGAGTTGCAAGTTGAAATCGTCAAACACTACATTTCACAATGAGTTTTTACAGTGCACAGATACAATCAGAATATTTCCGGGATCTGACTGATAACTGTGTGGCGTACAGTAGTAGTGCTCATGAATACAGATAACATATCTTCCTCAACACACACACACACACACACACACACACACACACACACACACACACACACACCTACTAGATACAGTCATAGCGGTGAGGTTATATCCCTGTGTCTATCAGCAGGCACCAGAGTGACATCGTCCCCTTGAGACTGTCTCCCTCGCAGCTCCTCTCTAAATGAATGATGATGACCTCGGACTGAGCCAATCATCCGCAGTGATACCCATCGAGACACGAGTCATACTCATTCATATTCAGCAGCAATTCCATCTTTCCTTCCAAAACACTGTCAAACCCACACTCCACCAAGCAGTGGGGATTAACACAAACTACCGGAGCGATCCCCCTCCTCGCCTGATGTACAAACAGATTTTGGTGTATCTGTCATCCAGATAAATGCTCTTGATAGAGGATATCATCTGTACTAGTTTAACATTGCTGTCTTGATGATCTGAGGTCTTTTTTTCAGTTAGAATCACTTTAAACACAGGCCTTCTGTTTCTGTTTCTTCTTCTTCTGTGTCTGGCATTTTAATGTAGTAAATCTGTTGTCAACAAGACTGTTTAGCAGACTGTGTATAGTGTGAATTTTCTCACCTTGTGGGTCAACACTGGACAACTGCATGCCTATATCATTAAGAAGGTCCAAGGCCAAGGTCACATTTTGAAGCTAGAGGTCAAAGGAAGAACATGTCAAACACAACATCAGTATATAACAATCAAAATGAGTTGTTAAATACAAAATTAAGTTATTTAAAATGTATTAATCTACTATTGAAATTGAAATTTCTAGTACAGTAATATCTAAACATGTGTGCTGATATCTTATATTTACTATAAAGTGAGTAGTGCAAGTGAAGTTAAACAACTAGTAGAAATCTGCCTGAGCAGCCTAATATGTTTCTTGTTTCCAGTGGAGTTTTATTTGTTTTGGGAATTTTCTTGAATTGAGTCTCAAGATTTTAAACCAAGACAATAAAAGTTAAATCATGGCAAGAGTATCAAGCAAGCTGACAGCTGCTTGTAGGAAAAAAAAAAGTTTAACAAAAAACAGAAAAGACAGGAAATTACATTCGAAGCATTACTATTCACCAAGACTCAAGAAGTTGTAAAGTTCAACATTTTGGGCGATTCTCTTATTTGCTCTCTTGCTGTGAGTTAAATCGAGTAGAAAGTGTATTTTCCAAAATGTTCAACTTTTCTTTTATAGACATGACATAAAATATTTAAGTGATTGAGCTGTTTTGCAGCAGGTTCCCTCATTAATTTGTCAATATATCACAAAAAAATCATGAGACTGACAGATTGAGAATTAATCTCTGCCAGTGAAATCTGAGAAAGAGGAAAAACAACTCAGTGTACTAAAATGTGCACACATCAGGACAATCAAGTTTTTTTTAATGTAATAGCCTACTAATAGTTTATATAAAATACATTTTTACCACTGATGACATCTTTGTATTCATTCACTTGTACATTTCCAAGGTTTTAATTAATAAATAAACCAAATCTATGCATCTTATTTGCATTTGTGTTGGGTTTCCATGATATTAGAGGTGACAGATTTAACATATTTGGCTATAAAGTGGTCAAGAATTGGGTAATTCCTGTATTGTGACACGTCATCACACAAGTGTTACATTATAATCTTATCACAGCAGTGTGAGACATAATATATTAAGATTGAGCTTATATACATAATGTGTTTTCTGCTTTAAGGGTATCAAAAAGTCTTATATTGAGTGTCACTGTGTCTTTAAACAGTAATAAGTTTAAGTGGTAAGTAATTCATGAACTCATCATATCTTTGATAACAGAATCATAACTTTTTCATAGACTCATCCTATTGCTTCAAGTAAAGTGAGATCAAAGATATCATTATAAGTGAGGCATGACACAGCAGTAATTATGCATCTACTTTTATTATGGGAATTGTAAAATATTAATTATGTGACATCATATATTGTAATAGGCAAGATTTTGGATCAGGTTTCAGTACTGTTGCTCATTATCTACTGTTCTCATATGGGAAATTAGATTAGCTCAAATTAGAAAAGAAAAAAAAAATGTATTGTGAACTTCTGAATTAGTATAATGGAGTCTGTGCATATCTTAACTTTCACACCACATCAGTCAACTGTAAGCTGATTTTCTAATTGAAATCAGTAATTTCTCTTTTGAGCAGTGGACTTTTAAGCACATTCATCATCTGTAAGGTTCAACAGATAGGACGATTAGACTGTAGCAATAAAGTTAAGTGGCGTGCGTTTGTCTTTGTGAGGATGCACTTCTTTTGCTAATGTGTCAGGAATCCATACCATCTCTGATGGATTGACAGGGGTCAGGTAGAAGTCACCGAGCGGCACAAAGAAGCCTTCCAGCTGTCCAATCAGCAGCAGCAGAATCACACCATCAGCAAACTGGACAGAAAGGACACACGACAACGAAGGTGATATAATCTCAGGGGAAGTAATCAATGAGGAACTCCTGAATGTGCTCCAGAGCAGCTGTTGCTGTGTACCTGTTTGTCCATATCATCCACCTGCAGACCCAAGGTCGACATATTCTTGTTGACAAAGTGTAAGATGGCCTGAAATTGAACGTTTGGAGGTTAGGCAGTTTTAAGGTTGGGTTTATCTATCTGACATTATTAGGTGTTAAACATGTTTCATTTTTCATCAAACTCTAATGAATGCTTTAGTTTTGTTACAGTCAGAAGGATTCAAATGTCTGACAGCAGCATGTTAGAGCCTTCATATCTTATTTCAGAGACACTGGTTACTTAATGGATGGATATTATTTACTCAGAATAAAGTACAACCAGAAAACATGAGGGAATGACAGCAAATGTTAAAACTTGGTCTGAATAACTTTTATTAAACATGTACTGTATATACTACATGTAAATATTTATACCTATTTGTATCCTTATCTTGTAACATAGGGAAAGGTCTTGTTCTCTATTCCGTCTGTTTATGTCTTATGTTTTTTTTTTCTCTTAAAAGCAGGATGTTTATTTTGCTGGCAGTGCTGATAAAATGTCAGTGATTAGTTGAGTCATTGATTAGTTAATCATCAGAAAATTAATTGAAACAAAACAAAAAATGCAAAATTCCCTCTTATGCAGCTTCTCAAATGTGAGGATTTGCTGCTTTTCTCTGTTTTATATCATCGTAAATGGCTTTGGACAGATTTTCGAACAAAACAAGACACTTGAAGATGCCACCAATGGAAGAAGTTCATTCTTAACACTTGATTGACTAAATGATGAATCAACTAAACAGGTTATTTGATTATGAAAATAATCATTTGTAACATTATAGCTTAAACAATTAGTCGATTAATCAATTGAAAGAAAATGATTCTGCAATTATTTTGACCGTCAAGCATTCGTTAAAATTTACTTTCAAGCATATCTGTTATTCCCACTTCTCAGTTGTGAGGATTTGATGCTTTTTAATGTCTCATAATGTGATTATAATGTGAATATCTTTGGGTTTTGGACGGTTTGTCTGACAAAACAAGGAATGTGAAGATGTCACCCGCAGCTCTGGGAAATTGTGATGGACATTTTTTACTGTTTCCTAACATTTTTATAGACTAAATGGTGAATCAATTAATCAAAATATACTGTTATAAACCGATTATTTGCTAATAATAAAAATTGTTAGTTGCAGTCCTACATGGAATTGATAATTTGTTTGAATAGTTGGATTAGTTGGAACTGGATAGTTCCCCAATCACACAAAATACCAAAAAAGCATTGATCCATATTCTTTGTACAGTATCTACATTCATCATACTTATAGTGTAGATTCCCGCCTGAGAGAGCAACAACTCAAACTACTCAAGCACTTCTCCTCTTATACTTGCTATACCTTCTTCACCGTGTTGACCTTGTGATCCTCAAGCTTCAGCAGTTGCTCGATGGGATCTTCCCCTGGGTGACCAGACAGACAGAAAAGTGCATCAGGTCCTTGTGGGCTGTAATGCTGTTTGGATGACATTCAGGATGTCACAATGACTCAACCTCCGACCACTCATACTCACTTTCAGTATTGCTGAGGGACTCTGAGCCTGTGTTGCTGTTGAAAAAGCCAAAAAAATATGAGGTGAACTCTGAGTTGTTGTTTTTTTTCGCATCCACAGAATCAAACAGGACAGAAATCTACTAACCTTTCCTCTGTCAGGACTTCTATCTGTTCATCTGATTTGATTCCACCTTTGTTGACCTGGATGTAATTGAAGTGAACCAAAACTGAGCAACAATCCACACAATGTATGTTTGAGATAGATTTGAGAATTGAGCTTGAACTGAAAACTTACCTCCACAACTACAACTTTAACCTTCACATTTGCCGGCAAATCCAGATCAGGCTGGAAACATTTCACCATGGCAACCAGCAGATGAATAGTGGCCAGAAGGTCTTTGTTGTGGATGACTGACAGACAAATAGGAGAGAGCAGAACACAGACAATCAACTTGCACTGATATGGAAGAAATCACCACCCAGTGTCAAAACATAGAAAGGCCATAAAGACTTATCTGAAAATGTACATCTAACTGAGAAATGTTACTACTACTGAATACTTGAAGTTATAATGCCAAAGACTTTTGATACTATTTATTGAATTCAATTTAATACAACTTAATTTATCTCTATACAGGAAATTGTATGCAGCAGCTTGCCACCCAAATCAACAGCTATAAGCTTAAATAAAACATTTACATAAAAAACCCTAAACAACTGTCTAAAAGGATACAATCTAAAAAGATACACAAGATTATGAGCTTGTACAAGCATAAAAAACATTTTAAAAAAACACCCCATGAGGAATTGAGAAGTCGGACAGCAAAAGGGATAAACGGATTAGAGTAACGATTAGTTTTACAGCAACATGGTCACAGCATTTTTTCAGCAATGACCATTCAATTTATCTACATTCTGTAATTACATTTTGTATAGCAGTTTTTGTGTTAGTGGTGGAGTCTGCCATTCCCACTCTGGATTCAAATTGCCTCAACATGCACATGTGATTCACCTGAAATGACGTGTGCAGGTAATCCAGACTTTTTATAATTTCCTCATTGATGTAGCCTCACTGTTTACTGCTCACTTTCCTAACGTTGTATCAGAGCTAAGTTTTATTGTAGTTGTATTAAGTTGCTGTTAATGCAGACCCAACATTTCCTACTGATGCTACTTTACCTTAATATCGCTCTAAAAATTTTTACACATGTCATTTTTGGATCTAAAAATTCCACTCAAGCTAAATTTGTATACCAAGGACTAGCAATCAAGTCTGAATGAAATTTGAAATTACCTTCTGGAAATTTCGAATAGGGAACTTTAAACCGCATACATTAAGATAGACAGTTTTCAAAGTGACAGTAAAGCATTCAGTTGCTTATAAAATGTAAATTATTATCGGCCTTTCTTTGCTTCCATAACCCAGCAACCGCAAATAATTCACTGACAGGTTGATTAAAACAGATCCCTCGTAATGTCAGCAAATTTTATCTCCTCTAAAATCCCTCACAGTTGGTATAAGCTATCATGGCACCCTTGAGCCGTTACCAAATCCTGTTGTAATTCAAAATCGGTGCCAGGACAGAACATTTGTTCACTTGTTGCTTCGTTGCTGAAGCCTAGTCAGCTGCATGACTCACGTTTGATGTTCCACTTGATCCGGCTGCTGTCCTGCAGGCCCAGTCTCTTGTCCAACTCCTCCATGATAATTTCCAGCTTGCGGATCTGAGCTTTTTTTGACAGTGCTATTTCCTCCACAGACAAGTGTACGCCAGCCAACCTTGCTGTAGAAATCAGGAAATAATTATTTGTAAGGTCAGGGTTTCACTAGCAATGGCTGTGTTCTTTATATTAAAGTTGGTGACTTTTTGGCAAACATTTGGTAGTTTTAATTTTCACTATTTGGCTATTTTAAATAATGATTAAGTGGGAAGCATGACATTGAAAAATGAGGTGATAGTACAGTCATAGAAATGTGTATTATCTCACACAGCAGGTGATGAAGCACCAGCCCATCGAACAGATCCTCTTGCAGATTCTTCACCACTATGTGCTCTGTTTTCAAAGTGCTATTGATCCAATCAACCAATGTCTACCAAGACACAATTCATCACACAGTCAGATACATCAAACACTTTCATCTTTTTGCATACATTCTGCTGTTGCCGCTGAGGCAGATGAAAAACAACGTGAAACCCAGTTTTTTTCAAGTGTCTTAATCAATTTCCAGAGATAATATGATCCTCAAGTTGATGGAATATGATGACAAACACAAAGTACTCACCCCCCCAAAAAAATGACTGATATTTCATTTGTTTTTCCCCCACGCTCTACACATAAAACACGTCAGGCTTATCAAGTTATTCATTCATTGCCACTTGCATGAAACACTTGTGCTGCCATCTTTTCCCGTCAAAAAGTGTGCAGACTCAGTCAGCTCCCTGCTCCTCTCTGATCTGTCTCCCATCACCTCTGATAATTATGTTCATTAAATTTTCACCGATCCTTGCACTCCTCTCCCCGCGTCAGATATTATTCATGCTCTTCACTGCACACATACTGTACATGCAGGATAAGAAATGTATTTCCTGTGTAGCATTTATCTCCGGCCCACTCAAGACACACGGGAATCTTGGATCTGTGTTAGTCTGGAACAGGCTTTGATATGACCGTAAATGTTGAATGGATGACAGGGATTCCGACAAAGTATTATATGTAGATATGGGGGAATCAATCTCTTACCTCCTTCAGCTTTTCTAGGTCGGGGTCTCTTAAAGACGTTGGCTGAATGACCTTTGTTTTGTCTCCTGTGTGAGGACACACAAATTGCATTGTTCAGTTTGTTGTCATTCATTTTTTAGACAGCCTTTTACTTTACTTTAATATCATGATAGACAGCTCTCATATCATTTCTTTTTATGTTCTCTAAATGTTTTATTTATTACAAGACCTTACCAGTGTGTTTGCTCTTCAACTACAATACATGCACTGTACCTATATATCATTCCAAGCAGCCAATTAATTAACAGAGCCCTGAAACTTGATGATTTGTCCAGTTTGTCTGATCCATTACACCACACATCAAGTCTGCTTTATTTTCTTGATCAATCTGACAATCATACCCACTTCATGCCATAATTAGCAAGGTGTGTGGAGGTGAGAAAGGAGCCACGGTTTTAACTTCTCTCTCAAGTTCTGTTTGTGCATTCTTTACACAACTATTTTTGTCACTTTTCACATGAACAACCAAGTGCAACACTATGAATACCTTATGGGAGAGACACTCTGAAAGCCTTTATCCCTGTATTTAAACCATAGTGCCTCTTCCCCCCTCTCTGACGGTCGGCTTTTCACTCCACTTTCAAGTGTAGCTGTTCAGAACTATAAACGCGTTAGATTCCTGACGAGGTTATACAAAACATCATACAAACTACTTCTTTTGGAGCATAACCCAACCCTCAAGCTGTATTAATACATTTTTTTGGCCAGTTGGGGTAGAGGAAAAAGCAGTGAACACAACACAGACATATCATCACCTAATAAAATTGGTATGGCAAACATTTTAGCAATACACATCCAGCAGACAAAGACCTACATCAGATTTTAATTGGAGTAGCATTTATGTCCCAAAAACTGCTGCTTGGTGAAAACCTAAATAAGGAGCTGAAAGACATAGAGCTGTGGAGAACTGCAGAGTCTGGATATATTTCTCTGTGGGTTCGTCACTATGAGCGACCCCTTTCACATTACATTATGATGACAGTGTGTAATAGTTTTATGTTAACAAAAAAAATAGTGATCTAAGCAGCTTTACATGCTGTAAGTACAGACTGACTTGAAATGTCTGCACTGCAGTATGTCATAAAGATATTGATTGAGGAAAATTTGACAAAAATCTACAATGCAGAGATGATGGTCATTATGATGATTTACACTACTCAAGCAAGAGTCTGCTGATAGAGTTTCACATTGTACAGAAATGAAAGGAAACCAGTGACTGGTTGAAAAGTAGAGAAAGATACATTAAAATTTCTAAAATACAACTGGCTTCCATTCAAGAAAGTTGTTCCCAGTGGGTCTTCTTTGAAAGTTAGTCTTTTTACCACCAAATCCCCTCGTTGTCACAGTATGGATAAGAATGATTACAGTTACCAGGAACTCTTTCATTATACATACTGTATATGCACAAGTGTTATTTTAAGATGGACTTGAAAACATGTGAACCTATCTTGTAAATGTATTACACATTTAACTGGTAGATAACAGCAGCTTACTGAATGCACACATACCCTGGAAGGATTCAATGTCCAAGGTGTCTTCCTCTTTGTATTTCTCAAAGCATTCAGGCTCCATAGCTCCTCCTCAAGGTGATGTTCACTACTGTTGGCCTGCTGACAAAAACCTGTAGAAGAATCAACTATGCACTAAGTAAAGAAACACTGTTGATGTTTTCAAAAGAGTTACTGTTTTGAAAAGCTCTCTCCCTTCTGCTTTAATAGGCCAGAAAGTGTGCTTGACCGCAGTGCTTAACTTTTGACCGCTGCAGGGGGAGTTGCTCAGTTGTTGTTGATTGCTGTTTATGTTTTGTACAAATACTCAATATCAAAACTTCAGCTTTCCAGGTATGAGCAAAAAAGGCTCAGCTCAACTATAATGCATTTCTGGAATATGTACTATAGGTTAAAAGGATTGTTAGAACCTGCCAGACTGAAGACGGAAGCTGTTTAGTTTCCTCACTTCTCTTTTTCAGTGGCACATTCTGTACTCAACGGATCAAGTACTAAGGATCCCCAAATATTTTGCAGGGCTGCATCTCTCCCTCTGAACATTTTGAATCATATGGTGTGAGACAAAGCATAGCAAACACATAAAGTAACACACTCTGACACAACAGACGTGGCCTGGAGCGTGTCAAACTGTTGTTTCCTGGAGCCGCAGATGAGAAGAGCCTCGGTGAGCAACTTTTCTTTCTCTCTCTCTCTCTCTCTTGTGTTTTATGTGCGTGTGGCTTCCTTTTCCTGAGGTTGACAGTAACTTTCAAACAAGGTCATAAACAAAAAGTCTTTTTGAATAAGCTTCAGTACCTTCAGCTACTCCCAGCACGGCTCGACAGAATCAGATGACCTCTGCTGAATTGAGTTCCTTAAATGATGTCAACTCCAAAAACTGTCAAAACAGTGATATAAGTGGAGGGTTGCATTCAATTTGAATAGAGGCTCTTGTGAATTCTGTGAACACAAAAAAGGTCTGACTGCACTCGATTTCAATCCGCTCCTTTAAAAGAAAATAACATGTCACAGGGTCGAAAAGGAAGATAAGTAGAAATGAGAGGATGTGGTAGAGAAGAAGGTAGCACTTCCTCTTTTTGATAAAGGCTTTGCCTCTTCTTCTTTCTTTTTTTTTCTTCCTTTAATCAGACACAGCCGAGCTTTTTGTGATAAGGGCGTTTACATTCTGTGTCACGAACGACATTTGAGACTTAATAATAAGTGTGTGTCGAGGGAAGGAGAACAGGGAAGGTTCCTGCGTACAAATGTAGTATTTGGAAAACCACGCTTCAGGAGGGCCGAGAGAAAACGTGACACTCACAGGCCTGAATCACTCAGACTGGACTCACACATCTCTGTCTGTGACTGGTCGGATCAATTTGCTGTCATCTGGTCTCCAGCCTCCAGCAAACACACACACAAAAGAAAGAAGAAAGACAGAAAGAAAAACAACAAAACAAGCTCTGTATGTGCACCGGCCTTGTTGAAGAAAAGAAAAAGGACCACCCATCAGCCAGACGAAGGGGCAGTTTGGGGGATGTGGAAGGTTACCATAGCAACAAAGGAATGAGACAAGAAAATAAAGGCCGAAAATAAACCCATAATTCCTTTAGCTAAACCCAAATTGCAGGAATTGGCTGTTCCAAAGCCAATCTTGCTCAAAAGCCGAGGCAAATCTAACTAGTAAGAGATAAAATGAAATTCTCATTCTGTTTGATTCAAGGCATTTATTTCTTGACAGGGGTGAGCTATCCAGTGCCAGTGCAGTCTAGATTGACTCATCCACTCTCAATAATTCAGCTGGGCTCTAAAATGCATGAGCAGTCGCGTACTGTACATCTATGCAGGTCTCCAGGTGGCACCCTGGGGCCAGCTCTGCTTCAGGAGAGCAGTGAGAGGTCCAGGCGTCCTCTGGGACTCGTCTGAAAGGCAGGTCAATACGAATATACTCTGACTGGGGCTCTCCAGAGAGCATGCCGCACTTAAAGCAGGAGGCAACAACATCAGCTTTTAAATATGGCTTGAGTTTTGTTGTGCAGAGTAAACAAGAACCATTCACAGGTCTTTCGGCTGTCAAGAAAAGTGATTATATAAAGCTATAGTAAGAATATACAAAGTATTTTCAGATAATATATAATAATAAACAGCATTTTCAAGTTTCTTAAAGGAACAGTTTAAAAATTTTGAGAAATCCACTTATTCGCTTTCTTGTCAAGAAAGATTGGCACTGTTATATCTGTCCAGCAATTATGAAGCTACAATTTGTTAGCTTTGCTTAAAGACTAGAAACAGGAGCAACGACAGCTCTGTCCTACAAAGACATGTTTAACTGTATAAAATTGCCTGAGACATGTATAATTTCAGAGAAAACAGCTTTTTAAAATAGCAGAAACCTAAAAACCAAACTATTATAGTGTTGAAGCCACTGTCACACTTAACTACACTCTGTCGGGGAGAAACAACCAACTAGCTAAAGAAAGAGGTGACATAGCTAACATATCGGCTAGGGGAGCTAAGCCTAGCTGTAATCTCAACAGCTAGCTCTACATTTTGGTGATTCTGTTTGTTATTCTGCATGAATGAAGGAGACAGCAGCTAAATCCAGCAGTAACCGCCATCTTAGCTTTTGACTCTAGTGGAATTCATGTGATTTGATGTGGTTAGCTACCTTTAAATCACATGTTTAAATGTAGTTAATTGTAATTTCCATAAATCATGTGCTGTAAACAATAAAAATGATGTTCGTTTTCTAAAACAGATTAGTAAAAGGGCTGAAGGAACACATGTTGTGGGTAGATAATGCATTTCACCATTCTGTGAGGATTATTCAAAGGTGAAATGTGTGCAGTATCAACATTTTTTAAGTAACATGTAGGTTCTGTGACAATGACATCTTGGGGGTAAAATAATCAGCCTGTAAAGGAATAAAATACAGGTACTACAACCTCTCTAACTGCTGCGTGGTTTGTTGTCCAGCCAGAAAACTTTAACCCCTTTTTTCTCAACTTCACTGCTTCTATGCTGCATTTTTTACACTTTAGTTTTTGTACAAACTAAACAACAAAGATATAAAGTGCTAATTAGTGAGCCTTAAAGGTGCTGATAGGTGGATATTGTTACCTTCGGACAGAGCCAGACAAGTTATTTCCCTGTTTCTGTTCTTTATACTAAGCTGGTGGCTGTAAGACTTGGTATTTAGCATAAAGAGAGGCATGGACCTCACCTAACTCTTGGCAAGAAAGCAAATAATAGTTCCCAAAATGTCACACTATTCCTTTAATGTTCATACAATTTTAGATAATATATAATATCCAGCATTTCCAGCTTTCTTAAATATTCTGCGGTGGAGGGTAATCAGTTTTAACATTCTGCCCTCATACATTTTTCCAGTGACGACTGTATATTCAAATGCAGGCTAAAGGGTGCAGGGTTTCCTAGGTTGCAGTTAACATTTGAAGGAAGGAATAAATAAATACTGACATTTGGGGAAGATTAAATACTAACATTCAGAGCCGTTTTCAGGCTACTCCCCCTGGGTCTCTTTAAGTCCCACATTATGATGACTTTCAGTCCCAGTCAGTCTCCTCCAGTGTCCAGACTGTAATGCATAATATCAGCACAGGCACAGGGCAGTTTTCAGAGAAATATCAGGAGTGAAACTGGGAGAAGTCACTCAGAGTTTTTGTAGTTGGTGAAGAGGTTGTAGAGGACTCTGAGGGTGGACTTGAGGTTCAGGTTGACAACATCTGTAAAAAAATAACATCAAAGAAGAGAGAAGAGATCATTAGCAGCTGAAGTGTGGCTACAGTTGTTTCAGGAAAAAAAATTAGACCTTTGACATCTGCAAAAACAAAATGCTATCAGGCTGGGAAAAACGCCTTCCTCTAGGAACACTGAAGCAACAAACAAATGGGCCATGCTACCATAAAATCATGATTGCTGTTGGATGACTTCACTTCAAAAGGTTATTTGTGATTTTTGGAAACTGAAACAAGCTTAAAATAGCTTCTAAGAATTTGCAAATGATTATCACGTGATGTATTCTTCTCAGGAAGGATTCAAAGCCACAAATATATCATCTGCTCTTTTTGTCAGCATCACAGTGTACTACATGTGTGCTTATTTCCTTGCTGTAATTTCTCATCACAACTAGGTCTTTGTTAAGTGATTCCAGCCAAACACCATTTTGTTACATCAGTACCATTGCATCACCCTTTAAACCAGGATGCCTTAAGCTTCTTACAGTCTCTATTTCCCTGTTGCGTGACACTGTTGATATCATTGACTGCTTTGGAATCTCTGCTTTCATTTCTATAATGAACTTGCAGATGTGCACAAACCTGAGCAAACAATGTGCTAATCAGAACTCATGTGCTGTGGTAGGAGTGCAGTTATGCAGCTATGAAGATAATAGCTATAATGTTTCCAATTACTGCAAAAATTGTAGTTTTTAGGAGGGAAAAAGTGTTTCCTTTTTGGCTTAGTCAGGAAAATGTTTGATGAGGGGAAAGCATTTGCATTAACGCAGCAAAGAAAGAAATAATATTTACACATCTTGAAAATCTCCTGTACTTATGGCTCAAGATTTTAACATTTATTTGTCTCATAAAAAATTCTGCAGTAAAATGCGGAGCTACCATCTTCATAGACTGTGCAAGTGCAAGTATAATACAATAGAGAAAATACTAAAAATATATTTTTTTCTAAAAATAAGAACATTCAAAGAGCAAATTTAGGCAAAAGAAAATAAGCAAAGAAAGAGAAAATGCAAAAGTGTGTGCAGTGCAGTAAGTTGTAGAATATATGGATATTGGACTTGGCATATAATATATACTGTAGAGCATGACAATGTGGAACAAAATGTGAATACAGACATTGAAAAAGATACAGAGGTAAAGCATAAGCACAGTAGCTTCGAGAATTATATAACTCTTAACAAGAGAGTACTTAACTGTACAGTTCAATAAATATGATTAGACATGTAGTGTTGAGATGTTTGAACAGGTATTTATGGCTCTAAACTAAGATGTGCTCTATTTGTACAGAATGGTAACAGTCTGAATGTTAAATTACCACAAATAAATCAAATAAATCCTTACTTCCAAATCATTGCTTTTCTTTATTTTTTTTTTTAACTTTTTTGTAGGATTGTTTGAAAATGTATTTATGCAACATTTTGGTTCTGGCTTAAATCAATTTGTGATGACATGTAAGCTCGTGTGCTGAGAATAACACAATAATAAAAATGAATTCATTCATAGTTTATGGATTAAAGGGACTGACCAGAAACTGTAATTAAATAGAGTTCTTAAATGGAATAAAATACTGATTACATTTTAAGTGGGTGATCAGTCATCAGTATTAAATTACATTTTGAAAGACAATTTCCCCACTTTGTCTTTTTTGTAATAATATTTATAACTCTACAGGAAGTATGCAGAGTATGAGGGGTCAACTATAAAATTGAAGTGCTATTTTAATCCTTTATGGATGAGCTGCTACATTCTGATAAGGGTTATTCAAATTATACAACAAAGTGCAGCTCAGGGCTGAATTAACTCAGCGCCATCCATCCAGTTTTAGAGTTTAAAGGTAAGACAAGGTTTCCATCTACTGGTCAACCTTTAATATGACTGCTGCTGTGGCACATCAACCATTCAACAAAGCTTTTTAAAGTGGTCTCGTCAGTGCAAGAGAGCCATAATCTCAGTCAGCCTCCATAAAATCTCCTCTGGGAAATTCACTTTTTATGTCTTTCATCTGATCCTCTTACCTTCTGGTCTGGCTTTGGGTTTCTTCAAGCCTCCATCCTGCATCAGCTCAAAGGCAAACGCCACATTGTGGACCTGAGTGGGGAGAAATACATAAAGTCAGTAAACTGCTAATAAATCTGCATATTAACCAACAAATTTCTCTTTTTGAGACTGAAATCACCTTCTGTTCGAAACTCTCAGGGGTGAGGAAGAAGTTGTACAGAGGAACAAAGTAGTCTTCTAACAGCCCCATCAACAATATGAGGTACACTCCATCAGCAAACTGAATAAACACACACACACAAACAGCAGATTAAGTTACAGCACATTCAATATTAAAACTGCATAAGTAGATCAGATTGGATTATATCTATTTAAAAATGAAAATCCGAGATGTAACGTACCCAAATAGAAGGAAGATGAGAAGATGAAAAGCTCTTACATAACACGTATACTACTTATGATAATTTTACTGATTCATAATAATAATAATTACCTGAGATTCCAGCTCAGTAACCTCCAGGTTCAACTTGTTCAGGTGTTTGTTCACAAAGGTGATGAGCGACTGGTAACAGGAAATTAAACATTATTAAATTGTTTTATATGTTTTTTTTTTTTTTTTTTTTAAAAAGATCCCATTTCAAGTGATTATACTTTCCAAGCAAAGAAAAAGTATCTTTACCGTTTTTACCACGTTGAGCTTGTCAGGTGCATGATCCAGCAAAGTGTCGAATGCATCCCTCTCTGTTATAAAGAAGAAAGAATTCAAAGGTTATGAAAATTTTGACATATTGCGAAATATGATAAGATCAATACGACTCTCATGTCTGTCCAGTAAACATACAGCTTCGGCCAGCAGCTGGTTAGCTTAGCTTAGCTTAATTTAAAGACTGGAAACAAGGGGAAACAGGTCAAATAATCTGCCTACCAGCACATCTAAAGCCCACTAATTAACACATTATAGTATATCTTGTTTGTTTAATCCTAACAAAAAACAGACATTGATACAAATCTGTACAATATGGTGGTATTAGCATTGACTTCCTCTCCTCAACTGAATAACCATAAAACTGCATCTTGTCATTTTCACATTTTTTTGTAAACGGATTAAACAAATGAGATGTCACGTATTAGTAGGTTTTTTGGACTCCAGCTTCATATTTCATGTACGGACATGAGAGTCGTTTAGATCTTCTCATCTAACTCTCAACAAGAAAGTGAATAAGTGTATTTCCCTATAAAAGTTTCACTATTAATTTAAGCAGATAAATATAGAAACAAACAAAAGAAAAGGACATTTCTATAATAGTGGCAAGAACTCACCAAATCTTCCCAGCATCATTCTGAAAAACAAAAGAATGAGATAAAATAAGAAAAACTATTCAGTTTATAGTTCTTTGTTCAGATTTGTTAAGTCTTATGTTAAATATTATTATTAATACTGAACTGTTATTAAAAC
This sequence comes from Thunnus albacares, assembly GCF_914725855.1. Lineage (NCBI taxonomy): Eukaryota > Metazoa > Chordata > Actinopteri > Scombriformes > Scombridae > Thunnus > Thunnus albacares. The sequence goes on from NC_058112.1 coordinate 24,289,582, forward strand.
TGACAAGTGAAATGAGAAGAGGACTATTATGGGTAAAATTATTAAGGAAACTGTATCAGCTCCTACTCTGTGGTGCTCGTCAGCTCCTTGGTCACTACAGCAGTCTGCAGGATGCCCTCTCGTTTCTGCTCAAACAAAATCAAAATGTCTCAGTTACTGCATGAGACAAGCCAAGACAAAGAAAAAAACAAAAGATGACAGGAACATATTTAATTTAGCCATAAACTGATAATATATACACACATAATGACGATTAATACCACCATTGTGTGAGCTTGAGGGGGCGTCTTACCTTGATTACCACCAACTGTACAGAGACATGCTCAGGCAGTCTGATGGGGGCCTGGAAATGCATGGCGAGAGCCACCAGCAGATAGACGATAGCCACCAGGTTCTTTGAATGGATAGCTGTAACATTAAATCATAAAGAGATTTTCAGCTGTTTCACACAGCAAGCTAACATAATGACGTGAGCAATTTCCCAAAGATAAAAGGTGACAGTCAGTGCTTCTTCACAGACAGAAGAAAAATGAAAAAGCTGCAAATGAGCATTTAATGAACCGTCAATTAATACAACTCTGCCATTAGCTCCGTTGGGAAATCCTTATGTTTGTAGAGTTTCTCAAAACTCTTTACAAGATTAAGTACTCTCTATTTATAATGCAAATTAAGTAATTGATTATGTGTTAGGCAGTGATTCACAGAAGTCATGAACTCACTGTCCACGCTCCACTCGATGGTCCAGCCATGAGGCCGCAGAAGTTCGTTAACGGCCTCCAAAACCGTCTGAAGCTTCTGCTTCTGGCCGATCTCCGACTGGGTCACCTCGGCCACGTTCAGCTTCCTGCCCGATAACTTTTCTGTTAACAACAGGAGAAAGAGGAGATAAAATTACAGCATGTCAATAAAGACACATACAATCATGACAAATTGCATCATGCAGCAGTATTGTGTCATAGTAGCTTGCTTCACAGGCATGAGCTGAAAAAAATGAGAGGAAATGATACTCAGATTTTAAAAAAAGGCGGAGAAATCAAAATTAGGTCAACTGATGAAAAAAGCAACGTTTATTTACATAAAAACAAATGTGTTTCAAACCAAAAAGTGCACAACAAAATGTTCTCTCAGTGCCTGCTTCAGTGTGAGTTCTGTTCTTTGGAAAATAAGAACGTGATGATCTTGAAAATGTACAAATGTGGTCGCTGCAGACAACAAAGATGACTTGCAAAGGAAGAAAAAGTAAGGAAGAGGATTTGGCAGGCTTATCTTGTGGGTGCGTGGGTTCAAATATTACAAAAAAAAAAAAAGAAGCCAGCAACACTGATAAAAAAAGGAAATTCGAAACGGGCGCTGATGCAATAAAAGACAGAGATTACATACAGTGCCAAAGTGATAAAGAAGTGAGAAAACTAAAAAAGACTTCAGCAGAAAGCAAGAAATCACACATCGCTGTACAAAATGTTTCCTGCTGCGTGCTTTAATTGTTATTCTTGACACTTCGGCAACAAATGTGACCTATTTCGCATCAGCCAGCTTTTGTAGAATCAATGTGCAAGTTCTTGATTTTTTTTCTTGTACATATTTGACGCATGAGGGCACATTTTGTCAGACTGGAATAATTAGTTGGTGTTTTACAATGGGGACAATAAATGGGAGAGAAAGCTGAGGGGAACAGAGGCAGCCTTTTGCCTCTGATTACAAAAAAAAAAAAATTCAGTGAATCAGTCAAGAAAGAGAAAATAGAATCTACATGACTGAAAAATATGTTCTTTGTAAGACAGTCAGTGGTGATGGAGCACAAGAAATAAAACAAACTGCTAACTACAGACACATGTGTAACAGACAATCCCTAAAAATACTCTATATGCCATTAAAAATAGCAAATTTGGTATAACTTTTATCCTGATTACTGTTGCAGAACCATTACACTCTTTTTTCAACATAGCAACTCATACATAGATACATATAAGAGCGAGATGGTATAAAAAAAATTGTAAGAGCATCCCTCCCCAACAAACAACCACTAAGACACGTTAGAGAGGATAGTAGTTTCGTGCATATGGTGTATCGGTGTCATCTAAAAAGGAATGTTTACAACCTGCTGTAACAAATAACAGACACAAGGGGGAAGCCCTGAACAGACCAAGGACACAGGAGCTTCACTAGACAGCAGCACAATAGTGAACACACATTTTTCATGGTGAACACCGGACTAAGCAATAACACTGCTAATATGATATATGACTGATATATTTTGATGTGTAATAAGGATGAGATGGATATTTATGGCCCTGAAGGTTTTTAATTTCACAGTTTTTCATTTAAAAATGTGTTTCAAAATAAAAGAAATGTTGTGAGTGAACTATGTTTACCAGAAGCCATTATTAAAGTATGTTTTAATACTAATTCAAGATGTGTACTGCATACACAAGTCATTTTAGGCAAGATAGGTACATCTGCCAATTTACTAATACTCCAAGTAATATATTGAAAATACAATGTTTCTGTCATGAACTTTCATCAGGCTTCAATGAGAGGATATGAACACTTATTTATGTATTAAATAATTATTTTGGGGGAGCATTTTATGCCTTTATTTGAAACTGACAGTACAGAGATGACAGGAAATTAGAAGACAGAGAGAGAGAGAGAGAGAGAGAGATGGGGAATGACATGCATCAAAGATCTTCAGGCAGATGTGAACTGGAGATTTTATGGTTATGGTTTATGGTTTTATGGTTGGCCAACAAGGCACCCCAAACAACAGTTTAATACGGCTGTAGGCAGGGTCAATACTGTCAATACAATACAGTCACTACTTTATACCACTACTAATACTGATAATTTTGATACTGGCACATGACCAGTTGAGGTAGCTGAATGCACAAATCATTCCTAAACATGTTGTGAGGGCTGTGATGCCAGTAAACAAGTTTCTTACCAAATAACTTCTGAAGCACTTGTCCATCATAGCAATCCTCCTCCAGGTCTTTGACTATGATCCGGTCTTCCTCCAACTCACTGTTGATCCAGTCGATCAGGACCTGGACAAACAGAATATAAGACAATCAAATTGCCTTAATTATACTGAAGAGATATCATAATGTCTGCTGAAGAAACATGAACCCACCTTCTGTAGATCTTTAAATTTAGGACATTCCCGCGATGTTGGGTTGATCATGTATCTCTCTGCGTTTTCCTCTGATGAAGATAATGTGAGCGGATGTTTAAAGTGACACTCAAATTTCCCATTTCATTTCCTACACATTTATTATCTCCACCTTTGGATCCAGACATATTTTTCGTCTTACATGAGCACAAATCTACAGTTACAGCGATTCAGATGGTGATGGGAGATATAGACGTCCCCCACCCACATTCATTTCCTGCTCCTCCGCTGTCACACCAAAGTCCCCATTAGTCAACACATGTTACACTCATATTCCCCTTTGGTGACCTTAGTAATCTGACAGTCAGCTGCAAAAAACTCAGCTTTGAGAAGTTGAAAATATTGAAAATGTAGCTTCAGTCAGCTATAAACCTCCAGTCATAAATTAACCAGCACATTCAGGCAAAAGCTTTGTTTTCAACCACTAAATATAAGAGAAGTGGTTCCTGATCTAACTAAAAGTTTTTTTTATAAGTGCATGTGCGCGTATATACCCAGCAGTGTGTCCTCTGGATGGATGTCTGTCCCTGAGGGAAGCATGGGAGCATTGATGGCATTCTTCCCCTCCTCGTGGAGATCACTCACTAGTGAGACAAAAACAACACACAAAAAAAGCAAAAAAACAATTAACTCAATAAAATATAGTAACAGCAAAATACTTTCAATTGAAAGTCCTGCTCATAAGTAAGTGAAAGGACAGACACGAAAGAAGAAGGAAATTAGAAAGTAAAAGCTCGGCAGTTGAAGCACAGTGTTACTGATAACAGTCTTAGTGAACAGTCACCACAAAAAAACCCTGTGGGGGGAATGTGGTCTCGGTTTAGTGTCAGTTTGTTGGAACTGCTTCTCTTCTACAACTCCTACTTTCTTCATCCCACCATGTTTTTGTATTTAGTGTCAGTAAATTTTCCAGGAGTCCAAATCTTTAGACAACTTTTTCCATTCAATCTTAAGACACATTTTTAATACTAGTTTTTCCTATTATTTTATTATTATTTTCATATTTCTATTTATTTACCAACTTACTATTTTATTTGAGCTTTTCTTTAATTAAATGTATCATATTTGATCATAAATGTCATATTTTTTTGCTTTTATGTAAAACACTGTTTAATTTTATGCATGAATTGCGCTACAGAAATACGGTCTGTTATCATTATTATGATTAACTTACTTACTTTTAGTCATTTGTTGTTTTTTTTATTTATAAAGATAGTCAGAGAATGAACTGAAGGGTGATATAGTGCGTTTACAGGCTCAGAAAGTCAATTTGTCTAAAATTTTGTTTTTAACCTTCGTATTTCACGCAGGAGGGCTCAAATGCTAGGAATCATTGGCGAATATTAATGAACCCAGTTCAGATAATAACAGTTATCAACACTGACGCAGCCAGAATAATCGAAATTCCATATAATAAAATACATGTTCACTAAAAAGACTATTCCGTCTATTCGTTCTTCTGCAACATGAGTACAAGCGGATGTTGTTATCAAACTGTGATAACCAAACTGCTCAGACAGCTTATGACAAATGTTTATACAGGGTTTTTTTTTTTACAGTTGCCAGAGCTGTCACATGTCTGTCACTTCCTCACTTTTCTCCAGTCATTTCTACTACAGATTTACATCAACAACTTCCACAAACGTTTAATTATTTTAGCATTTATCTTGGCAGAATTTCACATAAACTGGGACATTAAAGTTGATTAAAGGTGGCAAGACACACAAAAAAGTAAACTAATGTGCAGTTTGAGTCGGAGTTGGGAAAAAAAATCAATTTCTGCTGAGATCCTTTCACTTATGACAGGATACTCCGGGGATTAGAGGCTTTTCCCTCCTCTAATGGCCACGTTGCTTTTATCGTCCTGCTTTTCAATTTGTAGGACCTGCAACAGGCTGGACCACAATCAATGGTCTTAAGATCTGTCATTTCATTGACTTTGCTATTTATAAAGCCTGCGAGGACAACCGAGGTGAAGGTGGAAACTGAAGAAAAGGCTGTACTTCAATCATTTTTCACATTAAAAAACATGTGAAATAGATTTTTCTCATTGGAAACAGAGGAAAAAAAGCCTTTGTATTTATCATATAATCTAAAAGAAACCACAGCTTCAAAGCATTTGCAAAAAGAGGATATGCAAAATTGGCCCGGGAGGAGGGGTCCCCACAGATTTCCTATCTGATTCAGGCTTCTCATCAGAGCTGAGTGTCGGCTCGAGGCAGTGAGTTACCGAGGGCCTGAATCTCACTACAGATCAGCAGTTTGTGTTGTAATTACAGAGCAGGCTTGCTGCATTTCACCATAATTGTGCTGCTTCCTCTCCACTAGTCCATCCGTACATCTGACGGCATTGCTGCTGCTCTGGACCGAGCTGGACAGAGCTTCAGCACTTCCGAGTAAAATCTGTGTAAAATGGTAAAACTATACAATACAGTCCAGAAATTTAACTGTAATCCTCTCAAAGATACACATTCAACTCTATAATGTTCAGTACACATTTTACAGTAACTACTTCCATGTTTTTGACCTCTCACAACAACCGGCACAATATTAATCTACAGTTCACTAAGGTAGCAGGTCCTGCTTCCCCATTTCCACTTGCAAGTTCCTTAAAACTCAACATTTAAAACAAATTACCTTGTTTCTTCCTCTTGGTCCCACACAGCAGCCCTGCCATGTCCCCACTTATAAAACTCTGGATTTCCACCCGACGGAAGCAAGCGAAGGTAGAAAACGTAGGAGCGTATGTACTGTATGTGTGTGTGTGTATATGTGTGTGTGTGAATCGTAGTCGGTGGGACTGAGCAGTGGCAGGGGCGTCATCACGTGTTTATTTCTGTCACAACCCTCCACCCCACCTCTGCGGTCCAGTTACCGGAGACGCAGATTGGTGTGTGTGTGTGTTGTATGTATGTGTGTGTGTGTGTGTGCGGGACAGGAAGGAGGCACCATACTGGACGTAAAAGCACCAAAGCGACCCTATCGTACCAGTAACCTCTGAGCCGGTAAACAGTGGACACAGGACAGACTGCACTGATCTATGACGGGTAATATGTGAACTAGATATGATCTGATTTAATATTCGTATAAATGCATGCAGCATGCTGTTTCAGCCCTCAAAAGAGTATTTGCTCATACCAAAAATACCCAGTTAATGGTTTTGTTGTCTTACCAATCATAACTGACTGTTTAAATTAGCTACAGTCAAGTAATTTCACAGTAATAAAAGAGAATAGACTTGTTTCAGTGAATAACTCTACCCTCTCAACGGAGCCTTTAATATGTTTTGCTGCAGCGGATACTCAATCAGGCGGTGACTGTATTCCTCTTAACAGAATTACACTAATTCAATAAAAACCAAAGCCTGCAGTCAGGAACATTTATCTTATGCTAGCTTCATTACACAAATTCACATAAAAAGCTCCTCTGTGGTATTACAAACCATTATGCAAAAGGACATACAGCAGCAACATATGCTCAGATTTCTTTTGCTTTAGAGGGTACAGAAGTATAATCAGTCCGCAACATAAACAACAGCGTAACGCTGATTGAAATCGACCTCCTATCGGCTGGTTCCACTGCTCCCGAGGGAGGGGGGGGGGGGGCGGTTTACTGTGGCACAGGGGGGGAAGATATAAATAATGCGGCAGTATGGAGAAGACAGACTGGATCTTAAATATAGCGCTGGTTATTTACACCGACACAGGCTCCGGTGAGTAACGGCAGCCAGGAGATGACAGCGTCTCTGAGTATGTCCCACAAGGATCCTTCAGCAGTTATTAACCATGAAACTTATTACATCTAATACTTACTTCATATTACACATTATTTACTCATTATTCAGTTTTTCTACTTCTGTATGTTTTGTAATGCAGGTATGTCTGTTTTGAAAGAGGGATACAGCTTCTATTTCTCCTCCTGAGCTCTTCCCATAATTATTTGTTTATTTTTGCCTGTTAAAGTCAGCCCTATGCTAAAGGCTTTTTGAGTTTTTCCTCATCCAAATCGAAGGTGATGAATGTTGTTCTGATTGTAATGCCTACTGAGACAAATTGTGATTTTGAGTTACATAAATATAACTGACTTGATTTGACAAGTAATATATTAGCTACTATGGCTACAAATAACAGATAATATTATTTTCTTAAGTAACTGATTAATCGTTTAGTCTATAAAGTAAGTAAGAAAATAGTGAAAAATGCCTTTTATACTTTTTCTTCTTCATCTTCACGTTTTGTTCTATCAAACCATTTACTCCAAAACGAGAGCAATTTTGATAAACGTATATGACACACAAAAGCAGCAAATCCTCACATCTGCGACGCTGAAATCGGAGGATGTTTGACATTTTTGCGTGAAAAAAATGACAAATTATTAGTTGATTATCAAAATGGTTGCTGATAAATTTTCTATTGATCAACCAATCGATTAATCGAATCAGAGACATTACAATAAATTAAATACTGTATTTACTGTGGTGTTGGTTTAAAGGACAACACTCTATATTTTTATCACTGTATGTCAGCAAATCCCATGAAAAGACCAGAACCAACAACGTTAGTGCGGCTCTTATTACTCTCTTACATTTAGCTACTTTAAAACAGGTTTATGTGTTATTTTACTTTAGTTACTTTTCAAAAATCCTCAGTAATTTCCTAAAACAGCTGGATACTGTAGTTTTAAGCAAATGTTACTCAAAAGAGGAGTACACTGTGCATTTACTGGGGACTATTTTCAACTGTGGATTAATACACATTTGGTGCTCTAGTGAGTATTTATGTCAGCAGGACGCGTCTGTGGGATCCACTCAGAATAAACTACAGTGTCCATGTTCATCGTAATGAAGCAGACTGTTACATGGTCAACACATCAGTGTCACTCTTTTATGTCTTTTTAATAGTTTTGGAGCAACAATGGAGCTCTGTGCTACAGAGGAACAAACGTTATCAGGCTTTAGCTACACAAATAGCACTTCTTCCTTTCAGTTATAGGAGATCTTTTTTTAGGTGTATGCACAATAACTTAATTAATGTGTAATTTGATCTCCATCTCTAATTGATAGTTATGTGACAGGAGCAACAATAACATAAGCAACATATGGAAAAAAGTGAAAGAGCAACAATAAACATGGGATAGAAAAACATACTTACTATTACTATACTTACTATTATCAGCATCCATCCTAGAGCAACCTGTATTTAAGTTATATTTTATATTCTCAGAGTGTAAATACTCCTCACTCTAAAGGGTCAGGATGTGACATGACACTCATCCTCTTGGTCCTTATAAAGATAAAACATGTTTTTTGCTAAACTGTTATTATAACAGCACTGCCTGTTGCTGACAGTGAGACCTTTGCCTTGTCAGAGAAATGCAGACTTCCTTTTAGTTTATCAGGACGTACAAAAGAAGCCAGTATCTTTAAGAGCTATGTCTGCAAATACAAGCATCTGGTCTGTGTAAAAAAAAAACCCATGTTATTTTATGTCCTGTTGAATAGACTGAAGTAACTATTTTCATCCCGTTTCTAATACAAGAGGAGGAAGAAGATGCTTTAAGTACTAAAACATGTATGCACAGTTGCTAAGGAGTGTCAACACAGTTTCATAAACCATGAGTCTCTTTCTTAAAAGGAACAATCCAACTGCTCTTATAATGATTATTCAGCAAAAGTGAATCAACTTTTCCACTGGCAGCTCATCTCTCTTGGGTGTTCCCCTTAGAGCATATACTATAGTGTACCACACCCAGTAGTACTGTAACAGAAAACCACAAAAGCAGCATGTGAGGCCACAAGCTGTGCTCCGTTTGCAGGACTAAACCTCTCACTTCCTCACCTTTCTTCTGTTATGATGATTTCTAAGTCTATCGAAGATCTTCTGCTGTTTTAATTGTTTTAACTGTCCTGTGCATTATCTGAGCTTTAATCCACTTTGACCACAAAGGGGCACTGTGGTCTCACAAGCAGCATTCAAAGTAGTTGTGGTTTCCTGGGATTCATTCAGCCAGCAGTGCTGAATTCATTACCTTCAGCATGACTTAGAGGTCTGAGACTATCAGGGATCTTTGTAGATAAGTTGAGGTTGACAACTAGAGGAGCAGATAATGTTTTTTGTCAGTATGACTCATAAGTGATGCGTGGGACGGGTTTTTACCTCCTCTACATACACTAAAGTGTAGACCAGAATGTCCCAACCTTACAGTTTGGACCACATGTCTGGTCCCTTGATTAGCAGATGTGAGTCATGGAAGATCTCTAATATTAATGTTGGATTTAGGGCCGCAACTAAGACTTATTTTCATTCTACATGGCTCTACCTATTGTTTTCTCAAGTAAAAATTTGTCTATGAAACCAAAAAGACACCAAAATGCTCATCACAATTCATCAGCGCCTTTGGTGACGTCTTTAGATTGCTCGTTTTGTCCAACCAACAGTCCCAATCCCAAATATATTCGATTAACTATCATATACTGTACGACGAAGAAAATCAGCAAATCCTCACTGCTGCATAGAACCAGTGAATAATTGGCATTTATGCTTGAAAAATGACAAATAGTGTGTCAACCAGTTCACACAAAAAAATGTATCATTTTTGTTGCATTGGTGCAGATTTGTTTGGAATACAGGTGTATCCTAATGCCTAAATAATCAATTAAATGTCCCTCCCTCCAGGCTAATAAAAAAGTACACATGCTAACATTTAAATTATAGCCTTGCAACTCTTTAACTGCCGTGGTCATTGACTATTCTGGGATCTAAAACAGGCTCACAGGCAAGAAATGTTTAAGAAATACTGGACCAGGCTAAGTCTGGATGAAGTTATATTGAGCTAACAGCTAATAGCTCACTGGAGCAGGTTATTATGAGGCTTTTAAGCACAAGTTTAAAGATCCCCTCCGGACATGTGAAAGTTTTCTAATTTCATCATCAAATTCAACACCAGGACTCAACCTCTCAGTTATCATTGAATTAATTTACAGGGCTGAGCTGTCTGCAGGTTGTTCTGTTTAACCTTTTAATATTTACCCTTTTAAATTCACCTTAAGTGGCTTTAAGGTTGGAATAATCACCTTATTCCACTTTGTCAGACAGTATCATATATACGTTTTGTAGCAGCTTTTTATTTAAGCTTTGGGATGTTTCAAATAATCAAACTCATGACTTCACACTTTCTGTGGCTGCACCGATCCATTAATATGATATTCTATATGTATTTTGCATAAATTCATACACACATCCACAACTTTTGGCTTATTTGGTATCTTTAGAAAACTGGAATTTTTAAATAAATGTCTGAGTTTTAACAGTGTTCGGCTGCAGAGCATGAGTAATGACTAATAATGACTATCCAATCAGTTTTAAAAGGCTAAACTGTGAAAACTTGAACACTTTGATAAAGAAATCTGAAATTTGTGTGTGTGGAAACCTCTGACTTTTACAGGTGATGTCTGGAACTTAATGAGGCTCCTAAACAATTAATATGTCTGTCCTGCTGCTGGTGGACCTCCTTTAATGGAGATTAAACACAAACACATGGCTGAGAGAGAGCACACACACACACACACATACACACACTCACAAACATAATACACACTGAGGCGTTAAAGCTTGCAGCTGTCCCTTTTACCAGACAGTGACTGGGCAGCGAGAAGGCAGGAAATAGTTTGTTAAACAATTGGAAAAACCACAGCAAGTTAAAGATTAATAGTGTTTTGATTTTCTGAAGAAAGTGAGCACAGTAATCCTCTTACAGATTTATCTTAATAACCTTGCATTCCTGTCACCGGTCACTGACTGACTGATCTATTTATGTTTATTACCTCATGTTAAATGCCTGTGGAGTCCTATGAGGCTTTGTCTTGTCCTACACTCACTCGGAAGTGTTTCTTACCATTATAGAGGCATTAAAACATATCAGAACTACAATATAGCTCAAATTCTGTTAATTACTGAACTAAAACTGAGCTTAACATAGACTCAGATTGGTTTATTATATCAAAGAAATATAAAACCATAGAGTCAAGATAAACTGAGTACCAGGGAAGCACTATAACTGTTGTAAATCATGTGTACAGTCTATTATTAAGCTGATGTCCCAGAGGAGAATATTTGAATAGAGCATCATGTGATTGCAGCACCATGGACAGAAACACACAAGGGGAACAAATGGTGGCATTTCATTAATGTTACACTCACATCAAGAACAGAAAAGATCCTCTGAATGGCTTACCTTCTTTAGACTTTTTCTTCCGAGCCAAGGTCCCTCCTAATTTCCCCAGAAAAGACTCGTCCTTTTTCATTTTTGCGGACGGCAGAGTCGCAGATGCGGTCGGTGTCCCAGACATCTTTCAGTGTGTGTGTGTATGTGTGTGTGTGTGTGTGTGCTCTCTCTCCTGTGTCAGTCTATAGGTTAATAACTTCACTCCTCCCTGTGATGCATTCAGGCACCAGTGGACGACCTGAGAACATACAACACACAGAGAGTCAGAAGCAGACAGCAGGCTGATCTGGCATCAATACAGATGAATAACTCACACGTGAGCAAAGCCTCTGCGTCACTGCGTGCTGACTGGTCACGTCACAGCGCCTCCTCATGGCAGGATGAGGAATAAGTTTACAAGATTTTTCATTTCAAGGCCATTAAAACACCACTTTATATTTTGTTCTCAGTAAGAAAGCAAGAAAACGTTGTATATTTATGTATAAAGTACTAATTAAAGTCCACCTCCACTCAAAAATGTGTTTTTCTTATTGTTTCCTCGGTAAGATGTTTCCAGTTAGAGTTGGCACTAGCAGACTGATTTCATTTGCTAAAAGGAGGATTTTTTTTCTTTTTTAATCTCTGTGCAGCAGTTAAACTTTTGAAATGAACAATATTAACAAAGTCATAGATTACAGATTTTTCAATAAAGGAGAAGGAGAACATTTTAAAGTTTTTTAACAAGGTGATTGAAGTCTTAAAACATGTCTGGAGGGGACCTTAAAGTGTCCAACCCATAAAATAAAAACAAGTGAGTTTTAAGATGCTTTTTAAAGATGTGCTCTTATTTGGCTTTGAAGACGTTATGGAAAACTGTTGGAGTCGAGGAGAAAAAAACATTAAATGAGTGTTTTGTTTAGTTAAATGTGACTAAATTGATTTGTATAAAAACAGGAATGGTCATACTGATGGTTTGCAACAAAAGAGCCATTATGTGCAGTTTCTAAATGTGCAAATCTCACAGTTTGGTTAAGAAATATTAAATGATCTTACTTGGTTTTAAATCTTAAAGATCTCCTCCAGATATATAACATAAAAGATATTTAACATACTTCATACATGTTCTGAGTCAGCTTTGAATAATTTGTCTCCTAAGGTTTTTCCACAAAAAAAGTTCAACCAGTTACCTAGTTCTCCCTCATTAAAAGTCCAGTATCTATGACTATATAAGTAATTCTTGATAACATTAAATATTCAATAAAATACGCAACAATCAAAGTTTGAAAAAAGTTCATTTATTAAGAAACAATCTCACAACCATCATCAGACTTTGATTCAAACATTAAAAAGCCCCGATTCATACTCAGAAGTAAATGAAATCAGCTTTTTCCAACTGAGCCTCACCCACTTCAAACCAGTGAGAAGAACTCAGAGAAAAAAATGACAAGAACTGAAATCTGTCATGTGATATAACCAAAAACTATTTTAACTGGCAGAAAATGTGTTCATGTAGGACCCCATCAGTCACAGTAAGAAGCTGAGAAAACCAGTTTTCAGGGCCTTTAAAAAAGGTCCACCTACTACAGTAGCAACCAGAACTTCTCAAGAAAGCTTAGATTATCTTCACCACATATACTCCATATATTAGCCAAGCCTTTAAATGTGTTAGTCTGTGAATCAAAAGCCCTGTCAATCCATTTCACAATCAATCCCACCTAATCACATTATGTAATTATGTCCTTGTGTAAAACATTACAGTATTTCCATGTATTCTGATCATATCTGCTGAGACATACTGTTTATTTTATGACAGAATATATCAAATATAGGCTCAGTTTGGATTAAACACTGACAAAAAAGTATAAAAGGGTATCAACACATTAGATTAATGTTCTTCATCTGATTTTTACAAAGAGGAGCAGGAGTTGCTTCAGTGGTCATCACCTCCTCCGCTTTCTGGTGCTGTTTTTGGAGACAAAATTATTTAATTCAATGTTTGTATTTATTTTTTTAATCTCGTCATTTTAAAAGCTCTGCAGATGTAGATTACACAATTGTACCTGTGGTCTGCAGCAGTTTCCAGTCAGTCTGCAGCCTGCGTCTGAGGCTCTCCAGCGCTTCCACATCTTCTGGTAGAGGAGCACGAAGTGGCCCCAGAGAGGGGGCAGCATTCCCGAGGAGCGAGGAGGCCGTTGGGTCGACGCAAGCCTTCTCGCTTTCCTGAGAAAAATTAATAAATAAATAAAAATTGACCGCTAAAGTAGATCACCATGTCACTCAAACCTAATGAAGCCAAAGACGAACAGTTGAGGGCATCTTGTCTCAGCCTTCTCACCTGCATGAGGACCAGAGCGTGTCCTTGTGCCAGGCCCTGTAGCAGGCCTGTTAGCTGTTGCCAAACACTGTCACACATCTCACTATCTGGCATCCGAACCAGCAGAACCAGACTGGGGTCATACTCGTACCCCAGAGGCAGAAGCAGGCCGAACATGGCCTGTACGAACCCTGAAACCTCACTGCAGCCCTGTGAGAGCACAAATACACATCACTTGCACATAAAACACACGTTCATATGGGCGTTCACAAACATTAATGTTGTGGTAATAATCACAGTATTATACAGGAATTTATGATAATGACATTTAATCACATGGATTGAAATATGAATATACATTCAAGTCGTAGTATTTAAGATCTCATGGTGTGACAGATCATGCTAAAATATTCATACATGAATTGTTGTCAACCATTAAAACACATAATAAATCAATGCTATTGGAAATAACATCCAGTCCTACATGTAGTAAAATACCTTCTTTAGACACACAGGAACGTAATATTTGCATTTCTGTTCCTTTGGCTCCTTCCCGCTGATATGCACCACCAGTGTTTTCCTTAAAATCGAGAAATTTCTGTTACCATGTTGTTGGTACTGTTGCAGTCAGAAGGGACATATTTTCTCATTAACTTTTAGGGGAGTATAAATCATAATTACCCATCCTCTGTGATTTGACTCGGGACCGTCCCGTCTCCAACACACACGACCAAAACGCTGCATGAAGAGAAAGAAGCATCAAATGTATACAGTATATTTGAACTACCTTAACAATAAACTGGATATTAATAGAGATGTAAACTTCACTGTTTAGTCCTTTGTTGGTTTACTTGTATTAAATGAAGTCAGCTTGTTCTTTCATCCTTGGATACTCTTATAGTTAGATTTAGACATTAATCTGTAATTGCTTGGTGACTGTTGAATATTTCTCTTTGCTTCCAAGGAGTATTTACTGTGTTAATATTTGATACAACTGCAAAAACTGTATCCACATTGGGTATCACTTCATTTGGCCATCACACAAATAAGAAAAACAAGCTGCTGAATAACAAATTGGCCCCAGAAACACAAAACACACACAGCCAAAATTAAAATAAATAACAACAACAAAAAAAAGGACAGTAAAGACATTTCTGCACAACAATCTGTTTTATCACGACATAATCCCTTTATCTCAGTAATATGTAAGTTAGTATTAGATCCATATTGTTATACCGGTTGCTGAGAGCGGTTGCAGCATGCTGGACGACACACATCGTCGCCATGGAGACGTCACGGACCAGTGCCAAGCCACTGCAGATCTGAGAGGCAGTAATTAAACGTAATGACATCAGCGTGAAGCCCATGCAGGCAGTGAAGCAAAAAACTGTATTCACAAGGAGGTCACATAGCAGCACTAAAAAAAAAAAAGACACAAACAATACTCTGACTGTACCTCGTTCTTCACCATTTTCTCTACCAGGGCAATGAGAGTGGACAAAGTTGAGAGAGCATCGCTGTCATCTGCAGCTTTGAGGAAGTTCTCCCTTATAGTGAAAAAAAGGAGGGGAAATAAGGGATATTTTAACGTACTTTGGTTCTTTTGGATTCAGTGAACATCCTGAAGTTTATTACTATAAATGATAATATGTTAACTGTAATGAACCATCACCAACAGCAGCTCCGCACCTGAGTTTGTTGGCTATAAGTGGGTTGAGATTCTCTGATAAACTGAAGCGTTTACACCCATCCGGGCAAGCCACACTGTCAGGGAGCACTAAGGCAGTACGAACAAGAGGAGCGACACGTTTCGGAGGCTCTGGCCACACCTCTTCCTTTTTGGTTACTGCCTCTTCTCCCTTCTCCAGCTTTTCTTCTTCTTCTTCTGCCAGTTTAATGCGCTTAGTGCTGAGTTCAAAGTCTGGTAGATCAGCTAGAGAAAGATGAAATAAAACATTTTTTAACGAGGCAGTGATGATAAAAGTGACACAAGGGTTTAAATAAGGAATGGATGTTATACCTGCATATTTGAAGCAGGACCAGTACTTCTTATGAGCTGAACGCGTACAGTGAAGGGACTCCAGTGCACTGATAGAGGAAAATTCACAACAGTTAAAAAAAAGCACACAAACACACAGAGTTAAGGTTTGAACTTGTTACATTTGATTCAGAGCGAGAGAGACCTTTTACAGGGACTGTCGATGTTTGAAGGCCGAGGTGCAGGATCTCCGAGCAAAGTGTGAACTGTCTGACACACAGACTGGGCGAGGGAAGTCAAGTTGTACCCTCCCTGGAAAATATTCACACAGTATAACTTCCCAGTTTCCTCCCACAGGACACTAACAGAATGTAAAACTCTCCCACACTGCTGAGACTATTAAACAATAATAACGTGTAATGTAGGTATTGAAAGATTAGACTTGTGTATGTTTTCAGTCATTGTGGTCATTCTCATAAATAACAGTGTCATAAAAATAATCCCAGTAACATGCCTGACAGAGAAAAACAACTCAACTGATGGTGTTTCCAGGATGATATGAAATGATATTAAAAGGAATAAGGAACAAATGTAAATCTAAAGAAACATCAACAAACTGACCTCCAGCACAGCACACAGTTTGCCTCCTGCAAGGTTCATCAAGAGGTGAGTGAGGTGGGCAAAGATATCAGGGGTTGCACACATTTCACCCTGCAAATATAGAAAATCCCGACAGCAGCATATGATTCTACATACAATAAGTTCAGCATAAACAAAAAGGATATACACAAGTATCTGTAGCAATCCGAGCTTTATTATGGTAACGGTTTATCTTCAGTACCTCTGGATCACCGATGGCAGAGTCAAAGCCTGCACACACCAACACCAAGTCTGGGCAAAACTGTGACACAGAATCACATGTTCAGTTAAATAATCCCTCACATGACTATCTGTTAATCGAATTGTACATTTTCCGTCTCACCTCGTATGCGACTGGCAGGAGGACGTGAGAGAAGACGGCGAGATAGTCGCTGTTCTGCATTCCCACCTGGAGAAAACATGATGAGACCTATTTAATGGAGACGAAGCTTGTGCACACAACCGTCAAAGTAAATTTGAGATCAGTGCTGAAGAAATTGGGCAATTAACCATTAGTTAACAATTAATGACTGCAAAAATATAGAACACTTTTATGTTCACATCCTTCTCCTTCACATACTGGTGGAGCTGCTTTTTAGAGCAGCTGGTGGTCAGAATAAGGCTCTGTTAACTTATAATGAATATTAATCATTATTTGAGAAGTTTATACATTAAATGACTTATTGATTAATCAACAAAGGTTAATGTATAATGAACATAATTGTTAGTTGCAGCCTTAATTGTAATATATCGAAATATGTCTTCATGTTAATTGTGTTAATTGTGATTTTCTGTAGTATGTTTTTTTAAAAAAAAAAGACTATTCAAAATATTTTCAAAAGGGGAAACTGCATGTTTTCACTCTCTTTTCATCATATTTTCGAAGGATATGAAATCAGAGGATAAAGACAAGCATATATATTTTATAAACAAGGTCCAAAAAAATAAATAATCAAAAAGATTTATAATCACTTCAAGTGTATTTTGGTAGACGTTACTGACCTTGTTCCAGGGTACGTTTATGTTGAATCCAGCCCCTTTCTCTTTGCCAACACAGTCATAGTCTGATTCTCTAAGTTGAGGCCAGAATTTCTGATGCTCATATCGGTGCCAGGAGAAGTAGAGCACGCTGGAAAATGTAGTGTGCAGAACTTAAGATGCCAGAAGAAAGACAATGTCCACTTACAAAATTCACAACCCCTCCCATTTCCAAAGACTCACCTTGGATCGTCTTCAAAGGAGTACTGCACCCCTTGACCGTGATGGATATCCCAGTCAACTATCAACACCCTGAAAAAAAAAAATCCATAAAGATGAAAATATAGAGTATATAGAACCAATAAAGAGGTTCTTAGAGAATTGATTTCTCTCATAGTTGCAAGAATAAACATATTACCTTTGAAGCCCATATTTTTGCTTGGCATATTTAGCTGCTATGGCCACATTGTTGAACACACAGAAACCATTGGCAGCACTGCGCATACTGTGATGTCCTGGGGGTCTATCAACAATGACAGAGAGGTGATATATATGTAAGGATTTTTTCCCCAGTAACTTATACAACATTACGTCTATACAGAGCACAAAAAGATCTCTTAAAAGTTGTTAAATAGACTTATGAGCAACAAATAAACCAGGCCTGTCAGGCTACTCATGTGTCACTTGTTAACAGCCTCACCTGACCAGAGCCATGCCATTCCTCACCTTCCCCGTCATAACACTGTCCACCAGTTGCAGTGCGGCCCCTGCAGCCAGCTTGGCACAATGATAGATGTTCTAGGACGGTAAATGAGAGAAAGAGGTGACAAGCTAAGAGTAAAACTGACCTCCGAGAGGTGTTGATACAGATGAACCACAACAGCCAGCGAGGTGCTTTTATTAAGCAGCAACCGACTCAAAAAAAGAAAGAATATTATGTGTAGTACTGACTGGGTGGAAGTAGACGTCACCATATTGCAGGGTGAATTCCTTCAGGTCTTCAAGAGTCAAGTAAGGGGTCTTCTTCACTGCCTCCAGGTATTCCTCACTGTTGGGAGCAACAAAGTACATGTAGCTATTTCATCCTCATCTTCAGAGGTAGAAAAAAACAAAAAACAGAACCAGGTGTGGGCTCTTTGTCGACATCAGGACTGACCTGTGAACCAGCAGAATGTCGGCGTCCGTGGCCTCCCGGACAGGTATGGATACACAGCGATCAGCCAGACCGCTCCTGACCAAAGCGTCATGACTCACTGTGAGACGCTCGGGCACCTCAATCTTACACACTGGACTGGAGATGGAAAACAACATGAGCTTGAATTAAGTGTTTGAATTTTGTGTTGTAGATTTGTATGTGAAGTAGCCAGTATCAGTATTTGAATTCAGGACAATTTGTGTTTCAACATTTAGTCATCAGTACTTTTGTGATTTTATTTTTTGCACTTTTTATGTGCAAACAACAAAAACAAAAACATGTGACAGGAGAGGTCAAGAAGCTGGAGGCTTGACTGATATGAGAGGTTTCTGTTATTCTCCCGTCCTTCCACTTTACTCAACAAGGCTCAGCTATGTCACGTTCTACTCTTCGAGGGTCAACGGACTCTTTCTGCAAGAGGTGGCGGCCTTTTTCTAGCACACTTTCAGAGCCTGTCCACAATCCATCTGGATCAATGACTACTCTGACTGTTTGCTATAACCAGATATTTGTAATGTTGTCTCCGTAGTGTTCGATGATGTAATCTTACTATACATTTTGTAAATTACGCTTTTTGTTTGGAAACTGACTATTCTCCTCTGTTTTTTAAACTTATTATATTTTATTTATTCTCTTATTTTATATATTTATTTATTGTAACTTTGTTTAGTGGTTATGCAGGTTGGGTCAGGTGAGGGGGGGCGTTCATGTTGGGCTTTGTTGATGTAGACTCCAGGTCATAAGTACACTAACACACCTGTTTATTGGTGTTTGTCTAGTTATGGTCTGGTGTATATTCACAAAAAAGTGTTGAAACTAAGAAGCCATAGGCTTATACACACAAAATAAACAGGGAAAGGCAGTACTGCTCACTTGACAGTGTAAATGGAAGAGACTAGTTAGACATCATGCTAATGTAATGCTAATTTAATCTATTTTTAAACTTCACTTTCAATTCACCTGAAAAATAGTCTCAAAATGTTTAAAAGCCTGAGCAATACTATTTTTGTGATCCTCACCTGGTTATCCAGTTTAACTACAAATGCACATTAAAATACCATAATAATCTCACCTGTAGGAGTTTTTTTTTTTTTATGGTGGATTTTAACTGGGAAAAGGTATACTATGTTTTATTTGCTTCTGTTTGGTCTTGTATAATTTCTGTGCACACAAATAAACAGAAGAATCTCCTCTAAAACTATGTAAAATGGTGCCAAAGATAACACGACGTTGTGTCTTAAAGCAAAAAAGGAGCTATACCCATATATCTCAGTCCAAAAACAGAACAAAGCAGTTTTGAATAAAATCATATGGGTTGTCCATGAACTGTCACTGTTTATTTTGCTCTGTATTACACAGTTGGCCAGCGAAAAGAGTGCAGAAAGAAATGTCTGGGGCACAATGAAACTGTATGATGAAGACAGTGCCGAGGGAACATGGACATAAGGAGTGAAAATTAAGTTTAAGTAACGATTTCTGTCATTTGACGGCGCATAAACACAAGCACAGCTGTTACTATGCGGATAACGGTACCAGTGCGTGTGCTCCTCTTTAACTGACCGGACTAGATACAAACAACCAGAAACTTACGTTCCTACCGTTACAACAACTGCAGCTATGTGTTTCCACAGAATTAAACTGGAGACAAGAAATAACAGACAGTAACGTCAATTGGTTAATTGAGGGGTAAGTTAACGGTTACTAAGGGTAATGTAACCTCAACGTTACTTGCACCGATCTACCTTTATCACTATATGAGCATATGATTAAATGAAACATAGCTAACGTACAACCAACCAGCGGTGGTATAACGATAAAGTCAAGTAAGTCACAACGTCCCCATACAGGTTTATTTGGTTAATTAACTAGTTAGCTACGCACCAAAATGCTAAGTTATCTGTCTTGTAAGTTAACGTTACTTACTCAACCCAGAGCAGTTTGTACTTGGTCATCTCCTCATCGTAAATCAATGCGGTCCCCATCTTCAGTAGTTCACCGATCAATCAAGCAGCGAGGAACAGAGAAAGACGGCAGCTTTGACCAAACTTTTGTGAAATTCGCTGGACAAGCTCCCAGTGTTACTTTGCTCCAGGTTATCAACAAGACTCATTTATGACAGCGCGGTCATAGTTCAAATCAAACTAGCCATTTGATAGCTTAATGGTGCTGCAGCGTCACCTTCTGGACGGGTTCCGGTACTTCCTTCTGCAAGAACAGACCTTTATCCTTTTTAGAAATTTAAATGCTCTATGAGCCTGATTAACAATTTCACAATTTTTCAAAGTCTGTCCTAAAACAACAGTTAGGTGCCAAAATTAACATTGAAATTGTTTTTTTCTTGCTGCAATCATTCCTCCTATTCATATTGGCCATTAAAAGATTCCTTCATAATACACTTATATGAGGCCAAAATCCACAGTCCTCCTTCTGTGCAAAAATCTGAAGCTTCAGCCATCCAAATTAGTCAAATCAAGTAGATATCTTTTAATGTTACAGTCTTTTAAGTGTCAAAGTCCCTCTTTTTGTTACTATACTTCCACCACAGATAAACTTTTAGATGCACACTGTGAATTTTGGCCGCCATCACTTACATTGAAAGTACATTTGAAGGGGATCTTTTAGCCAGTATGAACAGGAGGAATGATTACAGTGAAGAAAACCTCTTTCAAGTGTTCATATAGGCACCTGACTGTTGTTTTAAGACAGACTTGAAAAACTGTGAACTTTTCCTTTAAAGCAAGTTCAGTATTACTTATTTGTTCCCTGAAACAAAGGAGAAATGATGTGCCATTTAGCTGTGTGTTCTCACCTGATATTGTACTTTCTCTTGCATTTTTCCTTTTGGTCCTTCCTGTCCCTAATTCTTTGATTTGTTGTCATTTAAACTGCTTTACAAATGCAGAACGACCAAAGCACAATCTTTTTCATATTAAAAATATGTACTATGTTTTACTTACATATACAAGAATATTTTTTTTAGAGCAACCCAGCACTCTTAGTTACCACAGATGTAGACGGTCTGTGTATGAAGTATAATTTATTTGCAGTTGTTCACATTGTATAATGAAAAACCCTAATTTTGGGGGGTATTACCAGATTTCATTGTTTTAAGAGGTACAATACAATTCAGCGCGCTAAAGTGTCCGCTTGTTCCATTATCCAACGTGTACAAAGAAAATTGAAACAACATGAGGAAATTGAAATTGAAATGCCACTTGCTCTTGAGGGGCCCTGCCGAGGCCCCTGTGCAGGGATCCCCAGGCGTGCCCCCTCGGGCCCTCATTATAAAATATTGCTAGAACGTTAAACAAATGTATAAATCTGCACAAAAAAATGAAAAACATTGAAGAAATACCGTATAATTACCTACTTTAAACAAAGGATTGTTTTATACAGTATTATTTTGTAAATTCATAGAATGTGGCTGTAGGTACTATTGTTTTTTTAACAAACGAGACAAGGGTGAGTTTGCAGGATTTTTAATATAAAAACAGCAATAAAAACAGTGCAACGCAAAATCAATGAACAACTCAGAGCACTCAGAGTACAAACTATAGTAACAGATCATATGACAAGAATATTTGGTCTGCCAGAGGCTATTTATGAGGACGTGGTGGCATCATTTTCTGTGAGATTTCTTATGGATTGGAACCAGGGAATATATGTCTATGTATGTATGTCTATGTATGTCTAATCTATGAATTCAAGACTGTTTATTTGATGAGGATGTTTATTTTAAAAATATTGACATTTGACACAATATCTCCCAGAGTCTAAGGGGAGTGTCTATTAATATCTTGGCCACTTTTGTTTGGTTTGGCATTTAGTCCCTTGGAAAGTGAGTGGATTAGCTCTTTTTGGGTGCTCTCACCCCTCAGTGACCACACTATTTGCTTCCCCTACCCTCTCCTCCTCAATCCTATCTGCTGTTTCCTCCTGCGTTCTTGTGGGGAAACCTGAGCTCCTTTCCTCTTTCTCTCCCTCTCCTCTATCATCCTTCCCCTCCTTTCTCTCTCCTCCTCTCTTGCACAGCAGAAGTAGGGCTCCTCTGCATCTCTTCCGAAACGATGGGTCGCAGGCAGCATAGAGGAGAGGGTTAAGGCAGGAGTTGAGATAAGCTAAACAGGTGACATATGGGTGAGCAGCTAGTAAGATCTGATCTAAAGAGCAGGAGTACGGGACAAATCCAAACTCCAGCAGCAGGGATACAGTTTTATTAACATGTAGGGGCAACCAGCACAGGAAGAACGCCATCACTAAGGTGACAATGACCCTGAGGAGTCTGCGCTGACGCCTGCGGTCAGGGCGAGGGCCCCGTCCAAAATGTCTGCTGAGGAGCTGAGCCAATGAGCAGTAGCACACCAGCAAAATGACAAGAGGAAGCAGGAAGCCAATCAGAGTTGACTTCAGGCTCAACGCAGCTGCCCACCACATCTCAGCCCGCTCCCTGTCTGTCTCCTCCAGCTCTGCTGCAATCAGCATGGAGTAATCCATCTGGCAGGAGAGGAAAACAGATCCAGAGTCAGCAGGGTGACCTGGCTCCAGCTGCCAATCGTCCTCAGATTCAGGGTCTAGCTCCACCTCCCGGACAGAGCGCAGCAGCAAACCAGGAAGTGCAAGGACCCCCGCGAGCGCCCACACTCCTCCAAGTATCCACAGAGCCCTGCTGGGGCAGCTTTGCGGGGCGTGGTGGCTGGAGTGCCGGCGCCCAGTCAGAACCCAGTACCGTTCCACACTGAGCATGCTCAAGCTGAACACACTGGCATACATGTTGAGAGCAGTGAGGAAGCTGCTGATTTGGCAGAGGGGTTGGCCAAACGGCCAGTGGTAGCCCATTGCTGTGTAGACGGCCCACAGAGGGAGAGTTACAAGGAAGCAGAGGTCAGCTAAAGCTAAACTAGCTATAAGAGAGTCTGTCAGTGAGCGAGAGGGACGTGGGATGGAGGGAGGACAGGAGGAGGAGGTGGAGGAATGAGAGGAGGGTCTGTAGTTTTGTCCTGAGAAATATCCACCATTTTCTTTGTTCTTTTGAGGAAAAGAGCCACTGTGGACTCTACCAGCATCCCTAATGTTCTGCTGATTGGTTCTGAAAATGCTTTTGCAACAGAACTTCCCAACTCCAGTGTGGTTTTTCTCTCCTGCGCTCTTTCTCCTCCCGTCGGCTCGGTCCAGGTAGGCCCAGAGAACCAGGCCGTTACCGAGGCAGCCAACCAGGAAGGCCATCAAGTAGACGGATGGGATGATGGAGAAGGAGGGAGACCAGTCGCTGTAGTCGCAGTGGAAGAGGGGAGTGGGAGAAGGGGAGGGGGAGGTGAGGAAGTCGGCGTCTGACATCTGTCTGTCCATCTCCCTAGATTCTATATGACGTGATTTGTCATTAAAATCATTGGAGGCTCCGATAAGTTCTCAAAACAATGACGAGAAACCAAAAATATGATGTCCCAGACTGGTGAAAGTGTTTCAGATATAAGATTATGAGTCCAGTTGTGGATGTTTCCACTTCTCTTTCACTTATTTCACTTTGTCAGTCGATGATCTAGAAAAACAATGAAATGCAGAAATATCATTAAACCTTTGCAACAGGAATAAATACTGTTAATACTGAACAAGTTGTTAATAAGATGACCATTTCAGGCCACGCTGGCAGCATTAAAATTCAAGGATTTTATTCAAACAAGATAACCTGAATATACTGAATATATCATGTTTACATCCAGGGAAACATTCACAAGAACTGAATCAAATCTTGGACAAACTAGAAACAGACAAAAGATCTCACTGCACTCATACAGTAGCTCCCAATAAGTTTCAAAAGGCAACCACATAGTGTTTTCTGTCAGGCTCTGACTTATTATATATATTACATCTATTGGGAGTAATAAATCAATGTGTGAATCTTGCTTGTTTCTGCTTTTATTCTTAAAGTGCTGAAACTATATGCATTCATACTGTTAATGTTTCGGATTTTAAAACCTGCATCCTCTTAAATGAGGGACTAGTCCTCAGACTGATTATAATGATGCTCACAACAGACACTTACCTCCAGCTACTCCATCAATTTGTACAAAATCCTTTCTAAGATATCACAGTGGGGCAAAAGTCTCTCTCTTCTTATCCCGTCTTCTCTTGTCTCACTTTCTCTCTGTGACTTATTCTCTCTCAGTCCCTGCATCTGTACAGTACTTTGTCGGCTGAGGGAGGTGTGTCTTCATCTTAAGTCTGAATATATAGCAGGGTCCCCTACACACACACACACACACACACACACACACACACACACACACACATATACACACCCAGAACCCTCCTTTTTCTTGTTCTTAAACCAGACCACCCCAGCAGAGAGTTACGAGACCTGCAAACACCCCCCCCCTCAACACAAACACATACACCTCCCGTGAGACACAATAACCCCCCCCGTCCCCCGTCCCTCCTCCCCTACATGCACACACAAACCCGAGACACACAAACAGAGCCCCCGATCCTCCAGGCTGCTGTCATCTATGCACAGACACAAACACATCCGAATGCACATACACGAATGAGTGCAAACACAAACGCGCTCTTTGTTCTCTGTGTCTCACATGCTCAAACACACACAGAGTATAAAGTGGTCAAATGTAACAACCCACGCACACAGAGGACAAATAACAGCATTCACATTCACAGTCAGGCTGCAATATCAGAATAGAAGAGTGAATGTTCATGAATACATTCGAAAGGCCTTTAAACCATTGATTTGTATATACCTGGTGTAGATGAAAGTGGTTCCTAACCCACAGCTGTGTTATTTTTTTTTTTACCATAAAATGACAATTGAAAAGTTTCAGTTGCTCTGTTGTGTTGCGTAGTCTAAACAGTGTTTCTAAAGGCTTTCGGCCCTGCACGTTGTAAAGCAGTGTTCAGTTTTATGCAGCAGCAAGAGGCCTTTATCAAAATAAGCACTGAGATCAAGAGACTCTAAGCAGGTGAAGTAAAATAATGAAAATAATATTGAAATTGGGGATGAGTGTTAGGGTGTAGATGCTGTTCATATGGCCTTATAGGTAAACCAGCTCTAAATAAAATGTGTCTTTGTGTGAAAATCATGGAAAAAACAGTTGTAGTTAGTTAATAATTCTCAATACGACCTTCTAAAAAGGCTCCCTATATGAAAGAGAATATAAGTTTGGGCTTTATTAATGATTAATATTATTAATCTATATTATTTACTAATGCTTTATAGGTCAGTTATAAGCCACTAATGAGAACAACTTTTGGGTTGTCAGGTTGTGGAAACTCACTGTGACTGGTTAGACAGTTTGACCACTTGTTTATAGAAAAGAGCTGCAGATCTAGTGCATACAAACCCTTTATTAATGACTTATTAACATTTATAGCTACAGACTTGTAGAGAAGGCTTTTTAGAAAGTGAGAACCCCATGAACATCTATTAATTGGTTACCAATATTTATAACTGCATGATTATGAAATATAAAGCCAGAGGGATTTTTTACAACCTGGTAACCCTAAATATGGTCTTATTTATGGCTGATAATAGATCTATAAAGCATTAGGAAGTGATTTCTTAACCATTGATAAAGCCGGTAGCGACAGTTTATATGTACTTTATAAAGGGCGTATTATTAGAATAGTAGAAACAGAGTTTTTTTCCTGTCAAGTATTAAAAGCAGATTCAGTCATTTTATCAACAGTAGAGCTCTCATGCAGTCTTCTGTTGTAAAGCGAAAGGGCTGAACTTGGGTCAGACTGCATCTACTTTGCAGAGGCAAAGAGTTTATTATTCTATTCTGAAAAAATAGATAATAAGATATTCAGTGTAGTAACACAATATTTGAAAATGCAATGCTGTTAAATTGAAATATGACTTGAATGTCTGTTGAATTTTTATGCTGAATCCCATGAAGGTCAAATTTAAATTTTGATTTGCATCCAGACAGACACAAGATCAGCGCAAAACATATGATTTTACCTTCAAGAATTTCTAAAGCATAGTGACGTGTCACAGTGAAGATATGCAAGAAGCTGCTGCTGCTGTGCACACACCTGTTATGAGCCAGTAAACCAGGAGACAGTTGACACCTCAACTAAACATTTACAGGAAAATTGTTGGTAGACACTTAAGGATCACAGTGTCTAGCTGCCACTGAACGTTTATCATGAGAAAAATATGTATAATGGTAACAATTTAATGATTCAATGAAAAAAAATGACACCTGCATACTGACTGTTAAAATCATTTTAGAAAATATTGTCTATTTTAGGAAAATGTTGCAATGCACTACATCAATGACTTTTTTCATTGATGTAGTGCTTTAAATAGCCTTGCACCTAGGTAATAGCTGTATAATTTCATCCCTTTAACAATTTAAGTAGAGCCACAGTATTACTGTGTAAGCTAATCAGTTATTTTATATGCCCTACACTATCCACATTGTAAAACAATTTCTCTGATAAGATGACGATGCTTTCATGGGCATCCTACTAGCCAGTTTTTGACTGTATTTGCAAATTGCAGTGTCACATGAAGATTAGTGACAGTGTCTATGCGGGGGAGAGAAGGCAATGCACAAGTAAAAGAGATAAATGTACTCACACTTGCAAACATGAGCTTGAGAGACATTTTGGGGTTTTAAGTATTGTTTCTCAACCCCACAGTGATTGATACAGATATAAGATAGATGGATAGATACTGTAGGTCAGCTTGGGGTTACAGTGTAAAGCGTGGAGACGGTCCGATAGTAAACAGGAAGTGTTTGTTTCCACAGGGGCAGAGGTCACGTTGCCATCAACCTGTTGTTATGGGAACAGATGTTTCCAAAAACATTCCACAGT
The DNA here is from genome assembly GCF_914725855.1 of Thunnus albacares. Lineage (NCBI taxonomy): Eukaryota > Metazoa > Chordata > Actinopteri > Scombriformes > Scombridae > Thunnus > Thunnus albacares. The sequence continues at coordinate 24,316,892 of NC_058112.1, forward strand.
CTTTTCTCTCAGTGGAACAGGCTGGTGAACACACACACCAAACTTTACTTACTGAGGAGGAAAGAAAGGCAGAGTAATTGACTCATTGAGAAAAAAACTGTGGGCAGAGCATCACAGCAGGAAACAACAGGGGCAGAGATACGCTTGAAGAGGGGTTTCACTAACATTTTTGAGACGCGATGGTCCCAGGGGCTTCCAAACACACACCTACTGCTTCAGCAGTAAATACATTTATATAATAAATAAATATCCTCAACAACATTGCTTAATTTAAAAAGTGACCTTTGGGAATGACACAGTTTTAGTGAAGAGATCTGCCAGGAAACAGTTGCTCTTCTGAATATGTTTGACTAACCTTCCTCTATGCCAGACATTCTCTTAAAATCTTTTTAATCCCCTCAACATTCAGGTTTTTCTCCTTTTTAGCTTTGAGGTTGATAGAGTCGCATTTTCCCACTCTGTCTGACAGTATCATACATTCTGTATCAGCTTGTTTCAGTTCTTTACTGATGCTATATGATGTTTCTGTGACACCCCCCATGTAGCATTTATAAGCATTATATAGCCTAAACATTAAATAAATTGTTTATAACACACTATAGTTGACATATTCCATTATCCATTATTACAACTGTGTTTTACTATATTGTCATTCATTTTTTGTCAACACAGTAGCCTCCACTTACAGGTGCACACAGGAGGAGTTATAGCTGTTGACAACTGCATGAATACACTGCTTACACTACATTATATTGTATTATAAACCATTTATTAACTGTTTATATACTGCTTATAAATGCAAAATAGGGGGACTTAGAGTAAATTGTTACTAATATTTCCCCTGAGTGAAATTATTCAGAGCCAAGACTCCATATTTTTTATGGCAGCACCATGACATCAAATGGAAATATTCTAGATGTGAATCATTTTTAAACATATATCCCCCAAATTCAACCATTGACAACTTTGGAAACTTTGGCATCCCTGAAAATCTTTTAGCTAAAGTTGGTTTTAGCAAATTTTGGCTGCGCAGCCTGGATTTGTACTGACTGATCCACACCGGGTCAGTGAGATTGAAGAGGTTAAGTTACTCCTAAATGTCACAGTATGTGTATAAAGAGCTTGTGACACAATTAAGATTTAGTTACATTACCTCAAACATAATTCCCAACATAACCTCAACCTGAAAAGAGGTCTGATCAGTCAGAATAACTCAAAGCACTCAGAAGCTTTCTGTGCCTGTTATGGCCACTGGGGGTTGTTCATGGATTTCCACACATGGCAATGGTTTGGCTACTGTAGGTGTAAAGAGAAAAAAAGATAAGAATTTGCATATTGTGTCTGAGTACGAGTCACATAGGAGGCAGAGTCCACAGAATAGGACAACCTTTCAAAGGGATTCATTGCACTGTGGACACAGGTAGTGCACATTTCATCATGATTCTCTACAGAATAGATCAAGCGCTCATCTCTCTGCTTGTTATCGTGATGACAGGGGCAGAGGTGCAGGAAAACTTCTCACCCGAATGTAAACGGTTCCTGTACATGGGCACAGTACCTCGAGGGATTGAGGATCAGCCGTTTAAAAAGATTTGCCAGTTTTACGAAGGCAAACCCCGATTTGTCACTTTGTATGACACCATCAACCGCATTCCTGTTTATTCTGCATACACCTTCAAACGCTCGGATGGCTCCAGAAAGGTCGATGTGCCTTGGATGTATGAACCACAGGTAGGACTGGTTGTTGGATTTACTGTCTTTCACTCCTGAAATTTAAAAAAAGCATGATCTCTAGTGTTTATGGGAAGGACTTTTGAAAAGATCCTTTGGCAACTATTTTATGGTATGAACAGTTATTTGTTCATTTCCTGCAGCTCTTCACGTTGTCTGGGTCTCGAGAGATGCAGCAATTCCCTTCAGAAAATGTTCCTAACAGTTTTGGGGATGCTCAGGCCCTGCTGGACGACTACTCTGACACTGTGATCTTTGAACGAGGACAGCTGAATCCAGAAGAGCACCAGGCCCAACCTGCTGACAAAGCAGCCACCTACACTCTGACAAATGTAGTCCCTCAGGTTCGAGACTTCAGCATCGGTCCCTGGAAAGAATACCAGCACACCATCCGCAGACGGCTAAACAACTACTGTCGAGGCACGGCCTATGTGATCACCGGGGTCACCACCTCAGGGCACACAATCCGCCGCCATAACGTCAACCGCCTGGGCATCCCCACCTACTTCTGGTCAGCCTACTGTTGCATCGATTTTGACCACAATGCTCCGTACGCTGAGCGCTCAAAGCTTCCTGCGTTTGCATCTAATGGGCTCAACGACAGAGAGAATAATAAGGTTCAAGAGATGACGGTCCAGCAGCTGGAGGAGTTCCTGAAGAGGGTAACTTATGTTGGCAGCTCTTTCCAGATCTTCTATGACAACTGTATGCCTCCTAATAGTGATAGCAGTGCCCTGCACACGTCTTAAAAAAATCTGATTTAGTAACTTGATATTGACACCAATAATTAAAAACCTAATAAAACTTCTAATCCAATTTAGTTTTTCATAAAATGTCTCTGTGGCATTACAAAATAATCTTAGAAGATCCACTTACTACCTTTTCTGAGCTCTGATTACTGAAGAAGAACACAACATGTGGTTGACAGCTTTGAAAAGCTAGTAAATGGACCATTGATTATTTTGTTACACAAGTCGCTCCCAAAGGTCATGTTCAAATCAGATTTTTTTAAAATGATATATCCTGTTTGTAACCAAATTTAAATTTAAAAATCTGTTCAAAGGCCTTTATTTATTTACCATATATTATTTTCCTATATAACCTATTAATTATCATTTAAATTATGTTTGACAGTACATAAAAAGTCACCATGAGAAAGCTATAGCCTACATGGTTATGTCCTTCATTCAATTTCACTTTATCTTCAGTGAAGAGCTTATCCACTGTGGCTTAATGCCTGAGAACTACACCTGCCTCTGTAGGCCTTTTGTTCAGCACAGACAGATTACATCAATGGTTTTACATTTTGCTACACAGACGCTCAACTGTAGCACTACATTGCTCCTCTCTCACTAAAACTCAGACTACAAATCCAGGACAAACCGGGCCAATATCCCAATTCATATCTTTCAGTTTTTTGATCATATAAATTTCAAGAATATTCCAATATACAACTGAACAGGTTAACCTGTACCACACTAGAGGGCAGTAATAACTTGGATTCGGTATATTTTTATTGTTAGTCAAAAGCACTTTCCACATCTGTTCTCAATTTTTGTTGGACACCCTTTTGTTTACATTTGGATAACAAACTGCCATTAAATGTGAACTAAAAAAGCTAAATTAAGCTTAAATGAAATGGAATGTAAAAATAAAAATGATCCTCTTTCTCCCAGCACCTCTTTTTGTGACTGTGTTTATGTAATCCCTCCATTGGTTGTGCTCTATGTATGAACTGGTATAGCAGGTCATAGATGGTCCAAACAGTATAAAAACAGAGAAATGATCCAAAACTAAGAGGGCAGACGTAGCCCGAGGGTGAACGATATGATTAGTAACTCCATTTAGTTTGAGAGGGCAGCTGTATCCTGCCAACTGGCATATGCCACACTGACAGATGGCCAGCTCCACAGCGCCTGTTTTGACCAGCAGCAGACTGATAAGAGCCTAAAATACATTTTTAATCCTCCTCTGCAAGGACAGATTCCCTCGATGGCCATAAGAGGGAGACGGTGTTTATCTAATAGTGTCTCCTCCACATGGTGTAGCAGGACACCTTGACATGGAAAGACTGGAAACACCTCTTAATAGAAACAAACACAGACAGTGGCTTAACTAAAGCCCCCGAGAAACACAACAGCACTAACAGTTCTCATGGTTTTATATACAGCAATAAAGACAGACTGCAGACTGTACACTCAACCTCTCAACATTTTTAATTTCTCGCTTCAGGTGTATTTTCGATTCACGCATTCAGTTGAAAGTTAAAAAACAAAAACTCATATTTCTGTACAAACAGCGCATGCTGATCACCATGTGTAGCAAGGACTGTGAGTGAGCACCCTGAAAGCACAAAGTTTACTGAAATCATTGTCAAAATATGCTTTTTATGTGCAGCACAGAAATATTTTAGAGAAAGTAAAAACATTTAAAAAAAAAAAAAAGCTAAATAATGATAAATTGTTGCTCTTTGTACTTCAAAGAAATAACCTTAAGGTTCGCACAGAACCCAGATGCTCTCTGTCTCACGCAAACATTCAGTAATACACTTAAGACACTCACAACAGTAAGTAGCCACAGTAGACAGGTGCTTTGCAGCCTGCAGCAGTCCAGCTCAAGTCAGAATGAGTTCTGGTCTCAGTTGAACCAGGTGGTATTGAGCTGTGTCTGTTTCTTGATGCTTGTGTCCAACTTGAGGACCTCTCGGATCGCCATAGTAGCGTAAGTTGAGGGAGGCAGGGAGAACTCCATCCGCAGAGCACGATGCTTCCCCTCTGTTAGGGGAAATAGAGAAATACTGTATTAAGGCTGTGAACAGAGAAGGAAGCTGTCAAACAACCTTTTCATCCCATACTTAGATGAAAAATATCAAGAATGAGATACCAACCAAAATCATTATTCATGTCTCTAAACACTATAAACCTTATGAACCCCAAACTGGCTTTAGGCTTATGTCACATTCATCAAGGTGATAGATCTAGTACAGCCCAGCTACTGCATGTCCTTGGCTTATTATTTTTGTTCATTTAAATACAATTAATAACCCGGGGACCTGCCTGACTATTAAAAATTATCTGTGAAAATACCACTTGCAGCACCAAAAGGCTGTAGTTTATTCAGTTTTTTTTAATGATTGGTGTATGACAAGTGGCAAATGAAGCATATTCTTGGCAGTTCTCGTTTACTGTAAACTGTAGTAAACAGTGTCTTTTTGGATCCAAAAACACAGACTCAAAGCAGCTATTACAAGACTCTGAAATTCCTCTTAGCTCTAGCTTTTTTAGCGTCTTTTCAGCTCATCGTTTTGGTTTTATGCCCCACAGCTTAACTGTTAAATTAAGCTGTGGGGTTAAGTTCAACTGTTCACTGCTCTCATCAGCACTTCCCAGCTGCAGCAGCCAGCTGTTTTCTGCAAAAAAAGCTATGATAAGCTCACTGTACACCACCTGCCCAGTGCCAAACGACAGACAGACAAAGCTAGAGACTAGCTGGTGAACTTTGTGGAGCATTTATCTGAATTTATCAGAAGTTGGTGAGCAAAATAGAGCCAAATGAAGAGTGAATATTGGACTAAACATTCTTCATGTGTGTGGACACACGACTTCAAAACGAATGCTAATGTTGCTCTGTGTCTGCTGGATGTGTAAACAAGCAACCGTTTGCAACATCATCATGTCAACAACCAATCAAGCCTGTTGCGCTGCTCCCAAGTGGCTTAAAAAACATTAAGTAATGTGAGTGGCAAAATCTATTTCACAATCATATCATGTCACAATTTTGAAGCAATTTGTTATGTATTTTAACGTTACAAGTCAACTGTGACTCACCTTTGTTGAAGACAGGAGCAGGTTTGTTCTCCAGTTTCTCAAAATCAGTATGCACCAGGGAGATCCTCGGGTCATCATACTGAATCACCTCCCTACACGGAAAATAAAGAAATACCACAACACACCAGTTTATAGACCACCAGCTGTGAAATAATGGCTCAATATTAAAAACAATGTATTTAACTAACTGCAGTACACAGTAACAGCTTCAGTATTGAAATGTGGTTGATATAACACAATTAAATCCTTGGTACTACACCATAATTAGAAATGATATACTAGCATTTAATTTGCTGGGGCTGAATAGTGAAGGCATGCTAACCAGCTGACATCACTGGGTCTGATGATGATGCGTCGGTAGGCTCCAGCGAGAGAATAATCCTTCACTTTGTGTCTCATGTTGTCGATGTCCAGCCCGTCTGCAGAGAGCATCTCTCTGTAACCTTTACCCACTGACAGACAGACACAAACATGACTGTAATACCATACAATTAAATGCCCAGAACAACATTTGCCTGTTATTTCCTTTTCTGTTCACTTCAAATTCAGATTTTTCTATTGTTGTTCCTGTTAGAAACAGGAACGGATGTCTTCACATATGTTAGTGTTACCACCACCCAATGTTATTTTCACAGCTATACTTTCGTGTACTGTGCAAATAAGTGAACTCTTAAATCGCACAGAACGACTTCTTACCGTGGTGAGAGGGGTAAATGACGTCGAAGCCTGGAAGCGGCATCACAATGTCGTGGATGGAGCAGTTCTCCGCCTCCTCAGCAGACAGTACGTGTGCTGTTGCTTTATGAACATATGAGAGACGACACATCAGCAAGCGTGATTTTCTGTCATAACAACATGAGACTGAAAAATGCTGTTTGAGTAACAAGTTTTAGAGTTGGTCACTTTGAAAACTGCAACCCTATGAAATTAAATGCATTTTCCTGGACCCAATATTTGTCTTAGTCTGCTTAAATGAGTAAAATTATTGGTTGGAAAGCTTCAATATTCTTCTATAGATTATTATTAGATTATTTGGTTTAATTAATATGTTTAAGAGGTTTATTTTATTTTTTAATTTATCCTCTTTTTAAGCAGGAAGTCTTGAGACCTGATTAGTCAGGTGAAAAAGTGAACTACTAACTTCCTCTGAGCACCAGGTCTCCCTCCACAGCCTTCAGTCCAAAGGCCTCGATTCTGCGGCTCACCATGGTGTTCCACACCACGCTCTGGTAGCTGTGGATATACATAAGACGGTTGTTGCGTGGGATCTGGAAAAAAACAACAACAATAGTCATGAGAATGAGTTTGGGATATAACTAAATTGCTGGTGAAGATATGTTTATCAATTAAGGGTTTCCGCTTTATCCTACTTTAAATTCATACACATATTTACACCTGGCATATGCATACTCAACAGTTTGGTTTAGGGCTGCAACTAACCATTATTTTCATTATCGATGAATCTGTCAGTTCGATTAGGCATTTGGTCTTTAAAAAGTCCAAAAACTGTGAAAAATGTCAATGATGATAACCAAAAGCCAAAGATGCAACCTAAAATTTCATGTTTTGTCCTGACCAACAGTCCACAAACCAAAGATATTCAGTTCTCATAGAGGACTAAATAAACCATAAAATATTCATATTTATAAGAAGCGGGAAACAGAGAATTTTAGCATTTTTCCTTAAAAAATTACTCAAAATGATTAATCTATTATCAAAATACTCTGTGATGGATTATATGTCAATTGACTAATCAATTCATAAACTAATCGTTGCAGCTCTAGTTTGGTTATAAGAGCACTTTGATCAGCTGCTACTTTAAACTAATAGCATTATCAATAGAAAACCAACCAGTCCAAATGCAGTAACGATATTCTTCTTGCCGTACATGGACAGGCCTCGCAGCAGCTGTCCCTCCACACAGCGCTTGTTGGGAAGCTTTTTCAGGGCTGCCTCTGGGTCCTGAGTTTTTGCCCACTCCTCCCTGCAGCGGACCAAGAACTCTTTCTCAGCTGGAGAAACCAATAAAAACAGAGAAATATTAGAAGGGCTACAGAGCGACTTTACAGATGGAAGAAAAAAAAAAAAAGTGAGAAAAATAGTTTATTACCTCCAGGACGAGGCTTCAGTATTAAATCCACCACTTCCTTCCAGTCATTTTTCAAGATGGCCCTGCCGGACAAAAACATTAATCAACACCGTCGTGCCACAACTTTTGCCATGTGCCATCTTTTATGTTAGACTTTTATTATTCTGTTTTTACTGTAGAACATTTTGTAAGTTTGGTGAAAGGTACTGCATAAATAAAGTTAATATCATGTCAGTATCTCCATATAACGACTTTACCTGCCGACTTGTTGCGTAGGCACTGCTGTGGTGCCGAAGCGCTGCATGCCGTAGTAGTTGATGAAGCCTGTCTGCTTGAGGGATGTCATGGCCTGATGGACCTGTTCATCTGTTCCTGAGATGTTTCTGACATACAAACATGTTAACAAATACATCAATGTGGCATATACTCATGGAACAAGGTTAAGGTAATGACAAGACCAGACCCCCCCAAAAAAAAGACACAAGTGGCAAATCAATTCAAAGGTAGGTAGCTAGCTGGTAATACATTAGATATGAACATGGCAATATAAGTGAACTACACCATGAATAAGCTAAATGTTTAATGCATCTTTACAACCTGAAAGACGCTGAACGCATCTTTGTGAAGCTTATATTGCTCCATTTTTTTGTTAGTCTTAGTTAGTCTCATTCAGATTTTGATAATCACTCATAATCAATCTAAACCCTTCATGATAATATCAAACAGGGTTTTTATTACTTGAATTTCAACATGAATTGCTATTTGAGCTCACAGTCAGTCAGATTAAATTCTTGCATAATAAAAGAGAAGATGTACTGACTGTTCAGGGTGACCTGCATTATTTTTAAAAATGAGATATCAACTATCACGGCCAAATTTGGGTTGCAAGTGGTATTTAGATCATGCAGTACAGCTTATGAATATACCAGCTGCAGCATGCACAATGAAGCGCATGAATGGAATATCATGCACAATAGAAAGTGTGATAACATCTGCTGACCTGATGACAACAGTGAAGTGGTTGCCCTGCAGCTCCCCCAGCTTTAAAGGGTGGTTTTTGTAGCAGAAATTTCCAAGCTTGAGGTTGATGAGGCACTTGTTGAGGTGAGCCAACCTCTCTGCTGTGATCCTGAGAGAACAAGAGAAAAAAGTTCCTTCATTACCAATCTCGTGCAACAACCTGATCAACTGCATACAAACAGCAAAAACACCTCCAGCGCTGGCAAAATGCAACTTTAATCATCCGCAGAAAATCTGAGAATCAATGCACACGTATTAATGCGGTGATTAGTTACAGCGTTACACACTCACTTGAGCACAGCAATCTCCTGTACAGTGATGGCTCTCTTGTCCTTGGTTCCCATGTAGGAAAACATATTGGGTCTAACCCTAGAAAGACAAGCATCATTGTACATAATGGTTTTCAAAACTTCAATCACATTTCATTGTGCGAATAAACTGTCTTTTTGATGATCTAATCACCTGAGGAACTTTGAAAGCACATTGATAGCGTCCATGGTGTCCTTGTTCTCCTTGTATAAGACAAAGTGGCAAAAACTGCCTCGGTTTTTGGGCCAGAAGTGTTTCCTTGGGGCTTTCATGGAGACAGAAAAAAAACATGTACTGAAATATAGAGTAGGAAAATATGAGGTAAAGATCACTGATTCACATTTATTAATATACATATCACTTTAGAGGCATCCCAAGATTCTAGTTATGCCTTTACAGATTTTCTACTTCTACACTTTTCTGAGAAAGATAACCTCAGAAACCAACTTTGAGCCAAAAACCTCAGCTTTTAATCAAGATTGTTTTTTTCACAGAATGGAAATATATTCCAACAGTTATTACGATACCAAAACCTGCTTTAACCTCATCTTATTACCGACTCCTAACTGCCTCTTTGCTTGTGTGAAGAATAAGCTCTTACCTGCAGTTGTTTTGACCTCTATCCAACAGAGAAGAGCAAAAGGAGGATAGAATAGTGTTACTAAGAAAGAGATGCTTATAGACTGTGGGACGAGTTGTCAGGGGTGAGATCTGCATGCATGGGCCTAAGAGTGGAGTGTGGTATTTAATGGTTTATGCAACACGGGTGAAAGCTCTTGTCAAGGCACCAAGGTATTTCTGCTTTCCTCTGTTGCCTTAAATCATTCAGCCTGAACATACTAATAAGTCATAATCTAGATCAGAGCATTCCACTGAATAACATGATTGGTCCATGATCAAATAAATGCTTGTTTAAATATCATAAAGAGTAAAAATCTAAGAAGAATCATGCAGGTGTGTTGGTCATGCACATGCACAAGTGCGTGCGTCCTATTTTATTGCTTCCAGCTGTGATCACATGCATACTAACAGATGAAAATCATAAAAAAAAGACATGCAATAAATCTTTTCATTTATCATTAAATGAAGTATGATTTAGTAATTTAGAATTTACTGGACCAGAATTCTGTCCAGACGGTTTACGGCTAGCACGTGGTTCTGTCTCTTCTCTAAATACCTGCTAGAGCTTTCTTCCCAGCAGCGTGGTAGGCCACTATGAACTTGCGACCTTCCTTCTCCTCTGTCTTTGTCTCCAAACCAGGATACTGAGTTTTGATGGCTTTGTGGACCAGCGTCCGCTTCTCTTTTGTATCATCCACTACCTTCAATATTAAAAAAGGAGAGGACATTAGCTATAAGTCTCAAGATATTACAGAGTTTTAAATAATGGCAAAGGTATCCAGTACACTCACCTCAATGGAGACACTGCCCTCTTTATTCTTGAAGAGCTGCAGCTCCCCGAGTTGCTTTTTCTGCTCTTCAGTCAGCACATCAGATTCCTGCGGCTCCTCTTGAGCTTCTGTAACTTCCTAACACAGAACAAACATACACAAACACATTAAGAGGTTTTAAAGTCAACTTTTAGAACTAGCTGTGTGAAATCTTACAAACAGTAAAGAGAATTTTAATTGAATGACTGAAATTTAATCCAATACCTTACCTGAACTTCTGCAGGAATAGAGAGATCATCTAAATGCACTATCTTGCCTTGTTTGCTGATTTCATTCACCACAAAATCTGAATACCTGTACATGAGCACAAACCACAAGAAATGATCTATTAAACAATACAAACTCAATCATTTTGAGACAAAATGTGTAAGTTCTGGAGACTCTGGAGGACGAACCTTTCCTTCAGGATTCCTGAGAAGCCCTCGTGATCACTGACATACTTCAGGATGCCCACATCCAGCTCGGTGAGGCCATGCTTCATCATATCAGCAAAGGTCTCACCGTCCTCCTCTCCATTACTTGCTTCACCCTCTGACTCCTCCTCATCATTTCGGTGGAGAGTACTTCCATTCCCGTGATCACTCTCAACTCTGGGTCTCTTTGACAGAGCGTCTTCCTCCTCATCCTCTGGACAACCTCTCTTTTCTCCAATCTGGACAGGCACAGGCTTGGGCTCTGATTCGGCCATTGCACCCAAGCTGTGAGACAAAGATTGAAACAAACATTTTAAGGACACAATTTAAAGTTTCACCTACACTCCTACTGTGAAGAAAGTTGTATAACGTCTTCTGAGGCTAAAGAGGGAGCCTTTATAAGTCTGAGACAACAATGCTGATGATGCCGTTAGGGTTATTTTTGGGGCATTTTAGCCTTTATCAGTATGAGACAGTAGAGAGCTGTCAGGAAATGAGGGAGTAAAGGCTGCGTTCAGACCGACTGTTGTTTTAACACAGGTCTGTTTTGGGTCTGAATACCTGCTAAGGGAATGACTTGCAACAAAGCTGTACTTGAAGCAGGGACCAGGACTTTGTTTTTATACAGTAAGCATCTTAAAAACCTCTCCTACCAGGAAGCCCTAATGCTATCAATTTCTGGCAGAGAGTCTGAGTTGCAGTCTGGGCTCATGGCGAAAGACGTGGGCATTTACTATGCAGAGGAAGTTTAACGAAAGATGCTATTGAGTATCTTACTTACAGAAAATGTAGAATCCAGATTTTTGGGGGTATTATCCCCTATGTTACTACAACAGAGCCCCTTAGTATCTCAGACCAGATGATTTCATTCATGATGATATAGGTATCAATTTTGTTGATATTTTATTATATTATTATACAATCAATTGGAAATAGAGCTCAAAGCTACATTATGGTATCTAATACTGCATTACAGTCGATTCTAATAGGGTGAGAGTAATGACAGCATAACTGAACTGAGCTGAACTAACATTAATGGCCTATAAAACGATGCTACTGTATTACCGCTTGTGAAGCTGAGGTAGCAAGAGACAGGTGTAGATTTGGGAAACACTTCTTGTCTCCCAGCTGCCAAACACTTGCAGAGACCTTTTGAGGGACCCGAGCTTGACGCAGGTACTGAAAAAAGAGGCACAAAACATACTGCTTTCACTCAAAAGTTAGCAAAGCTGCTAGCGCATTCGCAGTGTCATCAGAAAGCTAACATCGCCAGCTAAGGTTGACATTGCTAACAGCAAAGCAAAGCTGAAAAACTCACTGTAAATAATACGAAAGACGTTGTTGTTTCCATTAAAAAGGCTGATTTTAACCTACCTGCGTCTGGTGAGATTCAGAAGTGTGCGGACAACATTGAACGCCAGTGTTTCCTCTAACACGTGTGTGTGTGTGTGTGTGTGTGTGTGTGTGTGTGTGTGTGTGTGTGTGTGTGTGTGTGTGTGTGTGTGTGTGTGTGTGTTCCAAACCGGAAGCTAAATATTATTCCTAGGATGGCGAAGTCATGACCCGCCTTACTCTGCCACTGATTGGCTAGTACTCCTTGCCTTCGTTGGTTTGGTTGGCTATATTTAGGTACTAGGAGTAAGATTGGTTAGAAATAGGGTAAGAATATCAGGATAAACCAATCAGAGGCAGAGTAGGGCGGGTCGTAACTTCGCCATCCTAGGACAAAAAAAAATCTCAAACCGGAAACAGTTCCTACCCTGAAGCCCTCCCACTAAAAACGTTTGGTTAAGGTCTTGTGTCAATCAAGGAGATAGAATGAATTAAAGTATCTCTGTCTTATAAAATATGAACAAGTTAACAGCTAAAAACTAACACACATTTGTAAAAATCGGCGTTAACCTTCACGGATACGTCGTCCTTCTGCAATACTGCTGTTACCATAGCAATTTAACGTCGATGTATTAATATCAACGGCTGTCGAAGACGACGTTTTGGTAAGTTATGGCTGTGGAAAAGAATAAATAAATAAATAAAAATACAATACGTCAAATTACAATTTAACTTATTGCAACATTTTATTAGGATGAATTATTGTTGAACTAGTTTCTGAAGCAAACTTGAAGCAGAGTCGAACGTAATTTTATTTTTGTGTTGATGTTTTTTTCACACTTTATTGAGTACATGAATGAACATGAGGTACATTCTTGGGAACAAAATGCCAGTAGGGGTTCACAAACAACACATGAGAAATAGAAGGAAATTTTAATAAAAATGTTAAATATAAGAATAAATACATAAAATAAATAAAACAACAGAATAGAGTTATATAGAGACATTAAAAACAAAACACTCAGTGACAGTTTTTACAGCCTTCTTATTAATGCAAGATTAAATGTCTGTAAGCTCACACTCTTTGTGAGGTTATGCTTATACTTATGAATATGAAGGTTAACTAAGATAATTATAAGACTGATGATGTGTGCTTGTTGCACATGCTTTCGGTTGTAATTTAAAAACCCAAACATTAGCCTATACATATTTATACAATAAAGCAAAAACAGCCATACATGTAACATTAATAAAGTGAGAAAGTCCTTGCCACAGTCTCATGTTGTCTAACGTATTTACGATGCAATGACGCAAGTTATCGGCTAGTTATGACTGGATTAACCACTATCGAGTCATTCAGTGCACCGATACGAGTGAATAATAATGTCATGACGCCACAGCGGCGCCGTGGCTTAGTTGGTTAAAGCGCCTGTCTAGTAAACAGGAGATCCTGGGTTCGAATCCCAGCGGTGCCTTTTCATTACGAGGAGGTTAAACACAGGTTGCACAGAGGCTTGTTAACTTCTGCGGTTCATGATAATAATTAAAAGCAGATTTGACCTACAGATGGTGTAGCAAAACGTTGTCAAATTAACGAAGTTGATTTCCTTAATACGCTCATGAGCACAGATTGGATATTAGATCCATCTGACTAATTTATTGGTTACGTGTCTCTTATACTCATTTCTTGTTAGTTTCGACTTCCGATTGCAGTTTTTTTCTGTTTGGCAGTTTCCTTTTGCCATATCTGATTTTTAAATCTTGACTTATGCACCTGCAATTTCAGCAGAAATAATATGACCTTTAGTATTTTGCTTTCAAAACACCACTGTCAAAGTGAAAGCTTTTAAAAACAGTGAAGGTTTATATTTAATGTCTTCCTCTTTGTATGTATTCTGACTAATAATCCTCCATTGTGCAGATACCCCACCTTCCCTGAATAGTCCCACTAATATTTTAACATTATATTTTTAGTGAAATTTTAATAGCCAAATGGTGAGCTAGAGGGTTTAAAATGTCATGATATACTGTTCATTATTCAATATTTACCATGTCAATGCCCTTTTCATTCACCCTTTCTGGAAAAGTATGCCTGTTTAACTAAGAACAGTATGCAAAGTAAGAAGCCAAAAATGGAAAAACTAAAGACTTGTTTGCCAAAGCCATTCAAATACCTGTGTTGCAATGTCATATTTGTCCAACTGACTGGGGAAATAACACATTTCAGGTGTGAAATGTTTTTGTTGGTGCAGATGGTTATTTGCATATAGACTCACTACAGCAGCATATAAAATAAGATAAGATAAATTAAGATAAGACTTTATTTTCCCAGAAGGAAATTTGCCTTGAATACACATTGCTGCTGCTGCTGTAGCTACAGTATCAAATAATTCAACAATATATACACATCATACATCTCATAAATACCTTGGTAGTCATACTGTATAGGCCTACTGTATATCCGGAAATTAAAGGGAGTACTACAGTATGTCCCCAAGCAAAAACCTGTGTAATACCCCCCTTTCCACATCAGCTAGAAACTGAAAATGATGGACGAGAGATGGACGGTTCAGATTCAGTGACAGGACCATGTTGTTACCCAAGGTCAAGCCATATTTTCTGGTGATGTAATCTTGGCAAACACAAGAATTAAGTATAAATTGAAGGTGACAAAGCCTTGTGCCATGTTACTGCCTTCTTTTGTAGCCCTAATAGGAGCCTCTTCAAACATATAAAGGGTTGTGGATTATAATTACTGTGCTTGTAGTGACAAATTTGTGTTTGCCTCAGAACTCGGGCAATGAATTAGTTTCTGATTGCAGGCTTTTGAAAGGAGCTGTTTGTGGTCTGAACAGATATTATTCTGACTAATTATAGAGAAACATTTTTCAAGTAATTCCAATTATAATAGCAGGTTATGTATGGGTGTAAACAAGTAATTTCTCATACTAACCGAGAGTAACCAGGCTGTTTTGCACCATGGAAGATAAAAGATGAGACAAGAAAACTGTAATAATGTCCAAATCAAATTGATGCAATGCAGCATCAGAATGTAAGTCATAAAATTAACAAGTCTGGTCGAAATATAATAAAGCAGCAAGTGGGATGTAGATGGCAATAGAAAAAATACAGCGAACTATAAATAGTTTAGAGGCAGCATCCTGGACTTGAGACCAAGCTTTTTTTCTTCTTACTGAAACTGTGTAGTGTAATATATTGTCTCTTAAACTTGTTGCCTTTCATATTGAGACAATACATATTTTGTCAATATAGTTTGTTTTTTAAACTGTCTCAATATGTCTGTTTTGGGGTCCTATGCATTAGGGATACAGATTGAACTAAATACTTCTTTTCATCATGATCATAGTGTTTTTCATTTCATCATAAGTTGATATGATTCACATAACATACAAGAGCCCATCCTGTTATTTTATCTATGGCAACAAGAAGAAATGCAACAGTGGAGGAAGTATTCAGGAGGACAATAATTTTCATTACAAGTAAAAGTCATTCAGTCTATTATCAGAAAAATGTGACTGAAGTATCAAAAGTATTTGTTATGCAGAATATCCCGGTTGAGGGAGTGTTATGCATGCTGGGAAGTTGTCTTAAAACATTCAAGTTCAATATGACTTGTATGGGAGTAGAAGGTACTAGAAAATGGAACCTACCCTGTAAAAGAACCCAGTAAAAGAACCTAAAAATACAGAAAATGTGCTTTCCAGTTTTGAAGAAGTGAGAGTTACACTAGCATATATTTAGTGCATGCTGGGAAGTAGGCTAAAAAAATCCTATATTTAAATGAAATTCATCTGTATGGTCTAAGTTGTGAATTTATGAAATGCTAAATACATTCTTTCTAAAAATGTAAATTATGGAACCAGCAGCACAAAATAAAATTGACTGAGCAACACACACATTTAGTTCATCATATTGTGTGTATGTATGATATGTACTGCAGGCTATGTGTGAAAGGCATTTTAGGGTTTTTACACGTCTCTTTTAACTCTTCCTCTAGAGACAAGCGGACTCGGAAGAAGAGCTTACTCCCTGAATAAAGTGCTGCACAGTAGAAAAGTGTAAACTTGTCTCAGTCTCAGTTGCAGACGGACTGCACGCGACTCTCGCTTCAAACGACAGAGGGAGCGCGTGTCATCCAAAGGTAGAGAGGTTAGCGTCTGTGTGTGTGTGTGTGGTTTAATGTGTGTGTGTGTGTTTGTGCAAGCGAGAGAGAGAGAGAGAGAGACAGAGAGAGAGAGAGCGAGAGAGAGAGAGAGAGAGAGAGAGTCCGGCTGCTGCCGCCGAGCTGCCCGGCCGCTCCTGCTGAGGGGAAGAGGAGGAAACATGAGCTCCAGGAAAGGTGCGTATCCCTCAGCCTCTAACTTGGCTATGCTACCCCACTTCTGGTTGTCTTTAAAAAATGAAAGGTGGCGGAAGTTACGCGAGTAGACAGCCTACCAGGGCATGCTAAAACGACGCTAAATGACCCGTGCCATCAAGCTTTTAGAGCCTTATGATGTATGTTTGTTCTCTCTCTCCCCCCCGTCCCTCCTACACCCTTCCCCGGATTCGGACGTCGGTCATGCCCGTGGATAAACGGAACCTCACCCCGGCAGTGATGGCCATCCAGGCCAGGAAGAGGAGGCCGAAGGGGAAGAAAGACAAAACCGGTCACCATCGGAGGTAAGCGGGGCGGCGGCGGTTAGGGGATTGTGCGGCGTAGTGGACGTGAGTGTTTGTTTGCATTGGTTTGGTTTGTTGACAACGGTCCCTCTCGGTATGACGCCGGCGCTGCTGCCGGTGCGTCGGCGGTATAGACTGTGCGCACATATGGCACAAGGCGTGCATTTCCATCTCACAGACAGTCTACTGTGGAGTGTGGGAAGAGTTGCCATTTACGTTAAAGGACTCAGACTGAGTATCTGGAGGATGAGGTTCCCACAGGTCCCCACTTGACTCGCCGACGGCTGTTTTCTAGCAACATTTTGCAGCCACAAAGCTTACAGCTCTTCAGCTTTGTGCCTTATTTTGCCTCCCTGAGATTACAGTACTGATGGCCTCTTGAATGATTTTTGAGCTGGGGGGGTGGGGGGTTGCAAAGGAGGTTTAACAGATGTGACAGCTCATTTCCTTGCCCTCATGCACTAGTGATGGCAGCCCTGGAATGATAAGGAATAAAACACCTCCCTTTAACGCCTGGTCTATTCGTGCATTTCTCACTTGGTGTTTGATTATGTAACTTTCCTTGAATTTGTCAGAATTGCTTCCTGGGGTGTGTGTGTGCGTGTGTGTGTGTGTGTGTGTGTGTGTGTGTGTGTGTGGTTTTATTAGGCGGTCTTGCAGGGAAGATGCACTAATACTTCAGCGTGATTCTCCCGGTGTGAGAGGGTTGCAGGGGGGCTAGCAGCGTGTGAGCAGCGCAGTGGCTCTGTAAAGTGCATGCGAATTGGAGGGGAGAGAGTGGGGGCTTACTTCATGGCATGATGCTATTGGAGCGACGTCACCGGCAGCCAAAGAAGGCATCATGCAGGTGATACCAACGGTGCGGCCACCCTAGGGGGCTTGCTCTGTGCTGGGAGCTGGAATGTGCTGGAATTCCCAAACACCTGCACAGTAAAACAGATGTGAGCAAAAATGTCCTTTCACAGAGCAAGGCTTTGGCATATCATGCCTTATAACATAAAAAACATCATGTCAGTGGTGAAATCATTCCACGTACTTTATTTCCACCCATTTCATGATCCCTGCAGTAATTGAAGTAGTAATTGAAAAATGACTCCGGGAGTGGTAGCCCTGTGGTGTCCTGTCATGTATATGGTCTGACAAAATGATATTCACTGTGCTGCAACTAACAATTATTTTCTTTATTGATTAATCTGCTGATTATTTTCTGATTTAATAGATTAATCATTTGGTCTATAAAAAAAATCTTAAACTATAGTGACTTGCCCATCATAATTTCCCAAAGCTCAAGGTGATGCCTTAAAATAGCTACTTTTACTATCACATAAGACAAAGGAAAGCAGAAAATGATCACAATTGAGAGGCTGGAGCTTGGTATTGTTTGGCATTTTTGCTTGAACTTAGACTATTAATTAATTAATTAGAAAAATAGCAACAGTGAGAACCCCCAAAATATACTATTTACTATCATATAAGACAAGGAAAAACCTTAAATGCTCACATTTGAGAAGCTGGAGCCCTCAAATGTTACTTGATAAATGACTTGAACCATTCACTGATCTGTGAAATGATCAAAATAGTTACAGCTTAATTTTTGTTCAGTCGACTAATCGATTAATCAGTTCATTTTTTCACCTCCGCAGTGAAGCGACATAAGCCCATATTTTCTAACAGACTATTTTCACTTGTGTTCAGAAAAATGGGACTCACTCTTTGATTGCATGTTTTGATGGACTAGATTTACTGGAGATAAGCTGGATGAATGATTACTTCAAGTCAGTGATTAACACAAGGGAAACACTTTACACAGTGACAGACCGAAGCTCTACACACAACTCTCAGACATCTATCCACCGAGCTATCCATTCATCCATCCACTCTTGCTTCTAGCTGCTTATCCAGGGCTGGGTCACGGTGACATCAGGGCAAACAGACACACCTATTCAGATACACAGTCACAAACACACACATTGTCTCTCTGACTTTCTGACAGTTGACATCCTTTACACACACTCCCAGTCTTGAGGGCTATGATCTGCTTTGATCCAGAGTCACGCCTGGCCTCTGCTCTGAGGGGCTTTCACGCAACTGAGAAACCACAACAAACACACATGCATACTGAACTGACACACACACATTTCCACCGCAAATAAGGTCTTCATATTCAGAGCAGTGTGTACTCAGGTGAATAGTAGTGTTTAGCTTGCACTAAGGTTCAGTCAGTGTATCGCCTCCTGACTTTGATCTCTGCTGATCCAAGCAGATACAAATTCCCACGTTTGAACTCATTCATTCAGAACAACCAAACACGCACACTCACACACGAATGCATGCACACTCAAGAGTAACATCTGGCCTCACTTTGACCAATCTGACCAACCCACACTGCAAGATTTGATTAAAGCTTAAAAGAACAGATCACAGTAGCTTGCTGACCGCTTTATTAGGTCCTGAGAGTGTTTGTGTATGTGTGATGTAGGTAATTATGCATGTACAGACATGGTGACGAATTAAAGGAAAAACTCATTCTTGGCATTGATTCTACAAGTCTCTGGAAGTCTTCTGGAGGGATGAACACCATTCTTCAAAAAGATATTCCCTCATTTGGTGTTTTGCTGATGGTGGTGGAGATAGCGGTCTTAACACGTCAGTCCAAACTCTCCCAGGTGGTCAATGGGGTTGAGATCTGGTGACTGTGAAGGTCATAACATATGATTCACATTATTTTCATACTCAAAACCATGCAGTGACCCCTCGTGCCCTGTGAATTGGGGCATTGTCATCCTGGAAGAGACAGCTCCCATCAGGATAGAAATGTTTTATCATTGGAGAAAGGTGATGACTCAGAACAACTTTGTATTGATTTGCAGTGACCCTTCCTTCTGAGGGGAGAAGTGAACCCAAACCATGCCAGCAAAATGCCCACAGCATAACAGCCACCAGATCCACTCACTGTCGGGTTGACGCATTCAGACCTGTACCGGTTTTTCCTTTAATTTGTCACCCGTCTGTATGTTCATTGTCACTATGTCAGCCTCATATAACGTAACCAGACAGATACAGTACCAGACACAAGTTTGGACAGACTTTCTCATTCAAGTGAATGGGAAGGGGTGTCCAAACTCCAGTTATCCAGTTAATTCCAGTCATTCTTCCCAATTAGGGCTCTATTTGGGGTTACGTTTGGCTTAAGTCAGGCCAGGGTTTATGTGAGGTTACCAAGGCAATTTTTATACCTTCTTTATCAGAGAGTTAATAGTAGAGACATAACAGGAAGTGATGAGAGATGGGGAATGACATGCAACAATAGTCTTCAGATTTGAACTGAGGACCCTGCAATTCAAGGTCAGCGCCTTCAAGGCATAGTTGGACATTTGTTACCTTTGGACAGAGCCAGGCTATCCGTTTTCCCCTGTTTCCAGTTCTTATGCTAAGATAAGCTACCCGGCTGTTTGCTTTCAATGGCCACATATGAGAACCGGTGGTATTGATCCTCTTGCTTAGAAGAATAAGCTTATTTTACCAAACTGTTGAGCTATTCCTTTTAAACCCTTAGTCTACAAGGACACCTTTGATGCAACAAAACTAACAATCACAGTCTGTACACACCAGAACAGTCTCAACAGGCAAAGTAAGGGGAAAAAAATCTGTTGAGGGGGTAGTAAATGTGTATAAAGCCTTTAACTGCAAGCAATAAGGAAACTAAATACAGATATTGTTGTAATCTGTATTTACTGTCCTGTATTCAGAGCTGGACTGTGATTTGACTCATTGCACAGAACTTTTGTGTGGTAATCCTCAAGTTCCTCAAGGTCAGATTTTTGTTCCGTCTTTGCTGCTAGTAAGTGCTCATTACAGTTGGGTTTTTGCTCTGCACTTTTCGGAGATCAGATATTGTTGTGTAAAAAGCATGACTAGTACGGCGTCGTCGTTTCCTTTGACGTTTTGTTTATCAGATTAGAATTTATTTGTCCGTTACATCATACACACGGGAACATAAAATGTCAAGAGAATTTAGGTCAAATCTGAATTATTGTGTTTGGTGAGTTTCAGCGTTGACGTTTATTGACATGAGCCTGTCGCAGGTTTTTACCAAAAACGCGGTTGAGCATGGAAGTTCATTCTTGAACGTGAGATCAGTGTGTGGGACAAAATAATTACATTTTCAGAGCTTTCAAACACATCTCGTGGTCTTCATCAGTGATTTTATCTGGCGCAGATGTCATGTGACCCAAGTGTAGAAGTGGACCTTTGAGTTGAGATGATTTTGTCACATTTAAATGCTGTTGATCACAAGAAACCTGAAATAACAAGCTGGGTAAATGTAAAAGACCACCCCAAAATCAAGTATGAGGTAGTTCTTCAAAGCAGTGTAAATGGGGTTTTGGGAAAAACGTTGAATTTCACCACTGTGTTTCAGGATTTTCTGATTTTCGTTTTTCACAGGTTACGAAACAGTGTGCCATTTCGGTTCCCGATTCATCCGGAGAGAAACTGCTTCATTTGTGAGGGACCACATGCTCAATGTTGCCTTGACGTTTTAGATCATCAACGCAAGCAACGGATCAGTCACATGTTTGAGCAACTAGATGAATTGCTAAGCAGTGTGTGTTTGTAAACAAGAAACAGATCTATTGGGCCTGCAGCTGTAAGTCTGGTCTTCAAAGCCTTTTTTCCAGCTTTTATCGCTTCTGTTCAACGTGCTGAGCAAACAAACACCATGTACCAGCCAATGCCAGTAAAATTCAAAGACAACACTCGTGATTCGGTATCGCTAAAATAACTCACTATTGACTAGATGTGTGGGGTCTGAGGTGGAGTCGTAGGAGATGCCTAAAACCTGGTTGTTGCACAAAGAAAATTTCAAGTTCACTTTGTTCGCCAGCTCTTTTCATCGTCCAACTTTTGTCCTTTGAAGTTTAGGGTTATCGCTTGCGTGTTGTAACCTGATATTATCTCTTTATTTCATCAACAGATTTGTCATGCTTCCAGTCTGTCTTGCTACTTTTGGTGTTTATGCTGTATGTGTGTTTGAGTGAGTCAGACTGTGTGTGTGTGTGTGTGTGTGAGAGAGAGAGAAAGATACTGGATAGGAGCTGAGGCGTTAAAAGCTTACTGGTATTGACTCTACAGTAAACTTCTTATTTGCATGGTCAGGCTACTGAAACAACAAGATTGAAACCATCTAAGATGTTATATATGGTCCAACAAATTGAGGAGCTAATACTATAGATTTAGTATTGCCTAAAGGTTCCCAATCCTGCAGCGTCTCTTGCACCAGTGGCTACATGCAGTACTTCTTGTAGGGTTGCAAATACTGAATCGTTTAATCTGGCAATATTTTTCTTGATTCACTGATTGTTTTCATCTATAAAATGCAAAATCTATTTATTTTGTATTGCTGCCTGAAGCAGTGGCTTTTAAGGACATATTTGATTTTCTCATATGAATTATGTCCTGTAAGTAGTCAGATGATATTAAACTAAGTAATCTTAACTTACTACTACTAACTACCTATGTTTTGATATTTATTCCAAATATTTAAATTCAAATATCAAGTTAATACAATATTATCTTCAGTATTCACTGTGCAAATTGTGCCATCACCTCCCAGCCACCTCTTTCTGTTTAGTAAGAATTGTTTAACTAACAGCAAGAAAAACATTTCTTCTTTGGAAGTCGCTACAGACGTGACGGTAGAGGATTCATGGATTAGTGATGGGTCATTGGCTTCAGATTTATTTTTCTTACTTTATCGTGTCTGTCTTGATTAAGTTTGGGCTGTCACTCAGAATAAATGGACCATCAAGCCCTTTGTTGTGCATGTTGCTATAGAAACACCTCCTGAATGACTCTAGTAGACCAGTAGCAGTAATAACAGAGTGAGCCTCCGTCACCATGAGTACGGGCACAACAATGATGCGGTAGTTTGGAGACATGGCAGAGTAGTGTTAGCTCTTATGTAATAGCTGCAAAATCAAAGTTACTTTTAAAACGATACAGATAAAAATAGATAAAATGCAAGAGAAAATGGTTAGAAGTAAGTTACTACAAAGGTTTTGATTAGCAGCCCTTTCATTGACCTTTAACCTGTTGTAGGTAACCTATCAGTGCAAATGGGTCTTCAGAGGAAATGCTGACCCCATGGTGCAACCGTAATTAAAGATCAAATGTTTGATTTGCCTCGTGGAGATGAAATGGATGATGAACAGCATACAAAAACATGTTGAGGTTGTGAGTGTGCAAGGCATATAAAGTGGCACCAGTATAATGCCATTCATTAGTCATAACTTCTCCAGACAGAAGAATGGGCATAGCTGTGAGTCTAAATGCTAATATTCTTCTTGGAATATACAGTATATCTGCCAGCTCGCACTGCCTGTCGTCGCACGTTAGACCCTCCTGCATGAAATGAGCTGACTCTAACCTGACTAATGTTCCCACACATTGCAGCGTAAACTGCATTGATTTTCGTCAGGGGTTTTGCCCAGACCGTAGTCCTTGACTGAAGATGAGAGCAGGCGGTCTGCTGGAGCACTGTGCAAGGCGAGATAGGGTTTATTCACTGGTACCATACAGCAAGCTGAAGCTGGGGTCCGTCAAGACTGAAATAGCTTGTTGAGGTTTTATAAATTTAGAAAATGGAGGAAAGTACATGGCTTGTCAACATACAAAGGTATACAAACATCAACAACAATGAATTATTATTATAACCTTTATTTAATCAGGCAAGTGAAATTGAGATTGAGATCTTATTTTCCAGGGAGATACTATGTTTATTAGTTTCAGGCTTTCCTCTTTGTATTTTTATTGTGAATTACTGGATAATTGTACGCATCATGTATGCAGCCTATGATGAGGGGTTTGCAGATAGACAGAGCTTGTTTTTGAGGGGTCACAAGACAAAAAGGTTGGGGACCAGAGCATTAGAATAGGCCTATAGTAA
The DNA here is from genome assembly GCF_914725855.1 of Thunnus albacares. Classification (NCBI taxonomy): domain Eukaryota; kingdom Metazoa; phylum Chordata; class Actinopteri; order Scombriformes; family Scombridae; genus Thunnus; species Thunnus albacares. Next base: position 24,340,693 of record NC_058112.1, read on the forward strand.
AAGTAGCAAGGTATAATAATAATAAAACACACAATACAAAGAAGAACATGAAATAAAATAATAAATAAATCATGAAAAGAAGTAAAATAAACATCACTCAGTTAAAACAAGCACATTTAAGAACAGATTAAATGAGACTGAAAATGCATGTTCCTAAATTGCAGCAGTGGGTACCATACTGTGGGTTTTTAAAGTGCCTTGTAAATTGTTGTAAATGAACAAATACAACACACATGGGAATACATAATGTATTATATTTAAATTTATAGGTGCTATCTTGTGTTTGTCTATAGATTCTCCATATTCAGATCCATTTAGAATTTGTTTTGTTGGGTAATTCTAGTTAATTGTTGTTTCATATAGTATACATAAGACATACTTGCTAGCGTGTGAGACAAATACAGATTTTAGGCTTGGTAGCCCCATTTTTATTAATTTATTTAATTATGTCCTTTTGGTAATGTGTAAGATCAGTCTGCCATTGTGATAAATGATCCTTTATTGATTAGCAAAAGGTAAGTGAAGGGTCTAGACCAGCTCCTAATGAATTGAATTGATTCCCAGGGGAACTGCAGGAGACCAGCAGGGATGAACACCAGCGACCTTGTGTCTTAGAGCTGGCCAGATGCCCTAGTTTAAGTCTAAGTCTAGTAAGCCATGGTTTGGCAATGACTAGTATGTAATCTATTCTATAGACGTGAGGAAGAGCTCAGAGATACGATCTTTGGCAAGCAGATTCGTATGGCTCGGCCAATAATGCTTCCTTCATCAATACTGCAGCCCGGCTGGATGGAGGCGCTGAGAGCTGAGCATGTGAGCTGCATGTAGAGAGAGAATCAGTGAGAGGCATGCTGAAAGCCGGGGAGGTAGAGCAGAGGAGCGAAAAGATAAAGAGAGAGAATAATAGGGAGCGAGAAGGAGAGAGCGAGACTGAGAAGCTGGAAAGGAGGAGTTTGCATATGTGTGAGTGTGTGTGTGTCTGGAACAGGAAAGCCAGCGATGGAGAGAGTGAGTAAGGAAAGGGGAGAGAGGGAATTAGAGGATGCCACAGGGCAGCTGAAGGCAGGAAATGAGGGTTAGCAAAAACTGCTGCGTTGGACACACAGGGGAAAGCACATAGGTCGCTGAATGGCAAGCAGCTGACTGTCGAGGCATAGTGAGAGCTCAAAATGCTCATTTACATACACAGAGTTCTGCAAGCCTAAGTTTGGGTTGTGTATGTTATTTATATACAGTTAGAGTCATTTCTATTGAAATGTGTCATTACAAGTCAGACCTGCTGGACAACAATTCATACATTTCCCTCGTAAGCAGCTTGGCACAAGAGCATGGGAAGAGTCATGTTTGTGTTTTTTGAGTTCATTGTTAAGGCCACAGAGGAGATGTCCACACCTACCACTTGTCATGTCAGGATTCTGAGGTGAAACCAGTTTAATGGCTGCCAGTATCGCTATGTTTTATAGTGACATCGGAGCAGAATTAATCATCCACTACTCACTAAAGCTCATTTGGATTTAAGATAACTGGAAACTTGGGAGGACTGCAGAAAACAGTTGAAATCCCAGTATTGATTACACATACAGACTCATACAGAGTCATAGACAATATTTCAATTGGTCCACACAGTGAATATATTAAAAAAAAATCTTAAAAACATGTGTCTCTAATAGAAATGAAACAATTAGTCCATTAGTTGATCAACAAAAATTAATTGGCTACTATTTTGATAATTAAATTGTCATGTAAGTCAACAGCAAACATTATTTGCTGTTTTATATCATTGTACATTTAATACCTTTGGGTTTTGGACTGTTGGTTGGGCAAAACAACATTTTAACAAATCAGCAGAGAATGGAGGAAATTGTTTTGACTATTTCTTTGCATTTTTTTGACTAAACAATCAAGAGAGTAATCCAGATCAATATAAAATTAAATGAATTTTGTCTGTATCCTAAAGTTTTATCAATAATATGGCAAATGGCAACACAGTGGGTACTTATGGATGCTGTCTACTAGACTGTCAGAAGGATAGACTGTACCCCTTACACATAGTTCATTGCTATACACTGAATTGTAATATGATATTAGCTGCTTCCTCTGTGGTGTCTGAGTGGGAATGATTTTCTCCCTGGTGGCCACAGTGCCAGTATTATTGCTGGCTGGCTGGCTGAGAACTAATTGAATATACAGTAGAAGTAGGCCACTTTAGTAGGTGTTAGCAGGGACTCCTGGAGAGGAGCTCCCAATTTAAACTCACCTTTTCAACAGCCATTAACAGCAGGTGTGCTGATTTTATGAGCCACCAGGTTGCCTCTAGACTTAGCGGGTAAAATTTAGTGGTTGTTCCTTTTCAGCTCTGACAGCTGGCCAACACTTATCAAGCCTGCCAGTACTAAACTACTCCTTAAATCTTTTTGTGTAGTGGTTTGTTGTGGGGGCGCATATTGGTGGATTTTTCCGTTGGATTTTGCTTTTCAAAGTAGATGTTTGTCTGACTGGTAGAGGTTGAGCTCATTAAGGATTTTCCTTCTGCTTTCCCAGAACATGAGCCAGGAGTGCACAAGATCCTAGCCAATCTACCAAGTCCAACAGACTGAATGAGACAGAGCAAGAGTGAATTACAAAGGGGATTCCCATGTTTTAGAATCTGTATGGTACAAATAGGATTTGCTCAGCAAGGGACAAGAAACAAGGACTTCTTCCTCTCATGTCATGCTGCTGAACTGTGTGGTCCAGTTGTACAGTTGCAGGCCAGTGGGTCATCGTGGAGGGAGGAAGGGAAGACATTATTAGGGCATGTAATTCTGCGAGGGCAGGAGCTTATCACAGTCGGTTTAGGTTTAACCCACCACAGTCAACCTCCGCTGCCACCTTCTGGACAAACAGGGAGGAACTGTGCTCATGAATTTGCATTTATGGTAGATGTTCTGTCAGGTTTTTTAAGTTATTTCTGCAATTTTCTGCCTTCAAAACATTATTACTGCAACCTTTCTCAGTTTTGAAACCTGGCTTCATTTGATACATTCTTCTGACAGAAGACGCGGCTCACCAGTGTAAACCAAACTTTAAAATGACAACCTCTATCAGCCAGTTTGTTGTTAACTGAGACCTGGCTGGAAACAAATGCACAGGCAGTACCAACAGAGGTCTCACCACTCAATTTGAACTTCTCACACTGTGAATAAGATAGCAAAAGAGGTGTTGCTGCCAGCATTATTTCCTCTTTTCTTAAAGCGCCTTTTGGGTGTTTCTTCTTTTACAAGTACAGTTTTATTTGAAATGCAAAACCAGTAGACTCGCTGTTGTACTTTACAGCCTCCCAAAGCACAGTCCTGTACTCTTTGATGTATTCTCTGAGCTCTTACCAACAGTTCACTGTACTTAAGACACCATTATAATTGTAGGTGATTTTAACATACATATTGATGTCGCATCAGACCATATGGCTAAGAATACCAAATGTATCGTCTTTTTTTCTCCTTTGAATTTCATTTTGCTTGTCAGGGCTACTCAAAAACATGAAAACTCATGATCTTGTTTTTACACGAGTAGTTTCCCCTATTATTATTTCAAAGAGTGTGTGATGTTGCTGTCATTTTTGCATATTCTTGTCTGTGTCGTCACTGCCTAGTTTAGAGTTGCAATTACTCGCTTGATTACTCGCTTTATCTGTTAGTCTGTAAACAGAAAATCAAATGCCAACTGTTTTGATAATTGTTTCATCGTTTTGAGTCATTTTTTTTAAAGAAAAAATGTCAAAGTTCTCTAATTCCAGCTTCTCAAATGTGAATATTGTCTGGGTTATTTAGTCTTCTGTGATAGTAAACTAAATATCTTTGGGTTTTGGACTGTTAGTTGGTACACAATAAGATGCTTGAAGACATCAACTTGGGCTTTGGGAAACTACAGCCCTAATCTTGTTACATGCTGTGCTCCACTTGAAAATGTTATTTTAACTCTGTAACTGATTACTTTCAGAGCTGAAACAGTTCATTGATTAATTGATTTGTCGATCCACTGTAACCTACTTTGATAATTGAGTAATTGTTTTAAAGCAAATTTTACCAAACATGTCTTTGTTCCAGCCTCTTACTTGTGAGAATTGCTGCTTTTCTGTCTTATGTGATAGTTAATTTAATAGAGAGAGAGGTAATTAATAATGCAATAAGTGTTAGCTGGAGCTCTAATCATATTATGTCCAAAAAAAAAAAAAAAATCCAGTTCCTTGCATGATGTCCTGCAAGGAGGTTAAAAGTTTGGTTAGCTTTTGCACAATGTTAACTACCCCACTTTGGGATAGGAAAAGTTAAACATGAACCAAAAACCCCATGGAAAATGCAGATACAGCTTCTCTTAAAATAAACTGTATGAAGTCCATGATGATTAGATGCCAAGATGCTGTTCATGTCCTCATGTGGCTTAATGGATCAGAGTGTAATACATTCAAACATTTCCCCATCCACTCACCAATAACAACAGATATTATGACGAACGCAGACGCAGGTACAACAGGCGAGAACTGATACTCGTTCATATCGTGCTGAATTGCTTGTGTCGGCTGTAATCACCGCTCCTCATGTTTGCAATATAGCCTCAAGGTATTTGTCTCGCTATCTCTGCAGCACACTAACCCAGATCTCTTGAGAGTGTGTATGTACATTGTGTTTAAATGTGTGTCCTTCACAGCCCATGCATCAGCTCCTTTCTATCAAGGCTGCTGCCGCCACTGTAAACATTGAGTAATTGGCAACGCTGAGCAGGCTGGTGTCCTCATTTAGCTGTTTCTTGAAAAATCTGCCTTAGGTATTCCTGTTACATCTAGAAGCATCTGAGGCGTGTACTCGGATGCTTCTAATGTAGTCCTGAATAAAAAGGTGAGTACACTTAAACTAGAAACCAAATAATCACTAAATATATAATGTATGTGCAGTAAAATGTAAGATGCATCTTCTGAATTAGCGCTCCCAATATCAGATACACCCACAGGACACATCAGACCTTTGTAAACCAGCATTAGGCTCCTTTTGAGTCCATGTCAGATCAGTTTAACACAGTTCAATTCAATTCTGTTGGGTACAATATACTTGAATTCTAGGATATTAGTATAATTTATGTTCTGAGGCATATTTTTCTAGTCTGCATTTGTTGTTTGTGCTGTTTTTTTTTGGTGTGCCTCTTTTTAAACCCCATTTAGTTTGAACTTGAAGGCTGTAACTACCAGTTTCAGGCTATTTCAGTCACATTACAGCAGTTGGGCTGCTAAGTGAATTATCGCATTCATTGTGTTGACATAACGCTCGCTGGTGACCACAGGCCTGCCTCCTCTCTCCCATGCTACAGGGTTGTTATCACAGTACTGTGAAGCTGAAAACACAGGGTGCTCATTGTTGCATGCCCCCTCAGCTTGCGGCCAAGACTATTTTCTCTGTTTCCCATGCTTTATGACAGTAGGGGGGAAAAAAACAACAAAACACCTTATTATTTTGTTGTTTATCCTTGTTTTGCCTCCCTCGGTGCTGCTTTTTTACTTCTCCCCAGTGCCCTGTATCCCATTACGAATACCCTGTATATAGTGAAGAGTGCCTTGTGTGAAGGTTTGAGTCTCATTAGTGTAATTCTCATTGTGTCCAACAGAGGGAAGCCATGTTGTAGTTATTAGTCTTGTGGTGAAAGGATTCTTTGTAGATAGTTCTCTCCCCCCTGATTGAAATTACTAAATACTTTAGGTCTGACATAGTCAATAGTTTGAAGATCCCCTGCGCTTTGCAGGATAAATACATGGCTTACTGTTTTATGTGAGTCAGTCTAAGTAGAAACAAATATCCATTTTGATGTTTTTGTGTATCTGTTAAAATAAACACTTGGAGGAGAACCAGCTGATTTGATGCTTTGCGGTTAGACAGGCCTCCTTGTAACCAGAAGGTCTCTTGAGCGTTCACTGTAAAAGCCAATGAAATATGAGCACTCATCCATGTGAAAAAAATCTAAATAGAGTTGCCTGCCACACTACTCTTGAAATATAATTTGATACTTGTGAAGCTCTTTATCTTCAAAGTATTTATAGAGTTAAATACCACCACTCCTGTGAAAGTCACAGGTGTTTCACAAATAATAAATTACAATTTGATTTATAGTAATTAAATAATGACACTTGAGAGCCACTGCTCTGCTCACCATCAATAAAACATTGATATTAGATTCTACTGTATTAGCAACAGTAAATGAGTAATAGTTAGAAATACTGTATGTACACAGACAGTACGTATACAATACAGTACACACTGCAAATTCATTCCTCAGCTGACTCCATGCCATATATATATTCACCCTGATATGTAATATGCATTTTGGCTTAATCCATATCACACAAACATGGATTCTAACATAAACATAAACATCAATATTCCCATTAAACATCATGAGGAATTTTTACCAGGTTTTTCAATAAGGTTTTCCCGTTTATATCTCTGATTTATTATCTGGTTCAAGTTTAATATCTCTGTTTTTTCCTGTGTATTTCAATAACCCTTATTCCTAAGAAACAGTTTTATTAATAAATGTAAGCATTCCTTGAAAGGGGGGTTACCTCTAGAGGAACCTGCAATTCATAGGTTAGAGTTAAATTGTGTAATTTGTTTGAATAAGAAAAAAAACCCCATAAATTATAGAATTTCCTCTCTGCAAAATCACAACCAGTCATTGAGATTCCTTGAAAATTTCACCAAAGACATATCAAAGTTTATTTGATGTGTCTCACCTGTTTAATCGTCACTTCATATACGGTACATTGATCAGACAAACAGCTCACGTAAGTGTTGCGACCGGACCTGTCTTGTCCTCCATTAGTCAGGTGAAAGGGCGTTAACAAACATGAAGCCGGCCATTTTGCGGGTGTAGCTTTGTGTTAAGTGTTGTACGACCCCATGTGTGATAAAATCCATTTGAACATGTCAGCCTGGTGAAGCAGCTGCGTCGCAGCAGGTCAGAGTGCAAGAAGAGAGGTCAGAGGTCACTCATCCATCAATTAAACACACACCACTTAGCTAATGAGCTCTCGGAGGACCAGGTGGAGGTATCACTGGGTCATAATCTCACTGGTTTTTGGTTAATGTGCTTTGGTTAAAACTGTATATCCCTCCCTCCCTCCCCCACAGTCTCACTCTCCTCACCCACTTACTGCACATACACACCTACTTTAACTTGCAAAGTGCACACATTCAAACATATTGCTGTAGAGTGCGTTCCCCGGGGTAATGAGGCACACAAAGTGCAAGCTGCTTACCTGTGTATGTCTGGATGAATTACGAGCACTCAACACTGACCAGTAACTGTGCTGTGTGTGTGTGTGTGTGTGTGTGTGTGGTGGGAGGGGTTGTACCTTTTTCTGCTTAACTGGAAGAAAGGGAAGTGACAGGACCTGAGTAAGAGGAGGAGACTGGAATGGTTCATAGCAAAGTCAATGAGTTGGTCAAATCTTTGAGTTTATTTATTTGCACAGGTTAAAATCAAACAAGAAAAAAAATGATGTGCAGGGAGAGGAAAATAACCCAGTAGGCTTATAGATTACCTACCTTACCTGCCTCTACCTACATAATACTGTACATACAAAAAAGAGCAAAAAAAACCCTACAACTTAAGAACTTTAAGGACAATTTTAACCTAATGAGAATAGTTTGGAAAAATCTGGACCCCTGTATCTGACAGAAAATTGACCTCTGGTTGTCAGATGTTTGGGAAGATGAAGATTATATGATTGTCTTGTTGAGTAAGAGTGAATCTGAGAGTTAGTTTCAAAGTGAAGCCTGAAATAATCAGGAACATTTCCCTAATTGAATTGTATCTTATATATAAAAGTACATATTTGGATAATAAAGTATCATAAATTGTGAGAAGTTAAGTTTCTAGAAATAAAGGAGCTGATGGAGAGCATAGATTTGAATGGGTTGCAATTCTGACAAAGTATTTTCATTGCAGACATGTTGACATGTCACTGCAGGAAAAGCACACCTGTAATTAATAACATTATTAATGGCTGCATTGCGTTTAGGTGTGCCACTTTCAGGGCTCTGCTATTGTGCATGCTGGCTCGGAGTAGCTTTACCAGGACACTTAAATGGAACAGAGCCAATATTATTGCTATTAGTAATACCTGTGCTTTTCCTGCTTGGACAAAGACCAAAAGGCCACAATGTTCAGTTCTGTGGAAACTTGGAGCCATTGCGAAAATGGTACAGCTTAGCTACTCGTGGGAGTCTGTTTTCTGCCACTGCTAGCAAACGACTGTTCACACAAAATCAAATGACCTAAAATTGTTGTATTGTATTGTATATTGTACTTCCATGAAGGGACAGATTAAAAAAAGAAATCCTAATCCTAACCCTAAACCCTGGATCCTACACTTCCCATAATGCAACTCTACAGCTAGATCCTAATGCTGGGGTTCATGTCATATTTAAGTTACCATTATTACCATTTTCCCACTTGTTAATAGTGTTAATGTCAACACCAAAGTCATAATTACAACTGGCACACACAGAGTGCCTGAGAACTAAACGTGGCTCCCTCATGACAGCTAAAGTTCATCGTTCAAGGTAATTATGTATATATACGTATATATACAGTATAGATATTGATATAGACAAATAGAGATTTCGACTGGTTATTCATCAAAGCATGAGGTTTGTTAAGAGAAGTGCTTAGAGAGAGTGTGGGGCACTGTGTCTCAGCCGTCTCTGCTGAGTGCAGGAGAGCTGATGAGAGTACAGCTGCATACCAGAAATGAATCTTTCTTTCACATTAATTTACTGGAGACATGAGAATCTTTCCCGTCTCCACTCCATTAAGTCCATTCATTAAAATTCTTTTCAGTTCAAATAGAATTTATTTCCTTTAGAATATCGAACGTCTTCTCAGTGTTTTTTTTGTTCTTCATATTTTTGATTACATTCAACATGAAAGTGGCGTAAGCTCAGATACCCAGGTGATGTCAATTGAGTCGTTTTCTCAGACTTTTCAAAGCTCCTCTAAAGCCACAGAAGACATTATGCAACTGTTTTCACAGGCTGAGTAGTCCTCCTGTGACTAGTGAATTTACTTTGACATGTAAAAAAAGTACAGTCTAAAAAGAGCAGCCTTTACAGTTCCTATTGATGGCAAATTACATATTTTATAGTCCTGTCACGATCAGTTCTGTAGATGTGGAGGAAAACACGTTTTGCTGCTAAAACCAAAAATAGAAATGCTTGGACCACTTCTGAAAATTTTATGCTTATATGCAAAGATGCAAAGAAGATTTAAATTTCCTCTAGTCTGTGGATTTTAAGAGCAAGAAATGTGCCTTTTGTGTTGTGACTTTATTTTGCCTCCCTGTGTGTGTGTGTGTGTGTGTGTGTGTGTGTTTGCAGATTTACATACAATGTCCACAGGCTATGCCATGCAGTTTGAATTGTAGAGTCCCTATAGGCTTTTATACTCCATATGGAAGTCTGTAGCAGAGAAAATGAGCTGCCCTAAGGCAGACCTGAGGTTATCAGTATGTCAGTCAATCTGGAGATTGACCGCTCAACACATACACACTCACACTTTCACACATGCAATTTAAGACAAGCTACTTTGTGTGTGTGTGTGTTTGTGTGGGCATGTGTGTGTTTCCACATGGGGGCAGTGTTTTCTCTGCAGACAGTGACAACAAGGCTGCTGACACAAAGAGCACAGTCACCGTGGCAACATCTTACTCGACTCGTCTTAGTCTAGCGCACACAGACACACACACACACACACACCCACGCACACACACATGCATTATGTGTTGTGTATGCATTTCTCTGCTTGTATTATGTGATCCTGCTTTGCTGTGACTTTTTCCTGGCTTCATTTATGCGAGTGTACTCTATGTCCAGGAGCAATTCGCAATGGGACCTGTGTGTGTGTGTGTGTGTGTCTGTGTGTGTATGTGTGTGTGTGTGTGTGTGTGTTTGCATGCATAAACCCCATCTCTCTCCCCACCCCAGCATCCACCAGGCAGTATGGAGAAGTAGGCCGCTTAAAGATAGCTCCCGGCAGCCTCAATACTGGCTCCCAAAATATATCTGCTCATGAGAGTCATCATCTCTCTCCCTCCCCCCTTCTTTCTTATTCTTCTTTTTGCGCCTTCTCCTTTTGAAAATAGAGCAAGAATCAGCCTTCGGATTTGCAAATTGATAGCCTGAGTGAATATCCTGAGGTGTGTGTGTGTGTGTGCATTTGAAAGCATGTGTGCATGTTTCCTTCATGTGAATGAGCTATTCCATTTTGGATGAATCTTCCCATTGAAAGGTGACATCAGGATCATACCACTGCAGCCATCATGAATAGGGGGAATTTACCGAGCACCTCTGTCACCTATGACTTCCCTCGTGTGCTGACCTCACTCGAGAAATGCTTACATAAATGCTTCTCAGAAGGACAAGCAAGGAAAATAAATGACGTGGTGCAAAGTGCCACATCAAGAGTAGCGTGGCAGCTCAATGGTCAGCACTGTTGCCTCAAGGCAGTTAAGTCTTAGCTTTGAAATAGAGCTGAAGATGATTTTCCTTATCGAATTATCTATGGATTATTATTTATTAGATGAATCTATTAATTATTTAGTCTATAAAAAGTAAAACAGTAGGGCTGCAATTTACAGTTGTATTCATTGCTGATTAATCTACTTTTTGATCTCAGAAAACGGGGGAAAAATGCCTCTTAAAATTTCCCAACACTTGAGATGACGTCTTCAACTTTCCTGTTTTGTCTGACCATCAATCCAAAACCCCAAAGGTGTCTGGTTTACGTTCATATAAATTGAGTAACTTGAAGCAGAGACTGTGTGGCACTTTTGCTTGATGAATTACTTAAATGATTACTCAGTTTTCACAATAGTGTCTGATTAAATATGTGTTTGTTGACTTTAATCAACTAATTGTTTTTTATCTTTAGACACATCTCCCTCATAAGTTCCCAGAAACAAAGGTGAGGTCTTCCAGTTGCTTATTTTCTCTCTCAGCAACAGACACCAAACTGTTGGAACCTACAAGTGTTTTGGCATTTTTGTTATATTAATAATAATTTTGTTAAAAATATAATTATATAATTTAAAGATTAATTGAATTGAAACACCATTTATAGATAAAATAACCAGATGAGAATTGTCTTTCCAGTGAACTAAAGTTCTTTATCACATTGATGCAAAATCCAGTAAAAACAATTGCTATAAAGCATACCTGCTTATTAATTTGCAATATTTCCTGCAATGACCTAAAATACACAGAGATATTAAAGGGGCAGCTACTGTGGTATAAAAAGTGTAGAAAAATCTCTACTGGAAAACAAATCTCTTAGTTACTTACTTTCACATAAGAAAAACAGCAAACGCTCCCATTTGAGTAGCTTGAGCCTGAGAACGTTTGGCAATTTTGCTTGATGAATGACTTAAATTATTACTCAATTGTCAAAATAGTTTTTAGTATAAGTATTTATCTATTGACTTAGCGATTAATTAACTAATCGTTTTTAGCTTTAGACACAGGCCTCTCACATGTTCCAGAGCTCAAGGTGTGGCTCTTCCAATAGCATATTTTATCTCAACGACAGTCACAAAACTGTTGGAGCAAACAAGTGTTGTGGCATTTTTGTTATATTAATAGTCATGTTAAAAACATCATAGAAAGATTGATTGATTAGTACGAAATGTTGACAAATAATCAATAAATATTCTCTCAGTCAGCTGTGACTTTGAATCTTGGCCCTGATGCTTTCTGTTAATTAGTTAGTTAGTTAGTTAAAATGTTTCTTTACAAAAATCCACCAATGAAATGCAGGTCAAGTAAATTAGCGCCCTGTATGTAAATGTGTTACTGATGAGCTGGTGATTCACCAGGGTTTTTTTTCTTACATTGGCTCCAGTGTGTGCTACAGTAGGTTTCATCCCCCACCCTCCCCCACCTTTTGTGGCCCCAAAAAGTGGGAATGGAAAATCAAAGAATGAAAGTGCGCCTTCTCATATTGGCTCAATATTCCTCTTGCTGTCTGTCGCTGAGATCCAGTGTGTTCTTTACTCCCCATTGGCCCACATCCACAGAGAATGAGGACAATAGTTTGGCTCAGAGACATGTGTGCCTAATGTAGTCCTTTTATGTGGGAAAGTGGAACTATGGAGGTAGCAGAGAAAATGGATCATTGTGTTCCTGTTTTCTTTCGGTCTTTTTCTCTCAGGCATGTCTCGTGTCTGATAGCTCTCAGATATGGCTGCAGTATTTGTACTATTTCCATGAAAATGTATTTTTCAGACATATTATTAACATAGAACCTGCAGCAGCTGTTGTAAAGTCAGTAGCTGTTACCTCCTCAAAGGATTAGGTGATAATTCAATGTTATTGTATATTGACTTTCAGAGGAATTATATTATAGTGATGTAATGATTAGAGCTGAGGTCAATTAATTAATTGATTGAAAATTAACTACCAACTATATTGTTGATGATTGATTATCAAATAATCCTTTCCTTTCGTCCTTTCCTCTGCATATGTCCTGTTTTGCCCGAACCAACAGTCCAAAGATAACCAAACAACAAAGGATAGTCAGTTTACTATCATGTATGACAAAGAAAAGCATTAAATAATCACATTTGAGAAGTTGGAAGCAGTATGTTTTTGGCATCTTTACTTAAAAAAATCACCAAAACGATTATTTGATTATCAAAATAGTTGCCGATTAATTTTCTGTTGGTCAACCAATCAATTAATCAACTAATTGTTGCAGCTCTAACTCCAGCCAAATTGTAATTTAAAACTATGTTTTGTTTTTCATGGGTGTTTTGTCAGATGTAGTAAATATTTTAGGGGTAATATTGTTTTTATAATAATATCACAATATGGATAAAATCTCAAGTTGCAAACTGGGGATTGTGATATGTATTATATAATATTGCAAATTCTCTGGAAATCAGTTGAGACACCATTTATAGATAAAATAACCAGCTGAGAATGACTTTTTTTTGTTAATTCAGTGAATTAAATACTTGAAAAATCAAGGGTCTTAACCACACTGATGCAAAATCTAGTAAAACCAGTATTGCCATAAAGCAGCCCTGCTTATTTGCAACATTACCTGCAATGACCTAAGACACACATACATATTAAAGGGACAGCTACCTTGGCATAAACAGTGCAGCAAAATCTGGACTGGAAAACAAATATCTATCGTTTCACACTATATATCAGCCAATCTTATCTCCTTCTAATAATACATACACTTTTGCTGTTAGACTCTGCACCATTTGCGTGTCACATCAGTCATTTGAACAATCACTGACAAATATTTTAGAATCTGTACATACTGTAAACACCTCTAATGTATATGTTCCTACCGTGCATCCTCTCCATGACTAGTCAGTACCATTAACCTCAGGATGCCCCTTACAACCCCCACTGTGCATTTTCACACGCACACACACACGCACACGTATACATGCGCACACATGCACACCCACACACCAATATTGAGGTCAGATCGAGAGATAGAGACAGACCCCCCATCATGGCACACCCTCTGGCTACCTCTCTGTGAGCTGTTCACTCATGTAGAAGCGGACCCATCTGCCTAGAGATGGCGAGAAAATAGAGACGGACGGGGATGGAGGGAGAATCGGATGAGACACACATACACATACGCAAAAGCATCCAAAAAAGACAGAGGTGGAAACGGGGTTTAGAGAAAAGGAGGGAGGATGCCAGATAGAGCAGAGAAGAGGGGGGGGGAGATCTGTGCGGCGTTGCCCTGAGATACAGGATGTCGTAATAAGGCAATTGGGAGAGAGAGAGAGAGAGAGAAAGAAAGAGAGAGAGGGAGGGACTAATTCAGAGGGGGGGGAAAAGAGGGGAGGAGAGTGCATCTCAAGGAGAAATGCATTCATTTCCCTGTTGCTGTGACAAGCCGACACCCCTCTGCCTGTGCAGAGAGTGGAACGTTCCGCCTCGCTCTGGGCTCTGTTGTTGTGCAGAGCTGCAGAAGGCCTGATAGAGCCAGCTAGACAGATAGAGAAGGAAAGGGAGAGATACATAGACAGAGACAGACATACTGGATTGAGAGCCCGTGTATTCATTTCATCACCCAGTTCAACCAGCGACACCAGAGAGGAAGGAGACAAAGGGAAGAGGAGGACAAAAAGGAGCTTCAGTGAAGGCAGGAAAGTGAAAGAGCAAGGTGAAGGAGGAGAAGGAAGGAAGGAAAGGGAGGGAGGAAGGAGGCTGGGGCATGAGGAGGGGCGCCTGACTGACATTGCTGGTCTCGCTATCAGCTCACACACTCACACACACACACACACACACACACACACACACACACACACACACACACACACACAGGCAGACACACTCACTCTCTCTCTCTCTCTCTCTCTCTCTCTCACACACACACACATTCAGCCAGATTGTGCACTGCACAGTTGCTGCTCTTTTTATCCTTTGCGGAGCCGTGTCCTCCATCCTTTCTTCTCCTCTGAGAGAGAGAGGACAGGAGAGACAGAGAGAGAGAGGAGGAAGAGGAGGAGGGGAAAAGGAGAAGGAGGAGGAAGAGGGGAGGCAGTAACCCTCTTCTCTCCTTTACTCAGACACACAGCAGAGAGACAGGGAGAGAAGAGTAAAAAAAAAAAGAAAGAAAGAAAGCAGCTTTCTGTTTTATTTTGCCGTCTCCTGTGGTCCCTCGGCCAGCGAGCGGCTAACAGGCACCGCTCATGTCCGTGAACTCGGAGAAATCCTCGTCCCCCGAAAGGTAACACCTCCTCCTCCTCCTTATCCTCATCTGTCGTTTCATCCCCATATGTCTGTGTGCATGTCCTTTCTTTCTATCTGTCTGATATTTTGTATTATACCCCCACCACCGCAACCCCAACCCCCTCCGACCACCAGCCCCCTCTGCACCTCCATGTTTTGTGTCCTCCCGCTTTCTGTTTCTCTTTCTGTCTCTGTATCTTGAGCTTGTTTCTTCTATTGTTGGGTCACAGCAATCTGACTGTAGCCAGGAAAAAAAAAACAAAAACGCAGTGGTTCATTGTTGCGTGGTGCTGTAAGGTTTCAGATGACTGCTGAAACAGAACATCCTTACAGTACGCACATACTTAAAACCCACCATAAAACCTTTTGTCACATACGTATACACAGATACACACTCGAGCTGCTGGTGCCCTTTTGATGCAACATCTCCTATGACAACAATAACAAGAACACAACAACACACATCTACTGTCTCTTTATGGCGATGGAGCACAGAGCTTACACAGCAAGAGTGTCAACACGCGTCAACATTAGCACAGCCAACAGCAGCAGCAGCAGTGCATCTCGGCAGCGATGCAAGACAACAGCTCGCCACATGACGCACCTCAGTGCATAGCATTACTGAACAATGGCACCTCTGAATGCCCCAAACAACTTCTATACAACACACAGGCACTTAAATCGTATTTTTGACCATATTTTGTAAGAGGTGTGTTGCATCATACGTGTATATGTTGTGAAACATGAAATAATGGTATCAAGCATGAATAGCAAAGTCACAAGGCATTATCAGTCACATGGCACACAGTGGCTAATTGAAAATACACAGCCACATCATATCAGACAAAGACACACACAAACCGTTCTTTCAAATTGTTATTATATGTTACAATACATGCAAATGTATTTAAGCTAGTCATGGTTCACACTTATCTCACCCTTATTGTGTGAAGATTAATGCCCTTGTTCATAATTTGTACCTATTTATGCCTAATTAGACCCTCCCGTGCAGATTTTAAAGATCAAAGTGAACACAGTGATTTGGAGAATCAGTGTTGTTGTAGTGTCTTGCAGTTTTGGAAGTTCTTCAGTCGTAACTCAGTCAATTGAAGAAGTGGAGAAAACAAGAAAGAGCACGGGAAAAATCTTTTGAGAACAAAGGTTCTGTTGTTGGTAGTTTCCATCTCTGTTTTTAGCAGTGAATCTAAAAGCGAATTGGTCAAAGTCAGGATGTTTATCCAAACCGCTTACTGCGTGCATAAAGACCCATATCCATTCAGATCTAATCGGACCAAGCCCACATTCCTCTTCCAGTGTGGAAATGCGGAAAGAGCTCGATTTGACGGGTGCTGGAGGGTGAGGAGCAGGCAGACTGGATGACTCAGGTAGACACTGATGCTGTGCCAAGTACGATCAGGCAGAGCCGCTGCCATCCACTCAACTTAGCGCCAGGCCCCAGACTGGCACAAACACAGCACAGTAGGCACACAGATAGGCAGAAGTAAATGGCCACTAACAATATCAGGCATTATTAATGGGCAGTTGGGCACAGAGGAGAGCGGCGTTACATTGGCAGTTTTGGATGGTTCTGAAATTAAGTTTAATCTGGAGGAACATGCAGTGGATAACAGATACACACATACTGTAGACAGGCTGGATGGAAATGGTTATACTAATAAGAAGGCAGCATTCTGACAAGACAAACATAAATATAGAGTATCATCTCGCAGCCCTGGTGCAGTCAGGTTTGTGGATTTCAACACTCGGCTAGATTTTCTATCCCTCTATTGTTTGGGTCACAGTAGTCTGACTGTAATTAAGAATAATGCAGCGGTCTATTGTTGCATGGCAGGTAACACCGAGGAGCTACACTCATACACACAATGCTGGTGTTTTGAACGGCTGCAATGTCTCATATGACAGCAACAGTCAGTGCATGTGTCTGTTTTCCTATCTCAGGTTGACCACTCTAACAGATTAGTTATTATAACTAGTCATGAGGTTATATCCCAGAATTAATTCACAAATACCCAATCACGTCATCAGCTATGAACCTCAGAAATAAACTCGCTATTGCCACCCCGTTGCTCCAAGCTGTATTTGAATGCAACAGCTGAACAGTGCACCAAGGATCAGAGGGGGATCTGCAGCTTTGTGAGTGTTACATGGACAGCTGGGTTTCCTTTCTGACTGGATATACTGTATGCAGAGACCAAACACAGCATTCTCGCTTTCATAAAAAGAAATGCATGATTAAACAATTCGTCAGTTGGCAGATGCAGAAAGAGATTGATATGGCAAGGAATATGTTGGAAAGACTTGTTTAGATGCAAGTTCAGTGTTTTATGCCACTGCCAACTTGTGTTACTGTGAGATAGAAGCCTACAGAATAATACTGACGTTATTAGTCAATGAATCAATGAGTATATTAACTGAAAAGTCATTATGAACTATTTTCTTACCATTTATGTCATTTATCAAGCAAAAATGTCAAGCATTTGCTGCTTCCAGCTTCTCAAATGTGATAATTTTGCTTCTTTTCTCAGTTTTATATAATTTTTAATTGAATCATTTTAGTAACTGTACTGTTGGTTGAACAAAACAAGCCACTAGAAGGTTCTTGTGATTAGCATTTCTCACAATTTTGACTTTTTCATCGAAAAAACAATGGATAGATTAATTGATGATGTAAACAGTCATTAGTTGCAGCCTTAATACAGATAATTCTTAATATATGAACTGTCTTAGGCATTATTTACATAAAGTAGTCTGATTTTGAAGTTGCACCTGTTCTTTAGTTTTATTAGTGTTTTATATTTGGATTTAAAGTGTATATTGGGCCTCTGCTTTGGGACACATCAGCAAAATTTCTCTGTCTACAACACCATCTGGCTCCCAGGCACCATGCACACACAGACACACACACACACACACACACACACACATATGCACACACACACACACACACACACAGATCTGGTGTGCGTCATTTTTAATGTGCAGGAACATGTTTGTCAACAATAAGGCAGAACGGATTTATGAACTTATGTGTTTTAAACCAAATGGATGGATGGCGTTGGGCCTGAAAAGAGAAGAGGTAGCACTGTGACAAATTTGTCTTTGAGTATTTGCATTCGCAAGACGATCCCTGTTGTGTAAGATGGCACTTGAGGCATGGCGGAGATGGAGATGGACGTAGGACAAGGAGTGTGTGTGTGAGTGTGTGTTAGGATATGTGAGTGTTTTGACATCCTAGTTGCGTGTGAGCAGCTTAAAGCTTCTTTCTGCGGGGTGACGGCACGTCGTTTTAGGTCATAACTGACGCTGCTTGGTGGAGGGCTTATGTCCTTTGAAGAGACTTTCTTTAAGGATTAAATGAAGGTTGAATAAATAAACACCCAAAAGTCAAGAGTTTAGCGGCTTTGTTGTGAAGCTGTCTTGTAGCTCTTGAGAGGCGGTGGGTAAACCTCGCTGTCTTTGATGCTGATTATCTCACCATCAGTCGGTGTGTGTTCTGTCGAGCAAAGAGTCCGTGTGTTTAAATGAGTGTAGTGCTCAGGTAAGCTGTTGAAAATGCCTCATCCACCGCAAACTGTGCATGTAGTAGATAAGAAAAATTAAGTGGTTATCTTAAGCAAAATATGAGGAATGTTCAATGTCTTAAATTAGCATGTAATGCACATATATGAATGTGAGTGTTTTTGCACATAGCTGTGTTTGTTGCAAGTGTGATCGACTGATTCATGAGTTTTTACTGTTCTTACTGGAACTGCCATTCCTCCGAGGAAGAGGAGAAGAAGAAGAGAAAAGGAAAAGGGACAAAGGGGAGAGATATAGTACAGGACAGGTGAGAGGGGAAATGATAGATAAAATAAAGTCGAGAGAAAAAGCAAGATAGAGAGACAGAGAGCAAGAGAAATATTAAAGTTAGCATTAAGAGCCAGATTTCTGGACTATAAATATTGTTTCCCATGATCTGATGATAGACAAGCAACAGACACACCAGCCGCGATTTCCAAAAGTGCCTAAAAATTTCCATCTCATCTTCCCTTTCCTCTACTTGACACTGGTTGAAACACAGGTCACAGGATACATCATATGCAGCCTCCTTCCTGCCACACCTTTTGTCTCCTTATGTACAGTATGACTAACTGTCTGTGAAAGGAATCCAAATCGCCATATTAGATAAAAGTAAGGTTGCAACTAAAAATCCTTTTCATTCTTGATTGATTTGCTGATTATTGTCAGAAAGTAGTGAAACAAAATTGTCCCCAGAGTCTGAGATGACGTTTTCACAGTGTTCTGTCAGGTCTACTACACAAAGAAAAGCAGGACGTCCTCACATTGGAGTAGCTGTAACCAGAGAATGATTGGCCTTTTGCTTGATAAATAACCAAAACAATAATTGTTGCAGCTCTAGAAAAAAGCCTGAACAAAGCTGAAAAGGAGTAAAAGAAAGGAAAAGAAAAAAGGCAGGAGAGAACAGGGCAGAGGGAACATCAGTGGATGCTGTGTGAAGTGTTGGAATGTGTCCAGTCGGTCCGGCAGATGCAGCCGGCAACATCACATCCAGCTCTGGGTGGACGGGGTGGCAGTCATCACATTCACACAGTATATAGCTTTGACTGGCCTATATGGCCTCCACCATCTTCTCTGGTCTGACCCACATCCCTACAGGCACACACAGGGCACACAAACACGCACACACAGGCATGAGCAGCCCCGGCCATGCCGCGACATGACAATAGCTAATGAAGCGTGGCAGGGAGCTAGCTAGCAAACTAGCCGGTCTGCCCTGCCTGTCTGGCTTCCTGGCCTCCATTATACCCCATCGTCCCACCAGCCCCCCTCTTATGTCTGGAAAGAAACACATGATTGCTTCTACGTCCTCTCCTGCCATCTCTTTTTTGCTTTTATTTGTTTCCAATCTCCATTTGGGGGGAAATGGAAAAGGAGACATCATGATGCATGCCATCACTTCTATCCCTCCGAGGCCTTTCCCTGATGTAGCAATGGTAAATAAAAGAAGTGTGTGTGTATGTGTGGTTGAAACTGACTTGAAATTTTCAAGCCTTGCAAACAAGTTTAACCTGACTGCATAGCACAACTTTCTGGCTTTGCTGCTACAGAGAAGGACTGGGAATTTCCACCCTGCTCAAGAAATCCTGTGTGGTTAATCAGTAATAGGAATCACTGAGTCAAACATCCAGCCTGCAGGAACAAGACACCTCATGAGTAGGGTGTTGAAGGCGTTCGCCATGGCGATACCCCCAAGGGGTGGTCATGTGATCCGGACCCAGGCACCTGATCTGCAGAGAGGTCCTCAGCAGGGTTGTGGTATCACCAGGTGTAATATGGGGGTCAAAGGTCATTCTGGAGTATTGGGAATGTAGATGGAGATGGATGAAAAATCCATAAACTGTAGGACGGCCCTGTTAATGTGGTGGGATGAATGTGAAATCGCTGTCTAATGACTAAAGATGATCCTCTTTTTAAGTAATAAAACTTTCCATGTTGCATGAAAAAAGCTGCACACTGACAAAAAATAAATCATTGCATGTGCAAGTGACAGAATGTGAAAAAACGTGCCAGAAAAAAAAAGAATGGTTTTGTATCTGCGGAGCCTGTCCTTGTTTTTTGTCTGTGTTCAGGCTGGACCGCGACAGTGGAGCCAGCCTTATACATGCAAAAGTCTGTCACTGACTGAGTGATGAAGTTACACCAGAATGCATTTCGTACAAACCAACACTGACAGCAAGCAGCAATGGCGGAGATTAAGCTGTTGTGATTTTTTCTGTAGGAATGTTAATATGTCACATTATTAAGTTCTAATATTTTTCAGGCAAGAATAGCTGATAGCAAGATTACCTAGTGAAGGAGACTGTCGTGTGACATTTACGTGAGAAGAGAGGAGCCTTCCGTGTCAACATTGTGACAATTTCCGCATGTTACATGCATCTATTGTCTTTTCAAAATAAAGCACTTCTGTGTTGATGGTAAATAAAATAAAAGCAATATAACAAATAATTTATGAATGCAATGCAATGCAATGCATGCACTGTCAGCCTGCTCTGAGTGCTCCGTTTGCAAAGTTACCTCTTCTTCCACCTTGTGATGACGTCAGATTGCTCACGCATTCCCACAAACGGCCGTTTAATCCGTAGCCTTTGTTGCTAAGGTTGTCCCACGTGTTGTTCGTGTTGTCCGCTCTCATATTTCGGATCGGATTCGGGCTTGAACATGTATGGCTGTATTTAAGAAGTTTCCATTTCAAGTAAAGAACATGAAAAAGATGTGAAATCATACTACTACTGTTTGTTTACATAGCCTGTTAGCATTGGTTGGTGGAAGTCTGCTGTTACGTAGCTTTCAAAAGCTGGCCAATCAGAACAGAGCGGGATCATTGGGAGGGGGGGCCTTAAAGAGACAGGAGCTGAGTTGAGTGGCTGCATAAATGTTCAGTATAAGATAAATAAGGATTTTTTTAAAACTGTAAACCATGCAAAGATATACCAAAATAAAACATAGACCTGGAAATGTGCATAATATGTTCCCTTTTAAAAAGCCTGGATTTGAGAGCACAAGCCAGTTCACATTTGTTTGTCTTGAGCAGTCATATTCTCTCATTCTCAGCTCCACTGCATTCCACTCTGCAAATATTCAATTGGTTTTGGCAAAAAAACTTTGAGCAAATTACCACCAAAAAAAAAAAAAAAAAAAGATGGAAATTTTATGATTAGACCCACATGACAGCAAGAATGCTTATCATTTTAACGGGTTTGGCTTACTGCTGCTCTCTGTGTGTTTGTGTCCAGTTCTGCTGGTCCCTGTTGACTCAGTATGTTTATGTATACAACATTCCAGTCTTTCCTGTGGTGCTCTGGTGATGTCAAATCACTCACTCTCTCTCCCCTCTTATCTTTTCATCTCTTCATTCTCTCCTCTCTCTGCCGTTGTTGTTCTCACCTTTTATCTACCGTTCTTTTCACGTCTTCCTATGTCATCTGGTGTTAGTTTCATTCAGGAGGTTTTTTTTGTTTGTTCTGACTGGATTTCATGTGTTTCTTGTCTTATAGTAGCAACATTTGCCAGGTTCATTGTTGTTGTGCCTGTTGCTATGAAGTCATTGCACAAGAGTTATAAAGACATCTTGATAGAGATTATTTGTGCAACACTGACACTGAAACTAACAAACTTAGGGTTGCAGCAATTTATTTTAATCCAACTCAAATTGCTAAATTGTTTTTCTCAAGTTCTTGGCTGCGCTCATTTTCCTTTCCACACTTCTGATTTTGGAAGAAAAAGTTTTGCAGTGGCCTTCCTGATACACATAAGACACCATTGTTAGTATATTTGTAGCCACCAACTGTGCACCTAGGGATGCTCATTGGTTTTAATAAGCAATTCTATCAACGCTAATAAGAAACTGTATTCCCATTATGCAACAAGAGCTTGTTGAAGAAAACATTTTAGGATAAAGATTCTCCTTTCGTTACCCTAAATGTGGCATGTGTGATGCTTTTAGCCACAGTTTGGATAGTTAGCATGCAGCTAGAGTAACAGCCTTTCTCTCTCATCATTTTACAGCTATCTGCCATCAGCGTATTAGTCTTTCTGGAGTCGACTTTACTGCTACGACACTGTGTAAGTTATACTCAGCAGAAACAGGGAAATGGAAGGAGAGAGAGAGAGAGAGAGAGAGAGATAGGGGCAGAGAGACAGAGGGAGGAAAATTAGAGATTTTCAGTAGAGAGGAGCAGAGGACCCATGGTGCAAAGATAGCCCTGGAAGAGAGATGAATTCCCACAGAGGAATTGAAAAAGAGACGATAAAGCCGAAGGAAAAGAATGCTGGAAAGAGAAAGACCGAGATAGAGACGTAGAGAGCAAAGAACAGGAAAGGACAGCAGAAACCTCAGGAGACAGCAGATGGAGACGGCTTGGGAGCCTAAGACAGACAAAGATAAAAAGCAGAAGGGGAAAGGAGAGAGGAAGAGGAAGAGGAGAGGAGAGAAAGTGAGGGAAGATGGAGGGAGAAGATAGATTGCTCTCTGCAGACTTGCGCAGTGTGTTGGGTAATGCTAGGTCACTGGGGGACTAATCTCTACTGATGCTGCAGCATTGAAGCAGTGGAATGATAATGACCTGTTTGTGTTGGTGTGTGCGGGGAAGCATGTGTTTGTTTTGTGCAGCTTTGCATATGGATGCGTGTGAAAAGATAACATGTTCACGTTCGGAGGTACCACTTTTTTGTCTCCTTTTGTTCCCTGCCACAGTCGCACACACAAATATATACACACATACACCAACACATAAACATGTACATACTCTTGCACATAACCCCTCTTCAACGCCTTATGCCCTGTAGGACTGAGTCACCCGTCTGCTGCATAACTGAGAACAGTATTCATCTGTTGTGTCTGAGAACACTGTTCAACTGTTGTGTCTGTTCCTGCAACATGGTCATGGGTATGCTTTTTTTTTTTTTTCATCAGCCTGAGTCTGTGGTGTTTATTGAGCTCTGGACCCATGAAAGATTTCCAAACGACTTCCAACATCCCCAACTGGCATGCTCAGCTTACTCCCGGGCCTCTAGTTTAACTGCAGAAAACTGGCAGTAGTGACCGATTACAACACAGTGGTGTTTTCCCGTTGGTGTTGGCACTCGCTTGGTGTTGGGTGTGGCCTGTTCCTGAGGCAAATGTGTTATGAATACTGTCCCGGATTATCTGGAGAGCATCTGGATAGGACGCAGAGAAACAGTCACTAGAATATGACACGAATACTCTGATGATACAAGAGAAAAATATTATAAACTCACTGTATGAAATCACTGATACAACAGAAGGTATGTTGCTACATTTTATAGAGCAAACAATTACTTGATAGTGAAATATTCAGCAGATTATTTAAGAATGAACATAATTATTTTCAGTCCTATGCATACTGATGACGGAGAGATATCATAGAAATATTTTACTATATTATAGCAACAGTAGAACTGAGGAGATAGATGCAAAAAATGTAAAATCACAAAAAACCCCTGCAAATTATGCATCAAATTAGACACTAAAATGGCATATGTATGGATAAAAAACATAATGGGATGATTGTTTCTCCTCAGAAGTTGTAGATAAATATTTGTTTGTCTGAAAGCTGATGAATTAAAGTTGTAATATGTAAAACAAAACCAAGAGTATACAGCCATTCTAGCTGTATACTCTGTGAAGCTGTACTTGCGCTAAATGACATCATCAGTAAAGTAAAATACAAAGTACAGCTGATGGAAATGTCATTAGTTTTTGCAAGTATTTAGATACATTACATCATTAGATACATTGTCATCGAACCATGAATGACTGTACCGACTCATCTCATAGATATTTGAGATATTTCACAGGATAGTTGAAAACTGACCGACAGACCAACCCTTGGGGCCGCGCTGTTAGCGTGCCTAAAAATAACAGCACATCAGACTTTGTAAGGGATGGAACAGTTAAGTCAGATTCAGTCGCACCATCTACCAACCTTTATCAAGACAGAGACCACCATTCAATGTCTTACAGTAAGATATATTAGAAAATAAGAACGATTAGAAAATGGGACACCCTGGGGGGCAATGTTCCCAGTTTGTGCCCGGTCAGCGTTCTTTGTTGCATGTTCTTCCTAATCTCTCTCTCCCCTCATTTCTTGTCATTTCTTTACTTTCAGCTATCTAATAAAGGCCTTAAATGTCCCCCAAAAGAGTTATATAAAAACAGAACTATTAGAAAAAATTTACAGGTTAAGTTCTGTTAAACTTTGTGGGGTTTCAGGTGTCTGTAGCTGAGATGGCTGGTAGAGAGACAATCTATGAGTGTCATTATTTTTAATTAGCTCCACCTTTTTCCACCGACTTTGCACTTAACACGGCTGATCTTTCTGCCATCCCTTATTGCTGACCCACACTGTGGAACTACAGGCCCCAGTTCTACTCCTAAGAGCAATATGTAAAGCTTCGACTCCAGACACACTGGTATGTTAATGACCTGACATTCAGATCATATTATGCGAGTACTTTTTAGGAACAGCGTTGTCTGGAAGCTTAACTGACACTGGATGTCTTCATAGAGTGTTCAGTGTGTATTTTAGGTAACAAGTTCATGGTCAGGCGGATGGAAGAGGTGCTGATGTGTTGTGAATGTTGCATATGAGATGTTGTGTGTTTGTGCACTTTTGCGTCAATCTGTCCTTCTATTATACTACGTGTACATATATTTGTGTGTGCATTAGTGCCTATATGCTTTCACACCTCAAATTCAAATGGCCATTGAGAAGAAGGATCTTTAGCAGGTGGGTGTCACAGCCCCACGTGACTTCTGCTGGAATCCTAGGCTGGGTTTGTGTTGTCCCAACACTGCTGTATCCATGAGTATACAGTGGAGAGAGAGAGGGAGCCACTGTATTCTCTTGTTCATCTGTCCATCCTTTTTTTTCCTGCCCTATGGAGTACAACTCGTGTGCGGCCACTAAGAAGCGATGGGGTCTGGCCTTGTGTGTGCTCCGCCTGCGCCACAGGGCCCTCCGAAACAGGTAGAGGTGGGAAAAGTTAAGAAAGAATGAGGGAAATACAGTTTTTTGAGGGGTGCCGGATTGACAAGACTAATGGTCAATGTTCAGGAGGGGTTGTGAGTTTTCATTTTTCAACCGGTAAGGCTAAATTTGAAGACAATGGTGCGTCTTTTTGGTCTCAACATTGAGATAAATAAATGTTTGTCAATAAGTGTGCAGAGAATGAGCGGAAGAAGGTGGCAAAGAAGGACTGGATTGAAAAGATTAAAGGGATAAATAATGTTTTTTTTATCATGGCCAACATACAGGGCTGTGGTAGTTTTGTTTTAGCAGTTCTGGAGCACATTGTATGGTTTGGCTCCAGCAATATCCAGATTGTTTTTCCACTCTTAAAAAATTGTAGATGTTTTTCAAAGCATCAACCTTTTCTTGTGTTGCTTTTTCTGTTGCTTTTGACACATGTGACTAAGACTGCGTCATGACATTATTATTATCTACTTTCATCTTGGCTGTAGACCTGCTGAGCTCTGTCTTCGGAGTAGACCAAACTCATTTCAGAACTGTGGTTTCGATACAGTCAAATCATGTTTTTCATTTGCATTCCTGCAGCTTTAATTTTATGAGCTGACGACAGCAATCTGTCATGCCGGAGGACGTGTAATATCGCCACTATTTCGGAGACCTAATAGTGATGATGTAGTGGTGTGAATCTCACTAAGATAAAACATCTACAGTAAATCTCTCTCCTTTTATCAAATGACCTGTGCAGCAGTTCAGCCAGTCTGTGGAAATGATTTTGGACAACAAAAATCTGGTTCTGGATGCAGGGAAAGATGTCTCTCCACATTAAACCATGTAAAATATAAGAAAAGAAAAATAAAGGCTCTTGTTTGGATTGCTAGGCCTGTATTATATCTTATTGTTGTTATATAGGTCTCTCATTAATGATGACATCCACTTTGATTGGCAGTAAATACATTCATAGAAATGATTTAGAGCCTGCTTCTGAAAACTCATAATGCTGTGTTACTTTCAGGAGGATTATTGTTACTGAGCTGGAGATGAGACGTTCGCTATCAATGAAGACCCATGGGAGCTGTGAGCGGGCTATAGCAGCAGTGCTAATAATTAACTGTCTCACACCAACAATTACATCATTTCGCACTCTTGTTTGTAATAATTGTGGACCTTTAGGCAGATTAAAATATATTCTCTGAAAAACATATAGATATCTCTTATGAAACAGCCATCTCATCTAAGTCTTTGTAAGGTTTGAATTGCTGCAGCCCATCAGAGGAACATGGTTAATATAAAGTCAAAGTTTGTTGTTTAGTTTTTCTTTTTTTGCTATGATGAAAGTTAAGCTTTCTATGACATCTGTATCCTATATTTCATCAAGAGCATTGTCTTTTAATTTGAGAGAATGATGACATGATTTAACCATGTTTTAATTCTCCTCCTTAAAACTTTGCTCTCTTACTCCAATATATCTTCCTCACCTCACAATTTATTCAATGGCTGATAACTGTGACTATAGGCTTTAGGCTACAATAAATAAATAAAAATGTAAATCTGCAAGAGATAATCATCATTTTCAGCTAAAAAAGCCTCATGAGGTTACAGCAATTTAAGTTTTTCCCGTATTATATCCAATATATTTCCTTAGATTTTGACAGAAACAACAAGGTAATAGGATAGCTGACATCGGCATTGACATGACTTTGTGACTTTAAAAAGTGTGTGAGGAGGTGTAGTTAATGGCATTAACGATGGTGCACCGACACTCAGGCGGAGTCGAGCCATCGTTGATACTATTAACATAATATTAATTACACCTGTTGTTTTTCCTGCAGTGACATCAAAGAAAGGTTTTCTCATTATTTTCTTGACATTTGTCTCATTTATTTTGAATATCTCTCGGTTTCTCTTGTTTATGAACAACCATAACGTAATGAAATATGAATGGAGATATTTCCTTTCAGATTCACAATTACTGCTCAGTGTGACTTCCTGACAGTATCTAAGGGCTGTAAAATAATACAAAAGTTATGAGGGCAATAGAAAGTAGGACTGGGTAGTATGACAGAAAATGAATGATATAACTTGGAAATGATAAACGTAATTATAACGTGTTTTTAATACATGGAGGCGTGATACTTTCTTCTCGTTTTGGTTTGCTCACTTCTGATTTGTGTGTTCTAATTAAATTACTCTATGACCAGTTCGGCTGCTGGACTGTAATGCGGGCTGATTGTTTGGTTGAATTTATGGTTAGATGTCACTAGTTGTTGTAGCTGTTCTCCACTGAAATTGCGATATCTTTAATATAGATTGATTTACAGTGTTTGTGTAGCTGTGTAGCTGATTCACAGTGTTTCAACCTCGCTTCCTGTTGAGAAACTCCCGATCTGGTCTGTGTGCAGCACCACAGGTGATGAAAATGCTCATATCACATGGTGAATGAGAAATATCCTTTAATGGGGGCACAGCGTGCTTTCATTGTGCCTGCATGTGCATTTATGTGAGCCTACGTTTGTGTTAACATTTTACATACATGCACATGGCTTCTTCTTCTGGCGCTCTCGCTCGATGTAAGTGAGCGTGGGTGGATGTAACCTCCACAATACCAGGCTTTGTGGCTGGCTGACGTCATTGGAATGCGTATACATACAGGATGCAGTGAATGAGTGCACTATGGAAGAGTGTAAAGTGCACGGCACAATGAAAGATACGGCAGATGACGATACCCAGCGGCTCTGTGTGTAAGATATGTGGTTGAAAGTTGCCATACTGAACAGAGTAAACCATGAATGCTAGACTAATGGCTTTTTGTACAAGAGGGCACAAATGACACACACACACATGTAAGCACAGAAAAACACAGAAATATGCTGTATGTTTTTGTGTGTAAGTGTGGATGTTGTGTTTCCAAGATAGAGACATTGTGCTTGTCCTACTCAATCTGCAGCCACTTGGCCTCCACTGCCTCAAGGTGCCTGTATGTGTGTGTGTGTGTGTGTGTGTGTGTGTGTGTACACATGGGCATATATGCCACCCTACCAGCCATGTAGAGCAGTGTTCCTGTTTTCCAATGCAAATTTTATTCCAAGTCAACTGGCTTTATCATACAGGATTTCCATTTATCAACAGATGGGTGCTGTACATGTACAAAAGATGTGCATGTATAGATCCTGCTCATTAGCTTTTGTCGCCATGTCATTTTTGAGTGTGTTTGCATTTGCGTCTGCTTGTGTGTGCATGTGCGCACCATGCATCATACCGTATATCCGCTGTACAGTTCGGTCGATGCAGCATAGCGTGTGGTCTTGTATCCATCGGTTGCCTGTGGGGAATTTCAGCAACAGTCAATTCAGCCTCATATATACTGGTGTGGCCTGAACCCTGCGGCACAAAGCAGAGTCTGAGTATTTATATTTTTCTGTGTTTATTTATAGGAAGCTGTTTGGCTTAAATACTGAGAGCTAAACAAAACACTGCAACCCCATCGTAATTGTTTTGAGCAAATTATAGTTTACATTTTACACATTCATTATCTGAATCTCTTGCTGTCATCTAGCGAGACATTGAGGGGGTAAGGGGGTAGCAGACAGGAATGCACGGCTGTTGATAAAACATATTTATTACTATAAAATGCATAGATTCATTAAGCTGCATTGTGTGCATTTCGTATTTCATCAGAGCTAGCTGTAGCACCGTGGTTATGATGCCACTTTATTGATTCCTGTGAAGGAAATTCAATTGTTACAGCAGCTCAGGGAACAGGCCAAACAAGAGGTGGATGCAGGGAATACAAATCTCAACATGAAGAAGAACTAGAAAATGAGGATTAAAGCAGCATGCAGGAAAA
The DNA here is from genome assembly GCF_914725855.1 of Thunnus albacares. NCBI lineage: Eukaryota > Metazoa > Chordata > Actinopteri > Scombriformes > Scombridae > Thunnus > Thunnus albacares. The sequence goes on from NC_058112.1 coordinate 24,369,900, forward strand.
TAAATAGATAAATAAAATTGAGCGCAGTTGCAGCTGCCAAAGAGCTGTAATGCATATGATGCATAAATAAGCTGTATTTTTAGCTAATCTAATCATTATAATACTTTTCTATTGATTTGTGCTCTGAGAGAAACTGTGAATTTCCACCGTCTCTCTTTCTCCCTCTCGATGGTAACAGGTAGAATCATCCGACTTCACAAAATGAACTTCTAGCCTCTCGGTTTTGCTCCAGTTGCAAGTGAATCTTATTACTCTGTTCAATTGATCCTTTGCATTGTTCTTATTGATGCACCATCGTCAGAGGAGTTATTAGAGGACACTCGGTGGTGACAGCATGATCTCACAGTAGAGACGGATCTGCAACACACTCCAAACATACAGTACACATAATTCTGATAATGTGCCATAGAGAGGCAGTAATTCCCACAGAATCATTTATGAATAATCACCAATTGAATTGTTTTATTCTTTCTACAAAATGCAGCACAACTAAAACATTATTAAAACATCCTTTTTTTTTAGGCCTACATGCGTTAAAGACCTGCAACATTTTCAAGGCTGTCATAATTATGCATAATTACTTAAAGACAGATTACCCTACATCAATCAACTGTTTGTACCAGAAGGTAGAAAGGGTGTGGGAACGCTCCTGCAAACTTACTATCACGGTATTTAAAGCTACAATATGCATGAGACTCGAAAGCAAATCACTCTGTTCTTCCCTGTGGCGCTCCGCCCAGCCCTCCACCTGCATCCTCATGATCGCATGCACCCGATGTATTGATTTCTCCCCAGAGACTGGAAGTAACAGATTCGACTAACACGATTATCAGGAGCATGCTATGCTTTTTGACTAAGCCATAGTGACATCTTCCAGCAGCTACAGTAATGCTATCTTGGAGCCTCAGTACAAGAGGAGTTGTAGAAGTTTGTTCGTATTGATGGACAGCCGTGAGGTCCCACTCCTGACTTTGGCCTCTGATTGATCCCATTCTGAGATCTCAGCAATTATTTGGTGACCGCAGTGTTATCATAACCATAAACCATTGGTTTTGCTTTAAGTGCCCTGGGGCTGATGTTGTCTGGGCAAATGCAATTGTTGATTCACAGTGTTAGCCAGTGAAAATCCCTCTGAAGCCAAAATAGAAGTCAAAGATTATGGCTGAACCCACTTGCACATTCATAGTGGTATTCACAGTGTATGGGAGTTTAGCCTTGTGCTTTATGAAAATGCATTGAACTGACAGCTGGTGGTATGAATCTGGATCCTGCAGAGCCATAATGGCAGCGAGAGGTTATGTGGGGGCAGCGCAGCCTGTGACGTCAGGCTGCATCCTGAAAATAGTGGTGAGATCTCAGTTCTCCACACAGACAAATACTCCGGAGGAGAGGAGAGAATGAGTCAGCTTCCCTGCCAACACGGGCCAAGATGGAGAGACGTAGAGAATGAAAGACTGACGATGAATCAATCAGAGGTAGAGACACTTGCATCGGAATGGCTAAGCATAGCTGAAGGACACCCTTGGTGTGAAACCCACGCCTAAACATTGTCAGTGGAGGATAATGCTCTTGTTGCTAAGGAATACCTGTTACCTTGGTGATAACGAGACATGTTTAAGGATGAGTCATCAAGTTTGAACTCCAGAGCGGTCAACTGTCCTATACAGCTTCTCACCGGTCAGTGATGTATTAGCAACGCTCTGTGATTTTCTCTGTCATTAACAGAAGCTCAGGTCATTGATGTCAAGTCTATGAAGAAATGCAGATGAAAATATTAGACCTAATCAATCAAAAGCCAGGGAAGAATATAGAAAACTGCAGATGATAATTTTCTTGTCTCAAGTGTGGGACTCAAGAAGCAGAAAACATATAATTGCTGAAAAGATTTGCAATGCAGCCCTGGGTTAAAGAATTTCCATAAGAATATACTTATGAGAATAATGTATTTATGTAATTTTGCATTGCATTTTGGGAAGAAAATGACTCAAAGCTCAAAACAAAGGTTATAAAAGGTACCCGTAGTTGTTAAAATGTTTGTATTAGTAATTCAGTCTCGTTTTGACACTGATGTTGTTTTCAAGAAAAAATCTTTTACTTCCCTTTTTTTTTTTCAAGCTCAGTAGGTACGTGTCATTAAATGGGGCAAACACAGTGTGTGATTTTTTTCATTGATGTTGTTCTGTGGTAGCCTCGCACCTACGTGATGTGCATATAACCACTCTCCTTCAACTCACAAACACAGCGAGACCCAGATTCCTCACAAGCGAACAGGAATAAACAAGCAATTGTGGAATTCTGCTCTTTAACTGGTTCAGTTTCGGATTTGTTGCGGAAGGAGGAATTGCAACACAAATTGTAAAAAAAAAAACAACCCCAAAACAAAGCAAAAACACTCAACAAAAAGTGCTTTTACTAGAATCCTCAGAACAAGTTAACCTGTGTCTGTAAAAAGCAGAAACAGAATTTGTGTGTCCAAGACTTGGCAGAAAGACTTCAGAAACACAGAAGTCATTGTGCAACGAGAGAGCCTAGACTAAAATACAAAAGATGTTCAGACCTTTGAGAGGATTCTCGAACATCCTCACACAAGCTTACCACTATTTTCCTTGCTTTTAACATACATCCTTTATCCTGAATTGCATGCATAGCACCAGCACTTTAATGTATTCAGTTGTCTTACTGTGTTTGCTGCCTTGCTGCAAAAAGATCTCAACTGAACTGAACTTTACCAACATCATTTATTTTCAAATGATTCATATCTTGAGAAACATTCAATACCTTTAAAACAACACTGGGCATGGTATGCATCTACAGATCCCTGCACAGCATTTTTTATTGCATTGGTGCATTGCCCAGTTTACTAGTTATGGAGTTTAACAAAAGAAAAATACATGAACTATATCAATATAGATCGTGCATGTTCATAACTTGTAAAGGCTGCAGAAGTGGTAATCCTGACATTGCGCTGGGGCCTAAAACTTGGAAATAGATTGATGTTGATGTTGTCAACAAACGTCTACATCCAGAGAATGCAAGATACAAATGACATGTCTATTAACTGTCATGATAGCAGTGGATTCTTGTCATTGCGGACACAGAACTGTATTTATATTAAACTCGATGCTTGTTTTGAGGGTAAATCTTGATCTTGTTTCATCTCTCCACTGTTCACATTCTCAGTGCTGCCCTGTCGAGTCAGCGGTTTACAACAACAAAACTGTTCAGACACGATTACATAGTATGGTATGACAAGGAATTTAGTGGAAGGGAAAACTGCTTTACGACAGGTTAAGGATCTAATCATCAGTGGCATCTCCTCCCTGTGGATTTTGTCAAATGAAATCTGTTTTCTTGTTCAATATTCTCTACATCCTTCAACACAACTTGAGTGAAATGGTTTTCAGGTGTGAATCATGGAGCTTTGACATTGCTCTCCGCTGATTAGCAACAAGACAAACCTTTCAAGTTGGTGCAATGAGAAGTTTAACTAATCACATAATACTGTGCATCAATTGTATGAATGGGAAAGTTCTTTTGTATGCTAATTTTTCAGATAAAGCATGCTGGATCCAGGAAAAAAAGACATACTGGGCTTATAAAAATGTAACATTGAGGCTACAGATGCCATTGCTGGGCGTGACAGTGGAAATGCTGAGGATGAAAATGGGCAGCTTGTGTGTGTGTCTGTTCATATCTGTGCACACACACTCTTGGGTTAGGGTGTAAGAAGCAGTCCGGGCATGTCCACACTCATAACGAGATGTTGAAGGATGGAAGGCACATTCTGCAGTTATTCACCTTCACTTGTGCGAGGTTATAGGCTGAAAGACTCCTGTCTCAACCTGTGCTAGAGTCACCGCTACCACTTTCAAGATACTTTATTATTACAGTATTTTGAGTGCAAAGAAACGTCCATGAATATCACTTGCAGAGGTACAAGCATTGTCGCAGAAGTGGACAATATCTTTATAAGCTTTATAAGCACAAACACACATAGCACCTTTTTATATTAACATAAAAATACTTACACTGTACACACAGGACATTCCGCATGGTTCATATTTGCTTTTCCTCTGCTGGCCTGAGGCAAGGTGAACACACACACACATACACACACACACACTTGTCAAGCTGAACCATGAAAGTGCTTATGCCATCCTGATCATCAGCACAGCTCCTCCGTTATACCCACCCAAATTAGTGCAACTGCAAGTTCATTCTGTCTTACCAGTGACAAAACAAGTGACGGGTATGCCCGCAACGACGAAAAAGACGGTTATTACCCGCTAGAGTCATGGTCGTAAACCTTTATGACACAACCTTCAAAGCGCAGTCATGCACAAAAATTAAAAGGCACCATAGATAAGTGATTGAAGGTGTAGTTGACATTCAGTATGACATTCGGTATGATAAATGGTATTTCTCCTGAGATTTCTATCAGGAGCTGTGGGTAAATATGTGTTTGTCTGGAGGCTGTTGGATCTCAACTGAAATTTTACAGATGATGTTTGTTAAACTGTGATGAGATCCAGGATGTCAGTGCAACCGTCGCTTTAGCTGCACCCTTTTAGTTTTATTAGAGTCTGCTTTTTACAATCCACTGCTGGTCTTTTCTGCAGCCAGTTCCTCTAAAAAACTAGAAGCCTTTGCCCAGTATTGTGTAGCTATGTAGCTTTTATTTTTAGTCTTTATTTTTCAAAACTAAAAGCACTTTTAACTGTTTTAAAACAGTTTAAATTTGATTTTAAAATTTAAAAAACACTGTGAAGTTGAATTTTTAAAAAAATACCATATGCAAAAAAAATATTCTGTAGTTCTTACCATTAGCAGGACAAAGAATAACTTTCAGACAATGTATTGTTCCTTTGTCACTTGTGCATCCACTTTTCATACATTTCATTTGTTTTAATTTCCATGTCATGCTGAACATTTAGTAATAACTTGATTTGTATAGCACCTTTCATGCATGGATGCAGCCTAAAGTGCTTTGCAAAACAAGATCAACAACAAAGCTAAGGCCAAAAACTAAAGTGAAAATAAACAATAAGTAAAAAAGTTTGATCACAGTATGATAAAACATTCAAAATGATATCAATAAAGTTCCCCCAAAAGCCATATTAAATTTGTTTACAAGACACCACTATCTAGTTAACATAAAAAAAAAATAACATGTATTTTCCAGTAATACATATGCAAAGCAGAAGAAAAAACATAATTTACATTATATGTCCTTCTGTATAATTTCAAATGACATATATAAATTGTACGCTGAATATCAGAACAAAAACATCTTTCTCATATGTCTGGCTTCCTTCAAGCTAATTTAAACGGTCAGTCTTTGTGCATCACCCACAATTACAAAACAATTTCTGTTTGTATCCTACTAAACAAAGTATCACACAAATGTGCAGAAGTATAATTATATCCTAAACCATACAAGCGGATGAAAAATAGGGGGTAAACCCATAGCTTAAATATTCTGTAACCAGTAAAAAACAAGAATGCTAATGGCGAAGAACACAGTAGCTATATAGGCGACGTATGTACACCCTCCTGTTGAGGAGAAAATTGGTGCTCCTAGTGTGTAAATTAGTACCAATTAGTGGAGGAAATTGATTAGTACACCTTTTAAACCCGAGGGGAGAACTAATCACAGCTGATTGGTTCGCATGATACCCTTCTTCCTGTTGGACTTCAGTTTGAAAATCAATGATTTAAAAGAATGATTCAGGTGGTTTAGTTTACAGTAAATATGCAGATTTTTAACAAAGGTATAGAAGCAATAGAGGATATTAAACAGTCATAAAGCAGTTGTAAAGCACTCTGCATAGTTCACTAGCACTTTTTCAGCAGGCTTTCTTTAGAAATGATAACATCTCACCTTTACACAAACACAAAAAAAAACAGGAAAAAACAAATCTCCACCACCACTACCAGAAAGAAAACAGAATTTCTAATGACTTGAACGCCACGCTGTGTGTTTGAAGTTAATGATCTTAGCTCTGTTGTGTTTTGGTGTTCAAGGGTGAGCTGGTTGTCAGCCTCCTCTTTGTTAACCCTGGTGTTTTCTCCACCTCCGCATGTTTTCCAGTGTATGTTGAGGTAGAATGGGGTGCAGTGTTGTACACAGCAGTGTTGATAAAAAAAAAAAACATTCACCCACAAAGAGGCTGCGTGTGAGACCGAATAAGCGTCTAGTGTGTCAAATGTATATAGCTTCAAAGCGAAGCAAAGTCTTGCATGAGCGCTCTTTTTTTTCCATTCTTATATTTTTCTGCCTGTCTCTCTCTTTAGGCAGCCTCTGTTTTTTTTTTTTCCTGTCTGCTGCCTCTGTTTTTCTTTTCTTGCGTCTCTGTTTTGTTCTGACTGGTCTCTCCGCTTGTCAGCCTACTACTCTCTTTCTGCCCTCCCGCCTCTCTATTTTTCTCTGTCTCTGCTCATGTTTGTCTGCTTGTCTCTCTCTCTCTCTCTCTCTCTCTTTCTATGTATACTGTATCTGTCTCTCTGTCTCTTCCTCTCTGTCCGCTGAATTCTTTTTCATATGTCTCTCACTTGTCTCTCCGTATCAATCTCTGTCTTTTCGTATGCACTTTTTTTTTTTGTCTGTCCGCCTGCATATTTTTCTCCGTCTGTCCGTCTACCTCTTTCTGTTTATAACTGTCTCTTTGGCTGTTGGTTTCTGTCTGATTCTGACTTCCTATTTCTTTCTGTTTCTTTCCTACTTCGTCTTCCTCTGTCTTGTTTTTCTTCTTCCTCGTGTTCCTTTCTCTCCTCTGCCTGTCTTTCAGGCTGTGATGTCTTTGCTTTCTTAATGTTTTTGCCGCTTGGCTCGGGTCCAGAAAGTTGTGAGGGGCTAAGTGTTGGTACAGGCAATGGCGAGATGAGCCGTATAAAAGCTCTGAGCTTATAGACGTGATGTATGACACTGTACGTGACTGCTTTGGTAAAGAAGCAGCATCTTACTGCAAGGACACAGCCATCGACTGCGTGTGTGTGTGTGTGTGTCAGTTGTAAAATAGCAATGAAATCTCAATGCCAAGCTATCTTCTGCTCTTCGCTGCAGCATTGGAAGAACCACTGCCGTTATGTGCATGTATGTGTGTGTGTGTGTTGGCGTCGCCACCACGTTAACACTTTGTGTCCTGGATTTTTTTCCCCCCCTTGCACTGCAGTTGCCATGGCAACGCACCGAGAGGCTCTATCATGTGTCTGCGTCTGTGACCGCAATTTATAACAGCTCACAAGCACTGGCTTTGTGTGTTTATATATTTTTTTTCTGTCTTAATTTAGCATTTGATCATGTTGCCGGTACTGTGAGGTGACCCTGAATTGGAAGTGTTTGTGGAGCTTCCTCATGCTCTGTTTTTGTGGGAAGTTGTCAAATTTAGTCATACAGAAACATCTTTGAAACAACTAGTTCTCTGTAGGTGAAGATTAAATTGAGACACAATCAGGAAATGTTAGATTTATGAAAAATGCCAGCCTTTTTCCTGGTACTGATGAAACTGAGGGCCATAACCTCACTTCCAAGCACATTGCATGTTTATTAGCATAGTGGATAGTGGATGTGGCATTGTATTGTTGCATTGATGTTTCGCTGTTCTTGTTGCTCTGCATGATTTATGTACTGTCATTGCTTTTTGTTGTCATTTTGGTGTCTGTCTTATGTTTGTCTTCCTAAACTGGTCATGTGTAGAACCTTTCCAAATGACTGCAGTTTAGAAATCATACAGCTGACTGATAAATGTACATTGTTCTTCTGAATAGTGAAGTCAAGTCATTTTATTTGAATAGCCCAATATCACAAATCACAAATTTGCTTTAGGGGGTTTTACAATCTGTATAGCAATACAACATCCTCTATCCTCAGTTCCTCACTTTGAACAAGCCTTTTAACAGGGAAAAATGGAAGAAACCTCAGGAAGAGCAACAGAGGAGGGATTGGACAGATGTGCAAAAGTTGTTGTGTGTAGAGAATAGAACAAGAAAGGAAAATAACAGAAATCCAGACAAATGCCATCCAAATCCAATAAAAGTTTACAGAATGTTATATAAGTTTATATATTACAGGCTTGTTACAAAAGAGCTCAGCTAACAGAAACAGAGTTAGATAACTGTGGAAATGTCCTTAAATCAAAGTAAGTATGTAGTATTCTGCCAGCACAAAAAATTTGTCAAATCTGTCAGATGGCATTACATCCACACTGTGTGTACTGACGGTACATTATACAGTGGTAGAGTTAAAGTGTTCAATACTCAAAAGCAGTGTTTCCCAACCTTCTGTGCTTGCAATCCAGTAAAATGAAACCATGTCTACTTGTGACCCATCACAGGTCCCACATGTCTGTGATAAGGTCAAACAAGGAATACTCTGTTTTATTTGAATAATTTTCTGAAGCCTTAAGAGGTAAAATTAACCAGTAAGATAAGATAAGGATAAGGAACGTCTGAAAATCATCAGAACTTCCTTTTTGACTGTTGCATAACCCCTCAGATTGATCTTGTGACCTCTTACTGGATCCTGACCCCACATTGGGAACCACTTCTCTAAAGGACACGTGAATAGTAATGAACTGTGAGCTAATTAGATCAAAATTTACAACATGCATGAAATTTGGTCAGAGTATCCGGAAATATTAATATAACACGTCCAAAAAGTGCTACACAGAAGTCTGCAGTGACTTGATACACGTAGCGCAGCGGCATACTGGCATAGAGTTTTGGTGGGATCGATCCAAAACAGAAACGTTACAGGCGTGTTCCCAAAAATCTCCACAAATAGCCATGTGTGCCATGGCAGCATCCTAAAGCGAGACGCTGAACCCCCTGCCTGATCAATCATTGTAAGTCGCCCTGGATAAGAGTGCCAGCTTTAAAATGCCCAAAAAGTAGTCAGTCCTGGAGAAAGAGGCAGGCTGTACTCTGCAACCTATTTTATGTTTCCCCTCTCATGGGCTCAGTCCCATTTTAGTTAAGTAAAAGGAAGTGGAACAAGGCCATTGACTGAAAGGACTGATCAGGGACATGAACCCTGAAAAATGTCTGATCTCTTCTCTCTATCTGTATGCATCTGTCTCTCCATCATTCTATATATTATATCCGTTGTCATCTTAGTTTGAGATACATGTATTGAATCTGTTTGAATATTTCAAACAAGAACACTATTATTTTTACATTGCACATGTTTTAAAGTGGTTGTCTGATTCTGGGTGGTCGCTGTTTGGCTGATTCATGTCTGAGATGTCAAGCAGGTGGCTGTTGAGTGGCTATTTCTGAAAAAATGCTGACAATAAATAGCATCATGAAAATCTTACGGATTTTAAGTTAGAGAAACTTCCCCCCTTCAGCAGATTCGTTTTGAAAATGGCTATCTACACACACAGTGCATCTATTCTGCACTGTGAAAGTCAAACATCCAAGTGAGGTAATGATAAGCAATTTAGAGTGGCATGTAAAGCATGCTGTGCAAATAGACTCAATCTTCCACTTGCAGAAAACAATATATTGCTGTGCAGAGGACTTGTGATAACTTCATTGTATTGTAATTTAAAATATTTCTGATGCTATGATGTTCTTGGACATTCTTTTGATAAAATATGTGTTTCTGTAGATGGCACTTCATTATTTGTTCAGCAACACTTTAAATGCTTTCGATGGTCATGCAAATTGTAGTTCCTCTTTTATTTATTCCAAACACAGACATACGGTACATCACTTTCTGAGCTTTTTTTTTCTTTTATAGGAAAGACCCGTCTGACACAGTGTGTTCAGAACAGCAAATGTAAAAGCTTTCATGAAAAGCACTGGATGAATCACTGTTGAATGATGCCAATCATCAACACAGACTTCAAGAACTGACATTTATATATATATATATATATGTGAAAATGTCACAAGTTATTATTTTGATATTACTCATCTGCACTTACAGCTCCGTCTACAGTTGCACTCTCTGTGAGTCACGGCTAGAAATATCAAAAAAATATGAAAGAAAATGTTCTGACTGGGAGGCGGATGTGAAGTGAAAAGTTACCAGAGAGGTTACCTAACTTTCATCCCACTGGTGTGTTTACAGGCCTGAGACCCAGCAGAAAGCCCCGGTGAGCGCCCCTCCTCCCCCGCCACCCCCTCCACCTCCCCCTGAGCCGGCAGGGCCCCCAGAGCCGGAGGAGGAGATCCTGGGCTCCGACGATGAGGAGCAGGAGGACCCTGCAGACTACTGCAAAGGTCAGAACGACACATAAACAGACAGACCCACACATACTGAAGTCATCTGTCCCAAATCATTACTTCCACCCTCTACATCTGTCATACAGAGCTCAACAATGGCTGATCTGTCTCCTCACTGTTTCTGTTTGTATTTGCTCTTCTACATCTCTCTTTTCTCCCGTCATCCTGACGGGGGTTTGCAGCAGTGTCATCCTAGACATCAGTGTGACATGCTCAGTAGTTGTGACACCAGTGTTTCAAGGTTGTTTGATTGTTGCCAGAAAGGAGCGGCAGTGTAGCTTCCAGCAGTCGCTCAGGATGCCAAAAAACTGTGCTGTCTGCTGAGAGGTTCATTTTCATTACACTGCTAAGTTTTAAAATGCCGCACAGCCGTTTTGTTAACACTGAAGATCATTACACTTCTCTTATCATTCGATATCTGTATAAAAAAGTAGTGCAGTGTGTTTTAAAGTTTATATCTCATGTTATATCTCATTTTGCAGGGAAATTCTTTATTTTTACTATGTTTTAGAAGGAGCATATCAAAACTGTCAGATCTTGCTTTCTCAGTGAGATAGTAGGGTGAAAGAAGGAGAAAAAATCACATCACTGTCCTCTCATTGTTGTTTCCTTTTATTGGATTTTTGTTAAAAAACTGCAGTGATTTTGATATTTCTCTCAAACTCTTAGCTTTTTCATACATTTCTGAATATTTTTACTGTAGGAACAGTATGCTATGAGTATTATTACAGTGCACATATGTGTTAGCTTGCCCATCTTTCCTCTGTGTCTGCGCTATTTTACTTGTAATCACGCTTTTCTCACACTTTTCTTCCCAAGTTTGTGTTCAATAAAATACACCTACAACAAATATAGACCTGGCAAGCTTGACTTCTCTTTCTGCCAGCTGGTAGTGTCATTGTAGCGAGAACAAAGAGGATTTTGATGTCTCATTTTAGATCATCGTATTCAGTTCCAGGGTGATGCATAACAAACAATTACTGAATTATTTTTTTTGAATACAGTGAGTATACAGTTGGTGTCCTATTTGATCAGAGTGGTGACATACAATAGCTTAGCATCTTCAAAATATTGGTCTTGTGTAGGAGTATTGACACAGTAATTGATAAAAACATTAGAATAGAGCTGCAACGATTTATCAATTAATCGATGGACAGTAAATTAATCCACAGCCATTTTGATAATCGAATAATCATCATTTTCTGCCAGATATTTGCTGGTTGCAGCTTTTCAAATGTGAATATTTGAAGCTTTTCTGTGTCATACATGATGATAAACTGAACTTCTTTGGATTTTGAACTGTTGATCAGACAGACATTTTATTGGCAAAATGATTAATCGAGAAAATAAATCAGCAGATTAATCGATAACAAAAATAATCATTAGTTCAGCATTACATTCGAAATAAATGGAATACTATATACTGCATGTAATAATGTATGAGAATAATGCTTTAAGAGTAAAAGTGTCAGCATGTATACAGCATGATGAAACCACTGTGAAGTCACAGGATGCACACAAGGAAGAAACATACAATGTACATTACCATACAGTATACTGTATACTGTATGTACTGTATACATTAAGTGTCATGGTGTCAAGTGTTTAACCCCTCAATAAGCACAAGGCCAAAAATAAAATACCCAAAATAAAATGGTTACTGCCCTCAACCCTTTTCGATTACGATCATGATCCTGGTCTCTTTTGAAAGATAACTTTATGGAGTTTAAAACTATAAAGTCAGAGTTTGTGCCTTTTTTCTATCCTTTCTTGTATGCACTCCTGTTACAAAATAAGCAGTGATATCGGTATCTTTAAATAGTTTACACAACTATGAGGCTCTGTGGTTTTGAACAATGTTTAAAAGATAGGTTCACAATTTTTGTGTTCTGTGTTAAAACATCAGTCAGGTTCCCAGATGAACAAAGAAACAGGTGTTGCATGCTGTAACTATTCCTCCTGTTCATTATGACTATTAGAGGATCTTCTCCAAATGTGTTCACAATGTAAGTGATGGGGGACAAAATCAGCCCTCACTTTGAGAAAAAATGTATTGAAGTTTATTTGAAGATTATATGAGTCTTCAGTGCTCTGAATTAGTCAAATAAAGTGGATATAAACCACAATTACATACACTTTATTAAACATTCCCTCTTGACATACAGTGTTTTCCTGTTCAGCTGCAGTGGACGGATAGTAATGAAAATAGTTAATTTGGCACTAAAATGACTGCAACTTTGGACGACTGAAGCTTCATATTAGTTTCAAATAAACTTTTAAATACATTTTTGCACAGAAGGAAGCTTGTGGATTTTGCTCCCCATCACTTACATGTGAAGTGCATTATGAAGGGATCTTCTAATGGCCAGTATGAACAGGACTGATGATGATTATAGCAAGAAAAACATGGGTAAATGTTCCTTTGGGCACCTGACTGTTGTTTTAGGGCAAATTAAAAAAATTAATTTGTCAAGGTTGAGTAAGGTGCCTAATGAGTTAAGACAAGCTGTCAACCTTCATCTCATCAATATACTATATTTATGTTTCTTCCCTGTTAAGGACACAGGCACTATACTGTGCATACAAAAAAATGGCAGCATGCAAATACATGTATACATTCTTGTCAAGACCAGGGGCTTAATACAATAACACTTAATACAAAACACTACTCAAACTGTATTTGTTCAATTCTAAATGATGCACAATATCGACAGCTATTTTAGGTCTGAAATGGAGCATTTAGGAAACTTTTTCATTTGTCTCTTTATCATAATATTCTGTAGGGCTTCACCTGTGATTGTAAATGTTCTATACTTGTTTCTCCTTTTTTATTAATCTGTAACACTTCTCTCCCGTCTCATTTTCTGTCTTGTTTCACCTCCCTCCTTCTCTGCTGCCTTCCTTGCGCTCCTTACTCGCTAATGGATTTTGTGTCATTGCCTGGTTATCACTTACAGTCGCCTGTAACCTTCATCATTCTCTCTCTTTATCTCTCTCAGGAGGGTACCATCCGGTGAAGATCGGGGATTTGTTCAACGGGAGGTACCATGTGATCAGGAAGTTGGGGTGGGGCCATTTCTCCACCGTATGGCTGTGCTGGGACATACAGTGAGTGTCACACACACACACACACACACACAGAGTACAGTATTGGCTTTGAAAGATACACACACACACACACACACACCACACACACGTCATGACCCAGAAAAAACACTTGTCACACACCAACACAAATTCACACACGTGCACACACAAAGGCTCTTCTTGCAGACCTTCACTTCACCTTGCTCTCACAAACACACACACACACACTCACACACACACCACACACGCACTTGTTGACAGGATCTGGCATGTCACCACGACAACGGTTGCAACCAACACCACCCTGCACTGGCACCAAAGCTGTCCATTTGCACTATAATGTTTCTGTGTTCACGTGGCAGCCGGGGTGGATGGATGACAGTATCATCAATCCAGTGTCACCTTTCACTGACACACACACACGCACACACGCGCACACAAACTCATTTACTCATGTCACTGGTGTTAATTACACTAATGGTGGTCATGAACTAATGAGTTGGAGAAGGAGGTTACTTGACGCACGCTCTGCAGTCACTCACAATCCTCGACAAATAATGGCCCTTGGTTATAGTCAGAGTGTCACTATAAAGTCTTATGGTGTCTTCTTTTATATCACCTAATATGTATTGTATGTATGATTTACATATGAATTAACGTCAGAGCAATAATTACTATATTATTACCACTGTTATTTTCTTTTGGTTATATAAAATAAGGTAAAGTATGAAATTCTAGCATTTTACAAGCTGGAACCAGTTCATTATTGGCATTTCTTGCTTGATAATTGACGTAAATTATTTATCGATTGTCAAAGAAGTCCTCTACTAATTTTCTGTTGATCGACTAATCGGTTAATCAACCAATCATCTCAGCTGTAGCTCTTTTTTTTTTTAGCTAATATGAACATATTTGACCTCTCAAAAAGAGCTCTGATTGCACTTAAAAATACTTAAGTATATTGTAATATAAGAGGAACTGTAAATGTGGACTATTAGGAGACCAAAAATGTGTTTAAGCTGAATCATTAGTGTTAATATTTGTTCTAGATTTAAAATGCCACATAGCCTTTATATTTGCATCCCTAGTGGCAGCGTGGGCAGTGTGAACGACAGCCTAGCAAAACACACGTGTAATAAAGGCGTGACGAGGGACATTTTATAATATTGGCTCATGTAGTAATTCCTGCTTTTTCTGACATGGATATATTAATAACAACAACCTACTTGTGCGTGATTCAGTGTTAAATTAAATTATGCGTCTGTGTGTCATTACAGAGTGAAGAACTTTGTGGCGATGAAGGTGGTGAAGAGCGCCCAGCATTACACAGAAACAGCCCTGGATGAGATCAAACTGCTGCGATGTGTGAGAATCTGATGCGTTTGATATTTGGGGGTTTTGGAGTCTTATTCTTTTCATCTCGCTTTGTTCTTTTGTTTGTTCTGTTTTCATTTTTTTCTCTCCTTCCTGTCTTCTTCCTAGTTTTTTGTTTGTTTTTCCCATCCTTTCCTTCTCTCTTACCTCCTCACCTCTTCCACTTCGCACCTTGCATCTCATCCTCTCCCTCTTTCTGTTAACAAAAAGCACTAAAGATACACTGGTCATTTATCTTGCATGGTGGGTGCAGAGGACAGTCATCTTAGAATCAATTTTTCAGCATCTTTATATCTCCCACATCCACCTCCAATGTTCTTTCTTTTCTCATTCCTGCTCACTTTTCCTCATACTCCATCCTCTCCTCTCCTTCCACTACCTTTGTTGTGTCCCCCTCATATTTTGTTTCTCCTTCAGTCATCCCATTCCCTCTTTCTTCCTTTTTTTCCTTGTTTTACCATCTTTCTGTCCTTTTTACTTAAATATTCTTTGTTTTTATCTTCTCTTCATCCCCCCCTTGTCAGTCCTTCATCTTCTATCCTTCCTTCCTGTCATGTTTGCTTAATGTCATTGTCTTTTTGTCCTCCAGGTGAGAGAGAGCGACCCCATCGACCCCAACAAGGACATGGTGGTTCAGCTGATAGACGACTTCAAGATCTCTGGAGTCAATGGCATACGTATCCTGATCAGAAGTGTGTGTGTGTGTGTGTGTGTGTGTGTGTGTTTGACTGACGGAGACATGGTAATGTGAGTCCTTGACTCTTCATCCCAGATGTGTGTATGGTGTTTGAGGTGCTGGGTCACCACCTGCTGAAGTGGATTATTAAATCCAACTACCAAGGTCTCCCACTTCCGTGCGTCAAAAGCATTATAAAACAGGTAAGGACACACACACACACACACACACACACACAGAATGTATTTATAATCATGACATCTCATTGCTGACTGTATTTTCTCAAAATGTGGATAAATTATGCATCTGAGCACTGCAATCCAGCATTTGTAAAACTGCACAGATTGAGCACAAACAGGCCAAACAAGGTGACATGTTTATTACATATTTGTCTTAAAAAGAAAGAACTCATTAATTGCAGATGGTATTTTAACATTGGCTAGTTAACAAGGCATTTATCCATGAGGGGATTTCTCTTTTTCAGCGACACCATAAATAAACAATTACAGAATCATATAGTTAAAGCCATGGAAATAAAATATGGAGAGAAATATTTCTCAACACCACTATGAAATGCATGTTTCATGATATCCAAATAAAACAAGATTTACAGATGTGTATGTAAATAAATTCTGCTGATTACAAATGCATCTCCCTATCCTCAAACAAATACCACCTATCTTAAATGTCTAAAGTATTCCAAATATATATCTCCTACTAGGAGTTCATTAATCTATTAACATTTACATCTAAGTGCTTTCTGTACATACAAACTAAATGATCTAAAAACAGAAACACACAAGTTTTTTTTTGCATTTATTTACAGATTGTTGAACATCCTCCGATCCACATATACATGTTGTGTTAAGGTGCTGTGGAAAAACTCCCGACTTTTTGGCACATTCATGTGGAATTTTCAAGCTCGAAGGGCATATCTCTTTACAGAAGATTGGTAGCTCAAACAATCTGATGATATACAGTATATGTCAGTATGTTTTACATGGAATACAAAATATATTTTGGCTTCAACTTAACTCACATTGTTTTTCGATTGTCTCTCTCCTAAGCTGATCATTTAAAACAAAGTAAGCAATCTGAGAGTTCTTTTTTCATCACAATAATTATGTAGTTTGTTAAGTGGTTGATCCTATCTTTCTGACAGGTCTTATTTAGAAGAAAATTACCAAAAAAAAAACAAGCTAGTTATAGCTAATATTCTTCGTCCTCTGTGAAGCAGTTGTACTTTATTTCTTAACTGTCCTCTGAGAATTAGGCAAACAGTAGGTTTGTGTATCATTAAACGTGTTTTGTGACTTTTTGAAAGTATTTATGTCCATAATTCAATTTGGGGGAAGATTTAATAAAACTGTGTGAGTGATTCAGTTTCCTTGCCTAAATTATTGCTTTGGCTTTCATTGACTCTGAGAGACGGATGAAAAGGAAGAAAGAAAGAGATATAAAGAGAGAGCAAGGAACAGTCTCAGACAACAAGAAACACTTTGAACACTGCTAATAAAGTACATGCTTTATGCACTTCACACCGTGCTAAGACTCAGGACTTTCAGGCATTTCCCCCACAGCCACCTGATGTGCATGTGAAGTTGTTGGGCCATTTCAGCCGCTGCCAGCCTCCCGCCTCTCGAGCAAGCCAAGCTGAAGATGAGTAGAAATTAAATGAGACTGTTCTCCGCTCCAAACCAGAAGCCTCCGGACAGAAACAAATGAGACAAACACTGAAACGAAAACATCAACAGCCTCTCCTCTCTGCCCTCAGAGAATGACAAGCATTAGAAGAATGGCTCAGAGAAAGAGAAGAGAACTGAACAAAGAGGCTGTGTCTGCATTTTTGAGTGTATATACGCCCAAACCGGGAGTGTGAGCATGTTTTTCAGTGATAAAATCTGTGTCTGTTCGTCTGAATGTGTTTGTAGGTCCTGCAGGGTCTGGACTACCTCCACACTAAATGTAAAATCATCCACACAGACATCAAGCCAGAGAACATCCTGATGTGTGTAGATGATGCATTTGTTAGGCGCATGGCCATGGAGGCAACTGAATGGCAGAAAGCTGGAGCCCCCCCACCGTCTGGATCAGCAGGTAGGGACACACATACACTCACACTTTGTATATTTCAAAGGATTACTTTGACAGTTTGGGAAATGCAGAGAGTTACTTGAGAGGATCGACACCACTCTCACGTCTGTACGGTAAATATGAAGCAACAGAGAGCAGCAGGTTAGCTTGGTTTAGCGAGAGAGGTATCAACCTTCTCATCTAACTCGTGGCGAATAAACAAAAGCAAGATGTTGCATTTTATTCATAGGGGTTTTTTCCCAGACTTTGCCGCCACATTATCACCAGTGTTAACTTTTATTTTACTTTTAAATAATTAAAAGTGAAAGAAGACAAATCAGCAAATGTGATTTTTTTGTTGCAAGCTCCCCGAGAATCTAGCATGCAGTGCAGTCTGTTGGTGTGGCTTTTTCATCTAAATGCTGATTATAGGTAAAAGGTGACGTCTGTAATCCATGTAGTAGGTTAACAGATCATATTCCTCATATGAAATTGTTATTTACAATAAATGCAACAATCCATAAATCACCAACAATATTACAATATGCAATAAATCATCTGTTTTTTTTGTCTAAATGATCATTTATTAAAGAGGAATGCTCAGTAAAGAAAAACGACTCACAAAGAAGCCTCTCGTTCCTCCTGAGTTGCTTGCTTTTTTGTACCATAAGGAGATATTTCTTGCTTTTTCATCTTCTGTCTTCAAGTTCTTCCACTGACAAAAATCAAGCTCTTATAAAACGGAATTGACGAACTCACTATGAACCCTGTCCTCTTGGTCAGGTGAATCCTCCATGAGCCGTCAATTGTTTACATCAGCCAATAGTCTCTAATATACCACTTACATTTCTACACAGCGTAGGCAGGCCAGAGACCATCAACTGTCGAAACAGAAGACTGTGGTGGTGACAGAGTCTGTCTGTAATTGAAAAGATGAAATAAAATGTTTTACTGTCATTAACATAAGTGCAGAAATGTGGTTTATGGCATTTTTTTTTCTAACTTTGCTTGTTTCAGTGAGAAGAAAATTTAACACATTTGTATTTCAGAAAGCACTGAAACTATGTAGGATATAAATAGTAACATACTTGTTAATATATATATATATATATATATATATATATATATATATATAATATGAAAAGCTGAGCAGAATTAATTTGCAAATATGTTTGGAAATGGGAAAGACTGTTTATTTAAGAATATTTTTTTCATATTACCCTAACTGTAATGTTATGTTTTGAAGATCAAAATGCTTTGATTTATTATCTGTAATATATTTCTGATTCGTATCAGATGATTCAGTTGTGAGTGTTCTGCTCTATATTGAATTTACATGTTGAGGCATGAGAAGAGTAAACCATTATTATTAATGATCTAGGACATGAGAATAAGCCTGTGGGACTGTGAAAGATCTTTGTCTTCATTTGTTTGCAATTTTTGTCACTTCACCTACAGATTCTATACGTATAAAGTCTTTAAAAAGAGCATATAAATACATAATCTAATGATCTCTTTTCCAGGCGAGCAGAACACTGAGCGTAGAGTAAACTCGGTTAAGTATATAAAGTTTAAAGCTTCTGATTGTGGTTTCCCTTTCTGTCTGTCAGTTAGCACAGCCCCCCAGCTCAAACCGGTGAGTACAACAGATGTGAGTATGAAATGAGAGGAGTGCACACACACACAAACATATACACACACACACATACACACAGACATACACAGAAAGTTAAATACAGCATTTCACACTATTTGGTGTGATTGTCACAATAGCTAGAGACACAGGAAGGTACTGAATGCAGCAAATTATTTATATTCAATGCTCAAAATGTATTATTATCCTACCAATGTTCTTACCACTCTACATTAGCGTGGATGGATGCTCGGTTTGTTTAATGAATCTTCAATAGATAGGGTTGCAGCAATTTCCAGAATTTCAAGAATACTGCATTACATGCTGTAAAATTAGGAGTTTTTTTCTTTGCATGTCCTTCTCAGAGAAGCTTAATGAAAATAAAATATTACATATTCTTTCTGAAATGTGCTAATATTTATTATAAGCATGAACTGGAAGTGTAGATGGACATAAACATACCATTCAAAAAAGCATCAAAATGTTTTATTCCTTTAATATCATGCTTGTGATTTTGCCTCCCATGACTCTCCCTCTTCCTCTCCTGTCTGTTTTTTTTTCTCCCAGGTGGGGAAGATCTCCAAGAATAAGAAGAAGAAGCTGAAGAAGAAACAGAAGCGGCAGGCTGAGCTGCTGGAGAGGCGGATGCTGGAGATCGAGGCTCTGGAGAGAGAAGCTGAGAAGAGGGAGGAGAGAGCCAAAGAAGGAGGAGAGAAAGGGGCACACGAACACAACCTGCCTTCACCGCTGCAGCCACCGCCACCGCCACCAGGCCCCATCATGGCCCTGGGGGAGAGCGATGAGGACGATGAGGACGAGGAGGATGGGGAAGACGAGGAGGAGGAAGGAGGAGAGAGGGAGAGGCCCATCAGGTTGACCAATCATACATGTGAGTCATGTGATCCACAGAGTCCAGTGGTTAGACCGATATCACTCTATTATTTAAAAATTAGATATTATGAATGTTGTCCACCTCCTGTATACAGTAGATACAGTATGATGCAGGCTATTGGATATTTTCTAGATATATATTTTATTAATTATCAATACTGCGTTGGTTGTCTTTTGGAATCCTCCAACCTGAGTTAATGGAAACAACATGATTCACTTGAATTTCTCTGTAAGAAGCTTTTTAACCATGCTAGTGCAGTGGCTCTATGGATGGCAATGTTGATCTGTAGGTCCAGAAAGGAATGTCTTATGGGATTTCCATGAAATTTTGTGCAGATATCCATGGTGGCAAGTGAATGATTTCCAATGACTTTTCATCTAGCACCACCAGCAGGTCAAATTTTTAACTTATCCAGTGAAATATACACATTTATTTGATGAATTGGCACAAGAATTTTTACAGACATTCAGGGTTTCCCAGACGATGAAGTCCAACGACTTTGGAAATCCTCTGACTTTTTGACTTAGTTCACTACAGATATTCATATTTCACATGGGAGGAAGTGTTATCACTATGGTGATCCTCTAACTTTTCATCATCAGGTCAACATTTAGATTTGTCCAATACTTTGGAGCAAATACCTGGAAAATTAATAACACCATCAGCCTCAGCTATACTTTGTGCTTAGTGCTAATAAACAAATGTTAGCATGCTAACACTCTAAATTAAGATGGTGAACCTTGTAAACAACAGCATGTTAGCATGTTGACCTTTACATTCAGCTCCTCTAAAATTCTTGGGCATAATATAGAAATAGAGATATTATACAGATTTTTCAGGATGATTCCTTCTTTATTTAATACTTTTACCTTTTTCCTGAGGGTTTGTGCAATGTTTGGCCATGCAAATGCATTCAAATGATGACCCAACACATCTGACTTTGTGTGCATGTACATTGTTTTATTATCATCATGCTAACTTTGTCCTTTGGACTAAATCCTGGTTCAAAAGAATCCTCCAAAAATATAGTTCTGTCTCTGAAATTTTAGCTTGTTTTCAATTAATTATCTGTCACTGCCATTTGCAGTCGATGTGCTATGTTGCCTTAATAGCCTGGTTTTATACCTCTGAATCGCTGCCCCCATCTCCAATTAGTTCGGCAGAGTAGAGCTGAATTGCCATTTTGTTTCACTGTTAAGACTAAATAGCCTCTTCATTCTGACTTTCAGGCTAGCCTAGTGAAGCTTTAAACATAATAAAATATTCTTCTTTGGAAACTTAAGCCCAGAATTGTTGGTATTTGCTTCAGGAAGCGAATATTGATTGAATCCCATATTTGACTGTCGTGTCCTCATTGAAATTTGAGCTAATTCTACTGTTGCATTCATTAAGAATCACCAGTTTATTTTTAATTAACTTAACATACAAGGTGTTGAGGCATTCATTTATAATAAACCTGTGTGGTATACGATCCTTGGCTCAGCTGAATGATGTATCCTTATAGCATGGTGGTTGTAGCTTTTAATTCAAAGTGAAATAATCAGTGAAAGAAAAGTGTGCAACATATTTAGCTTAGGCTTTACATTTTATGGTATCTGGGTTCTGAGCAACTAGAAAAGCGATTCTTCTCTGCTCTGACAGCTCTGCAGCAGGAGTGAGTGTGTGAATGCAGGTTTGCGCAGAACACAGTCTGTCTGTGAATGAATAGGAGGTGGATTGACTCCAACCACTTCACCCACACTGGTCCTACTGTGTAAAGGAGGCTAGGCTGATTCACAAGGGAAAAAAAAACACCATCTTTCTCTGTCTCCCTCCTCCACCCTCTCTGTCTCTCCGCCTTCTGTCTCTTTCATTCTCGTATTCCCACTTTTGCCATTTTTTCATGCCGTTTTCCACTCTGCCTACACTGTCTTTGATCATGCTTGTATCTCCTCCCCACCCGCTGCCTCTCTTAACTGTTTTTCCCTCCAATTTCTCCATGTTAGGCGCAGCGCATCCCGAGGAGCAGAGTGAGGCACCCCACACTGACGATGACCCTGATGAGGAGGTGGAAGATGAGGAGCGTACGCCCGTTGCTGAAAAAGATGCCCCCATCCCCCCCACCACTGAGGAAGGTAATGGAGATCCAACGCAAGCAGAGGTAGAGGAAGAGGAGGAGGAGGAGGAGGATGAGGAGGAGGAGGAGGGATTGAAAGGTGCAGAGGATGACAACGAGGAAGAGGAGACGGAGACAGAGACGGAGGAGAAAGTAGAGGAGGAGGAGGAGGAAGAAGAAGAGGAGGAGAAAGAGACTGAAAAAGAGAAAAATGACACAGAGGAGCCAAAGAGTGAGAACAAAACAGAGGAGGAGGCAGTGGTGGTGGTGGAAGAGGGGTCGAAGGAACAAGAGGGGGAGGAGGAGGAGGACGATGAGGAGGAAGAGGAGGGCGAGGATGAGGATGAGGAAGAGGAAGACGAGGACAAGGACACGACGACTGAACTCCTCACGGACACCACCTCCCCCATAAAATCCCACATCAACAAAACCAATTTGGCCAAAACCAACGGCCATGTTTTGTTGGGGTCTGAGGGACTGAAACCCAACCCTGGCATGCCTCCACCCCCCTCCCCCACCCCTGAGCCTCTCCACTGCCCCCTGGTGGAGTCCGAGCTCAGCTACACGGACAGGGACAACTCTATCAGCTCTGGTTATGAGATGTATAACGGCGAGGTGAACGAGCCGGGGCTGACCAACGGCTCCAGCGAGCGCTATCGGGCCACAATGCCTCTCTTCCCTGATTTGCCCCTGGATCCTGAGCCTGGAAACCCCATACCGGTTGGGACGGTGGACATCGGAGCAGGACCGTCACCCAACAGCCCCGCAGCTGACCGCAGTCGCACTGTGTCATCCTCAAGCACAGGAGACACACCCAAAGGTACAATAAACTCAAAATGCAGGGTGAACACTGCCTGTCACTTATTTTCATCTTCATTAACCAGCTTCCTTTCAAACTGTATCAACAAATGACTCATCAGGTCTGTTTTAAAAGGGAAATTTTAATGTAAAAGAGAATTTTACTTAAATAAGTAAAGAAAGGAAACAAAGAATAACAACAATTAGGGTTAATTTGGATCTTTGGTGAGATAACGGACCAGCAGAACATAAATAGCCGTCACTGTCTTTCGATTTTCTGTTTCATACATTATAGCTGTCTGGTAAAGCAATTCAGCTGCTTATTATTACATTTTATTCTCCGAATATCTCCTCTGGGTATTATTAATGACTCACCACCACCATTATTCATCCATCCACACCGTCCATTTTACTGTCATCTCCTTGGACTCTTAACATTCTCTTACTCTAAGGTCACCACTAGCATCACAACCTTGAAACTTAGGAAGGATTTCACATATCTGCTTCAAGTCTATTTTCCAGTCTACTGACGCTAAATAGGGCATCATGTTTGTGAGGTGGGTTAAGTGACCCATTGAATCATATATTGTTCTCTGAGGTGTTCATAGAGTCCAAGACTAAGTTTCTCATATTTGGATTCCTGGTTGAGAAAACCGAATAGTTCCTGCTCTAGAATAAATGCCTCTTATCACATTAGAGTGTGTAAACTCTGCGTATCTCTACTTAATGTATGTTTTAACCCTTTGCTTTACCACTCTGTCCCTTCCCAGTCCGGGCCAGAGCTGCAGACCTCCTGATCAACCCCCTAGACCCGCGCAATGCTGAGTCTATTCGAGTCAAAATCGCGGATCTTGGAAACGCCTGCTGGGTGGTAAGACACAGTGTCTGTCATTTATTGTATGCTACGCAAACATGCGAATGAGTGCAGGATGTGATAGGTAATGACTGCTTGAATCAAAACATACTGTATCTTTTAAATACACAGGAATGGGCCATTTTTTACATTTTGATTTAAAATGTGATAATATTTAGTTTAGTTTTTCCTGCCTGTGCTTCAAACAGCTTGCACAAGGTTACATTTGAAAAGGACTGGAGATAAATGGAATTTGATTTGCCAATTTGGGTGGCCATGGTTTAATGTAATTGTTTAATGAAAAAGAAAATAAAACAGGGTTAGTTTAAACTAAAAAACACTGGCCAGGGAATGTGGTCGATTGATGACTGCCACACAGTCTATTAACAGATCTCCTCTCCTCTCCTTCAAAGCACAAGCACTTTACAGAGGACATCCAGACAAGACAGTATCGTTCCATTGAAGTCCTGATAGGAGCCGGTTACAGCACTCCTGCTGACATCTGGAGTACTGCCTGCATGGTAAGGAGAACACATACCTATATAGAGTACATTACATACATACACGCTTCCTTTTAAATTATACATACATACAGTGCACACTTACCATATACTCAAGTTCTCTAATCTTTCCCTCGTAGGCGTTTGAGCTGGCCACTGGAGATTACCTGTTTGAGCCCCACTCTGGAGAGGACTATTCCCGTGATGAGGGTGAGTATTTCACACACATAAAACTTACTTCCCAGTTATAAAAATGTAGACAAGTTCTCATTTAAAAGTATTCCAGAGGGGAGTCATAGCTGAATTTTGTATTTCATCTTGATGCATATTCTGGATGTTGACTACAAAATGCATTGGGAGGGAAAATGTTTAAAATTAAGAAGCAAAGTGTCTTAAATCTTTAATTAACTGTTATAAATAAAATTTTGAATAGATTATGTGTATGAAAATTTGTGTTTGTGAGCCAATTAACCTTGATTGGCTGTGCAGTTTTTCTCCATTATTCAGATTAAGGACTGCAAATGCAATGACCCTTTTTAAAGGGTACATATAATGCTTTTGTCATTTTCGATTATTTTTATATTGTAGAAGCTGAACTCAGGGGGTTCATAAAGGGTCAAAACTGATCCTTTTGTTTCAATCAATGTGTTTGAATGATGGAGAAACACTGTAATAAAAAAGACTGTAAAAGATTGTGTTGTAAAGGGATAGAATTGCCCCAAATGAGCTTAGTTTAAACTAGCCATCCCTCTCCCCAAATCCCCCTATCCACTGTCAACTGTAAATCCTGTCCTTTAATTCTGCTGCTATGCCTCCACTCATCTCCACTCTGCTGTATACTTAGACCAGAATTGTTCAATGTCATAGATACACAGAGAGCTCACAAAACGCAACATTGTGGTAGACATCTAGACTTCTGCAGTTTAGCAGATTGTCAGTTTCCAGCAAAGTGTAAAATGACAACTGTTAGTACCTTAAAGAGGTCATATTAAGCTCCTATCCCAGTTTAATATTTTCATTTCTGTGGTCTATTTACAAATATTTGCATGTTTTTATGGTCAAAAAGCACCTAGCTACAGCTGCACAAGCCATGGATGCAGCCCCTCTGTCTCACCCAGCCTGAAACAGGCTGTTTTGTGTCTGCTCAATGCTTGATTGGCTCACTGTTTTATGAGTGATGCATGCTCAGGCCAACCACAGGTAATGGGTTGTAGCCTACTGTAGCTACTGTAGGTAAAACCAAGGCTCTGGGTAAAACACACTGGTAAATTGTGATGGCCACCACTGAGGATAATGTTATCCAAACTTTGGAAGGCTGTGCAATGACAAATTTGCTTCCTGACATCCAACAACTGCGCAGCGTTTCCTCCGTGAATGTCTCTCCTCTGCTCCACTCACAAGAGAGCAGAGGAGAGGAGAGAAACTAATATATAAATTACAGCAAAACGCAAAAGCAAAACTCTCACACTGAGCTGAAATGCAACAAGTGCACATAAATTAGGTAAATAACATAAACATATATTGTTTCTCTCGGGGGGGGGGTGGGCCGTCCCTCCAAGGCAATCATAGGGGAAACGCTGAGTGTATAGTTGTGACATCACAACCTTACAGAAGTCTAAACAGCACATTTAAAGGCACAGTTTCTGAATTCAGGCTGTGTGCATTTCTTTGTGGACTGAGTGTTTTGATATTTCACAGTATATATATATAGCACCTAGACCTGCTTTATAATCAAAAAAGCAGCGGAAATATCCCCTTCTACAGTATGTCCCCTTTAAGCCCAAGAGCAACACTAGCCAGTTAGCTCATCCTGTGAGTATATGTGTATCTATACTCTGGTCACGTGTTACTCTATCTGGCCTCACAATCCCCATATCTGCATGTAGACTCCATTAACCCGCCTCTATTTCTTGCAAAATAAAACACATTTCCAAACTTTGCACCCTCATCCTCACCTCACGCCTTGATCTCTTCATCTCCACTGATCTTTGATCTCACCAGCTTGTTGTGTTGTTCTTCTCATCACATATCACATGTGACAGACAGTTAACCTCATTTTGCATGTTTTGCGCAGGCAAAAAGCCAGTGCCAGTTTCTTTTTCTTCATAACATCCTGATTCACACAGAGAAACCTTTGGTCTCCCACTATTGAAGCCAAATTGAAAATCTAGCTTCGGGTTTCAGTTCATTCTGAATCTGAATGCATGTCACTTTTTTATTCTAAGGCTGAACATTTCATTTAATCACATCTGCTGTGGAGGCACAGCTCACTAACACAGATTTTTCTCCTTTACTGTCTGTGACTTTTTCTTTTTTCTTCCTTTCCCCTCTTTTCTCTACCCGTCACCTCCCTTCCCTGTCTCTATTTTCCTACCCACAATCCACCCTCTTTACAATTTCCATAAATTTTACGTTCATCTCTCCTCTTTCAATGAATTTCCTCTTCCTTGTCTTTTCCTTTTCTATGTGTTTCTTTATATGCATCTCCTTCCCCATCTTCTTTTTGAACATCCTTCCTATTTTTTCCTTCCCCCTCTCCTCCCTCCCTTCCACCTCCCTCTCTCCTCCGTAGACCACATAGCCCACATCATAGAGCTGCTGGGCTGTATTCCAAGGCACTTTGCGCTCTCCGGAAAATATTCCCGGGAGTTCTTCAACAGAAGAGGTAGCGCTGGGCAGAGAGCTGGTGGGACTGGGACACACAGGTGTCTAAGATGGACAAAAATGGACACTAACAGACAGTCGGGACACCATATAAATTTAAAGTTGGATGAAATTATAACTGAAAACACTGAGAACTATTTAATATCACATGAAAAGTTGTCTTAAAACTGTCAACTTCAAGGTGTTTTGCTAGTTTGCCGTCTGTGAGTGTGTTCATGCAATACCCCAAGGCAGCAGTGTGTGTCAGTCCCGTACAGCCAGTGTACGTGCGTGTTGATGTGTGTGTGCATGCTGTAATGCTGAATCGTGCCTGTTCCCTCTGTGATGTATGTGGTGGTGGGCAGACCACATCGCTCTGATCATGGAGCTCCTTGGGAAGGTCCCACGCAAAGTGTTCGCTGCCGGGAAGTACAGCCGAGAGTTTTTCTCCAAGAAAGGTAAACGACGCCGTGGTTAGTGGCTGGGCTAGGTGTAGGCTAGGCCTTATGCAGAGGGATAGCTGTAGTATGTGAGGAACTTCATAGTAGTAATGACACCTGGATCTAGAAGTGTTTGTTGTGTAGTAATATTTGCAGTACTGCCAGTTCATATAGTTGTCAGGTAAGTTGTCAACTACAGCTAACATAAATAATAAATTGTAGGGCTGGGCGATAATTCATAACTGTTTATTGACTTTCAAAACTTTGTCTTGAATTAAAGGAAATGCTGCATAAATGTCAAAGTAAAAACTAACAATATATAAAAGCACACTGTCCTTAAAGAGGAACTCCACTGATTTTACACATCAGTCTTTTTACAGGTCTTGATGAGTATTACTGCATATGTGAAAAAAGTTGTATAAGACAGTTGTGGCTCCAGAGGGAGCTCCACCAAGTCTGATTAATTTCCTCAAGTGAAGGTCTGGGCTGAAGACTACAAGTTTAAAAAAGAAAAAAATCGTGGGGTGTGGAGTTAGAAAGAAGTGAGGTTACCAGACTTCTGCTCCTCATCTCTGCTTGAGGCTACTTTAGCCACTACTAGCATAACACACCCAAATCTCCGACCAAATTGTCTGCAGTCGAGTTGCATTTTGGGTAATGTAGGCACCAGGTTTTGACCAGGAAGAAGAAATAAATGATTTTTTTGTAAACTGCTTTTTGTAAATTGAGTATTCCTTCATCTCAAGTGAACAAATGCACTGTTCTCAAAAACAAATGTATTGTTAAAGTTACAAGCATAAAACATACATCTTTATGAAAATGAAAGAAATGATCATTTCACAAAATTCCAAATAATTGAACTGAAGCAAACTGATGTTTTGTATTAAACATTTCAAGAGTTTTGTCAGATGTAAAGCATAAAAGTGGAACATGTAACATCATTTGGATTATTTTACATGTGGTTTTAATTCATTTGCCATAGCATTATATAATGGTATCAATATCTGAAAAATATTCTTATTAATACTATAATATTGATTTCAGCTGTATCGCTCATCCCTACTAAATTAACTTACGAAACACTTTGTTGTGATTGTTTAAATCATCTGGCACTGGAACATACAAAATGCTAATTTTACCTCACCACAGGCAGAGGCAGAGGAAATTATTTTTTTCTAAAAGCCTAAAAACAAATCAGCTTAAAGCAGAATCAATCAAAGGTAGTCAGATATTTTGCCATATGTTTATCAGCAATTTAATTTTGTTGGCAGCAAAAAGGACCAATCAAGCACTAATAATCTCTACAGACTGTATATATAAAGTTATTAGACTTTTAATGAGAAAAAGTCTACACTTTAAAGAACAAGCTAATCTATGCTGGCAGGAAGAAAAGCAGCATTAACATCAGCAATGATAGCATAGTCATATTCCCAGTCTATACATAGAGCAGTGTGGCTTTACCTCACTACCTCTAAGGTCTTAAGTGTGTCATTCACCTCAATGATTCTGCTCATCTTTGAGCCTGGTAAGTGTATGGATCTGTGTTTGATACAGCTGATAACCTTTGCACTCTCTCATTTATTCTCTTTTTTCTTTCTCTCAATCTCCTTCCCTTTCTGCTCATATATTCTTCATAATGTGTCATGAGACCTGAATATTCCGCCTTTGATGTTGTCTCTATCTGAGGTCTGAGGCTGCACTTGATGTCTCAATGTTCTCCCTTTTATCTCTTGGCGCTCTGTTAATCTGGTCTGACTTTCTCGCTCTGTCTCTCTGGGCTTCTGTCTGCCATGCTGCTATCGGTCGTGCAGTGCAATCGAGCGCTCTTGTTACCTTATTTCCTTCATACGCACTGATTTTTATTGAACTTGGGGGAAAGTAGATGATTTGAGACAAAACAATGGAAACATACTGTATACTTAACTTTTATGAGAAGGCAGAACTGAAGACTCCTAAACATATAGCTTTGTAAACTAAAGTTGTCACTATATATGGAAAAAAACAGCTGTAATGTTTTTTTTATTGCTCTCATAAATCAGTCTCTTGTACAATATAAGGAAAGTCTTCATAGATGGTTTTCTTTCCCCCCATCTTGTGCTCTCCAGTCAGTGCAGAGGAAGGAGAGGTTACCATGGCAGCCATGGTTTCAGCTGGACTTTCAGTCTTGATCGCCTCCATCATTAATCATTCCCTCATACTTTTTTTTTCTGTCAGTGTTGTACTCCCGGCCAATCGTTTTTTTCGTCTCTTAAATAATGAACACCTTCCTCTCCTTGTCTATTTTCATTACCTCGCCACTTCTCTGTCTCCTTCCCTCTGTCTCTTGCCCTCGGTTCACATGGTTTTCAGCCAAGACTCTGCGGGTTTTTCACTCCAATCATTTTGGCACTGCACTGATAAGCACACCCTCAAACACAAAGGGGTGAACTAATCAGTGTAATCAGCTGCTGTAATGCATGGGCGGAGCCTGCAGAGTCATGGCCTGCCATTGAGTGTAATTAAAGAGTCAGTTCACCCTCCCAAAAAAACATGTTTTCTTACTAGCCATGCAAATACTTTTTGACATCTCGGATTTCTGCCTCCACTCCGATACAATAGAGGTGAATAGACTTTTGTTTTCATTGGAACTACTTTCTACCAAAGAAATAACTGTTGACTGTTCTGTGGATTATCCATGGTAACAGGGATACTGTTTTTGGAAAAATGTTTTGGTACAAGATTTCTTAAATCTAATTTTCCAATGCTATAAGCACCACAAATTCCTTTTGCCTCCATTGTATTGGGGTGGAGGTAGAAATCTCAGATGTAAATGGATAGTAAATGGATAGTAAACAATAAGCCTATTGTCATTTGGTGTTTTTCTTATTGACAACAAATCCCACAACCAACAATGTGTGATAACAATGTCTTTCTCTCAATACCTTTCTTTGTCTGTGGCACTCAGCCTTAAGGCAATATATCTCTACTGAAGACATGAATATGGAAAAACTACTCACAAATATATCAGGTTCTTTTTTTGCTAGTGCTCAGTAATTTTCTAAAAGAGCAGGATATTGTAGTTTTTAACAAATTATACTAAAACAGTCAACTGCATTTGTTGGGGACTATTTTCAGCTGTGGATTGATACATATTTGGTGCACAATTGAGAAGAAATATAGTGCATGTGTTTATGTATGACACTGTAGTTTATAACTCAAAATAAACTACAGTGGGTGTGTTCATTGTAATCAAGGAACACGTCACCTAGTGCAACGTGGTGTGTTTTTGATATTTTTTGGACAACAATGGAGGTGTATTGCACAGAGGAATAAGCTCTGTATCAGGCTTTGGCCTCACAGGCAATACTTATTAGGATCAACTCATTGTCGGTTTTAGTCTTTTCATTGAATTCAGTGAAAATAAGGAAAAAACTGAATATCACCAGGCTTATCCTATAAGTAAGAGAATATAGTTTTTTTGTAATGTGGGTGAACTGACTATTCAAATCCCGCTGCTCACTTTTGTCCCCTCATCTTCTTGCGCTGTGGTTGACTGTGCTCCTTATCGCCCCCTGCAGGTGAGCTGAGGCACATCACCAAGCTGAAGCCGTGGTCCCTGTTTGACGTGCTGGTGGAGAAGTACGGCTGGTCACATGAGGATGCCGGTCACTTCACTCACTTTCTTCTGCCCATGCTGGAGATGGTTCCCGAGAAGAGGGCCTCGGCCGGCGATTGCCTCAACCACCCCTGGCTCAACTCGTAGCCACAAACTCTGATCAGACGCCCTCCTCCCCTCGTCCCCCAACAGTTAGCCCAAACATCACCCCTGGTGTGGCAGCCTGTGGAACAACAGCGTGGAGTCGGAGTAGATGAGAAAGACTTACTCTTTCCTGCCCTATCTCACACATGCACCCTCACATGCTAATCTGAGTAGGCTTAACTCCCACACAAGCCCCTCCATCTTCTCCAAAAAGGAATGTAAAGACATGCTTATGGAGATAATATGACATAGTAGCTGTGTCTTCCAAAACATCTCCCAAAAAGATTCTGATAATTTGAGGATGGATGCTGCTCACACCATAAAAAGGAGAAGTAGGACTCTGTCTCCGGTCTGAAAAGAGATGTGATTTCTTCTTCTCTTCTGCCGTCAAGATGTCAGCCAGTCCCTTCCATCACTGATCTACCTATCTCCTCTTAAGTCTCACTTTTACCTTGTTTGGTTCCAGTCATGAGCCACTGACAGCTGCTTATCTTTTCAAAGATGAGGAAGACAACTCAACGAAAAGATGTTGCAGCTGACTGCCCAGAGCTCCATCTGCCATGACCTTTACTTCGCCGGGGCCTCAAAGACAGACAAGTGTGTGTATTATTATGTGTGAGAATGAGCGTATGTGTCTGTCAGGAGATCTACTCAAGATCTGTCTACATGGACCCTTCTCCTCCCTTTCCAGCCCAGTAGCTTCCCTCCCTCACCCTGCTGTGGAAGAAGCATCCACGTTGGACTAAAGTTTACACCCTGATTTCTTCCAAGAATCCTTCTCCAAAAGCCCCCTCTTAACCTGTTTGGTTCCCCACCCCCACCTTCCTAAATGAGCTGCGTGCTCCTGCCGGGGGCTGCCACAGGAGGGCAGCCAGTCCTCCAGGGGGCACCACACTGACAGTTGTCACTCTGACAGAGACAGATAGAGAAAGTGCGGGATGAGCAAAAAACAAAAATACAATCAATTTAAGATGGAGGAGGACTGCTTGGTCTTTAAAGACTATTTTTAAAATGCATGGAGAGACTGATGGATCAGCATGAACGGATATAACAAACGGACGATGGATGCATTATTTTAGTTGTGCGCTGGTTTCTTTCCTGTTTAGTCATCCCTCTTGGACATTCTGTTAGAAAGAATTATGTTAGGATATTTTCGGCGCCCCCTTTGAGGAAGGTCACTATGTTACAACCCTCTCTCGCCTTCAGCTTTTGACATTCCTAAATCTTGGTCCTCTGCCATCATTCCTGATTTTAGTCCCTTGCTCTAAACCAAGAACAATTATGTTGAGTCCTGCTGTGGCACGTTTACCAGATCTGATTGGTACTATTCTCCCTTTTTCTTTTCCTCTAGAGGAACCCTTTGATCCCTGAGCTTCTCCAGAAAGGGGATGGTCACATGAAGGTTGCACTTGTCTTTGTAGATGTCCTTCAGGGATTTGAAACCTTTGTACATATAACTGAGATCTGGCAACGCCGATAAGAGACCGTGGACAAAGTTTCAACACACAAGCATCATTCCAAAAACCAGAGGCTGTTGTTGGCAGAACTTGACTTCTCTGATACAGTTGTGGGGGGTGGGGGTTGGTGTCATAGCTCCAGCCCTGGAGGAATGTTCTGACTGAACTGTGCCACCCGGTGGCTACATGAGAGTACTGCATCGCCACACACTGCTGCTGCTCTCAGTGCCAACGCTCCAAGACGTTCCACTATATCTCTTCACTTAATCTCTGTTTCTCTGTCTCTCTCTCACACACACACACACACACACAAACACACACATACACACAGACACACACAAACTTGCATTATCACAATTAGTCCAGTTGCCTATTTTTCGCAATAAATGAAAAAAAAAGATGAGTATAAGTAAATGGTGAGATATTTTTAAAAACTATTTAATTCAGTAAAAAAAAAAGAGGAAAAAAAAGAAAACAACTTTTCTCTGGTTGTCGTGACCGTGACAGAATCTCGTCTTATACTGAGGTGATTGTGTTTGTCTATTAGAGATGTTTTTATTTCTTTTGTCATTATTATTATTATTTATTATAATTATTATTATTGAAAGATTTTTTACACAGTTGTCACCTCTCCCCTCCCTCCTTACTTGAACAGTGCTGCTCTATCTGGGCTCTTGATGGTGATGAAAAAAAATCAACAGTTTTGCAATAAAGGGTATGTGATAATTTTTTTTTTTTTTTTTTTTTTTTGCACCAAAACCTCCTGATCTCACTCTTTCAGCCATGCTGACTGTTCTTCCTGATGACATTGACAAAATCGCGTCTCTTGTCTGTGTTTTTCATTGACAGATTTAATAAAATTGTAAATTAATGGACTCTGTGCCCTCGTTATAGTGCATTTTCTGGTTTGAAGCTGCAACAGTCAACATCATCACAAACTTACAAGTCACTTGTAGCAACAAAAGAAAGAAAAAGATAAATTAGTTTAGATTCCCTTTTTTATTGAAATGTATAAGTGTTCCCGCTATTTTAATGGAAAGTTAAAACAACTAAAAGATCAGTTGTAATTACAATTAGCCAATGGCTTCATATTGTCAATGTAGTTTATAAGAACATGTTACAACATGTTACAGTATATCATGATTCACACTAATGCAAATGTGGCCCATTAGAAAACTAAGATGCAATACAAGATGGAGTGATAAAAGACACCCTGAGATCAATATTTGCCATTAAAAAGTAAAAATATGCCTTTGAACTTCAAGTAGGGATGTTCGTCATCTGTGTGTTTGCTGATGTGTCTGACTCATCCATTAGCACTCAAATGGTGCCTCATGTAAAGCACATCTGCTTTCTTTCATTAGATTCAGTTAGAGGTGCCTTATATTTGATATAAGTGGGTGAACGTTTAGTCCGACCAGACAGTAAGTGCTAATATTCAAGAGTAACTGTGATGAAAGTGGATGTATCCACCAATGTAAAACTCAATGAGGTATTTATGGCATCAACACTGCTGAAATGTAGTGAGCATCGTAAGCTTGAAGACAGACCGTGTGCCGTATCCTGCCATGGCATTACCATGGCGTTGGGAGGATATACACATATATGTATGTACCCTAAGTTTGAATACAGTATACAAGGCTGTGTGTGTTTGATCTGTTGTGCTTCAGCTGTGTGTGTGTACATGCATGTGCGTATCAGAGCAGTGAGGCACAGTTCTTGAGCAGCATGGGTTTGGCCAGCTCCAGGATGTCCAAGTTGGGATCCAGAGACCTGCCCAGGCCTTCCAGCACCATGATGGCAAACACGATGGATGCAAAATTACTCTCCAGCTTCACCTAAGACATCAACAAAACAGACATCTTAACATCTTTGTAAATAGTTTCCTGCATAGGACTGATTTTTCAGTACAGCATTTCAAATATTTCAATTATCAGTGACTTCCACAAAGCAACAGCCTATAAAACCACATTTTTTTTAACAGCAACGTGGAACAAAGAAGAGCAAAATGGTTTCATCTTTCATTTCTCTCTTCATGCTAAAAATATGACAAAACAAAACTCAGGATTGAGTAGATGACTACACAAAAATTACTTTTCAGGCTCTTCTACTTGAGAAAAACTGGTTAGATCTGAGTGGAAACAGCAGTGACTCAGTCAGAATAGTTTCCTGTTGTAATAAACTTGTAGACTAAAAAAAGAAGTGATCTGAACCAGAACTGAGTGTTTTGTTTTTTTTGTGACTAATAATGACTGTTACCTCCGGATATTTTACCTTGTGTTTGATGAGTAGACTAAAAACTCTGGAGAGCAAGTCAGCCACTTGAATCTATAAAACACAAACAAAAACTCGACTAAACAAATATAGTAATCAATGACTGGTATTTCCTTAAGTCTCTGACCACAGTCACCAGGTAAAAGGACGAGTTTTCACTCTTCACAGGGGCAATGAGAATCGAAAAGCACACAAAGATAAATCATTAATAAACTACACAACAAGCACAAGCCAGAAATAGAAGAAAACACATATCGGTGTGTTGTGTATGATCATGTCCCATAATTGTCTTATAATCAGGGTCATCTTATAGTCGGGCTAATATGGTAATCATGACCATCTTCATTATCATGTGGCCCTGCATTAGTAACACAAATCAAACAAAATAAGAAAGCACAAATCTAGGTTACTACCTTTCCCAGAGAGAGGGTGTTGCTGAGGGCATTGTCCACCAGCTGGGACATCTCCTTCTTGAACTGAGGCACGTCCTGGCACTCGTTGGCCCGAGCGTGATGCAGGATCAACTCTGCCACCCGCTCACCCTGAAGAGAGCGAGTCAAAACCACAGCAACAGTTAATCCAATGTGGAGCTTACCCTTGACCTATCTTGTCTGTTAATATTTACCATCTCAGAAGCACATGCTGCAGATTTACTTTGTAAAAGTGGACGATTTAGAAATGTGGGGCGGCGCGGTGGTGCAGCGGTTAGCATTGTCGCCTCAGAGCAAGAGAGTTTGCATGTGCTCCCCATGCCTGCATCCGGCTTCCTCTCACAGACCAAAAACATGCAGCTTAGGTTAAATGGTGACTCTAAAATGCCCGTAGGTGTGAATGTGAGTGTGAATAGTTGTCTGTCTCTATACTATATGTTAGCCCTGTGATTGACTGGCGACCTGTCCAGAGTGTACCCCACCTCTCGCCCAAATGTCAACTGAGATTGGCTCCATTCCCCCGCAAACCTCTAGAGGATGAGCGGTAAAGAAAATGAATAAATGAATAAAACGAGTCATAAACTAATTCCTGTAGGTGAACAATTTCTAAATTTCTAAATATATGGTTTTAACATATATGAATTCCTGACATTCCAGTTCTGGAAAACAACTAATTAGAATATTAAATGGATTTAATCAAAATCACTTATAGACCCAGGAACACTTTGATCACTGGGTTTGTCCACCGACAACTCAACCAATCCAACACTTTAAATGAAACTGCTATAAATATAAGTTCAAACATATATGGAAGGACTCCTGACCATTCATTCACTGTAAAAAAAAAAAAGTGAAAAAAGCTCATGTATCATTACTGATTAAGCATGGATACTTCATGTATGTGCCCTTCTTTTATTACCTGACGCAGCACCACAGCTGTAAAGACAGCCTTGAAGTTTGTGAGGTCATGGTTGCTGAGCTGGGCTACGATGCCGGCGTCCAGCAGCACCAACTGGAAAGGACACGGGTCTGGTCTGACACTGACCACCACAGTGTCCCACAGGTCAGTGAGGGTCGTTTTACCTTGGGCCTCCCCTGTGGCACCAGTACTGTCACTGGAACCAGCAAGAGGCCCTCGACACTGGACCAAGATGTTCCCGGGATGGAGGTCCCCATGAACAAAGTTATCCACAAATACCTGAAACACAGACGTACAAATGGGATAGATAGAGACACTAAGTGAACAAAGTCTATCTAATTATATAACAACATTCAGTCAAACAGACCACTAATGGCCACCAGAAGATGTATCACCATTTTCAGCAGAGTGTCTACTCCCATCCTGGCTATTCTCTGCTTCACCTCCTGAGGAATCTTGGAGCTCAGGTAGTTAGAAATGGGCTCACTCTCCTGAAATAAAAGGTTGAACATAAACCAAAGAATGTTGGCCTCTTTTATGATGAATGAAATAGATATTAATTCAAGCAGACTTATTATATGTTACCTACAAATCACAGACATAGAAGTTTCCTGAACAGTTTTATATCTCATAACTTATAACAGTTTTTGAATCGTTCATTATTGTCTATAACTCATCATTCACTCAATCATTTCACTCAGTGTTTCCCAATAGTTATACATTCTTCTGTACTCACTTCAAATGTTTCCACTAAAATAGTCCTGGTGACAAATGGTCTTAACGGAGTTGGGAACTTGACATATTCCACATCGCGGAAATTATCCCGGAAACGCTCAATGTTCTTGGCCTCAAAACGGAGGTCAATCTGAAACAAATGTTCAGTCCCATCAATGAAATGACACAACTTTGGTTCTCAGTTCTCACTTCCAGCTTCTATTCTGTGAGGATATTTCTCCTCATGCTGTAAACGTAATATGATACACTTTACATCTAGGCACCTTTTATTTTTTACTTGCACGCAAACATGTAAGGCTGAAAAATCAGCTCCTATGTGTAGGATTAGCACAAAGTCAAAAAACCTTTGAAAACTCTGTTTCATTTGAAATATGGGAGTCTGAATGTTCTTACCTGTTTGGTCATGAGCTTCTCAAACTCCTCTACTATCTCACACAGACTGAGCCATTTGAGTCCAGGCAGGCAGTGCAGGAGCCAACTGCCTGTTTTCATCAGCAGCAGGTCTATCTCTACCTGCCTCTTGACGCCTGGATGGACCACCTTCAACACAACAAACAATTTAAAAACATCTTCTGTAGAGCTTGAAAAAATACATGGCGGTTTGCTCTGATTAACATACAGTTCATAAAGGCAATGGTTTATTATTTTTCAGGGAATTGAAGGGATCAAACACACTGAAACATGGACAAACTATACTGTAGTGAGGCTATTTTTGACTGTCCCCCTCACCTTGATAGCGACAGGTATCAGATGGTCCTTTTCTGTGCTGCTCTCCTCATGCTGCCAAACCGGATCACTCCTCTCCTCATAGCCATCTTCCTCCTTACTCCCCTTCCAGAGCTGCCACAGAGAGCTTGCCACTCCTCCCAAACCAGGTATCTCCCACGCTTCCAGCAGGTCCTCTTTCTCCATCTCCTCCACCAGAGACTGGAAGGCTGGATCCTCCACCTGGTCCGCCTTGGCCCAGCCACGGTACACCTGGGCCACACATCCTGAACCCACCGGCTCTTTACTGTCAAACACAAACACCCTCCTCCAGCCCTCCCCGAAGGCCCTCCGGAGACACTGCTTGGTGTGGGCCCAAGAGTGAGGGCGGACCTTAACGTGGAGCCTGGAGAAGCGTTCACAAAACTCCTGAGGGAAGATGTCCCGTCTCGTGCTGGCCCACTGCCCCAGCTTAATAAAAGTGGGACCAGAAGATTCAGTCACCCACAGCAGAGCGTCCAGCCAGCGAGAGGCCCAGCGAGTGGATAACAGAGTTAAGGGGGAGAGGAGGAGAAGGGGGCCAAATTTGAGGAGAAGCACCAAGGCACGGAGGCTGAGGCGGAGGAAAAACACAAGTTTGTGCACTTGGACTTTGGCTAGAGACTTCCTGTGAGCGGTTCGGGATGGAAGAGTGGCTTCCTGGCATCTGGCTGCAGAGGATAATGACACACTGACTGCACCCCAACATAGCAGTGTAACCTTGGGTACCTTTGATAAAATCTGCCCTCTCTTTACTAGACATGTCCTGGAGTTCTGGATGAGTCTGATTCTGGGAAGGGAGCCTGCTCTCTGGAAAGTGGACCTCAGGTTTAGAAGGACTGCTCTTGCTCCAAATACCGCCATAATGATCATGCCAGGTGTGTTTCAGCTCAGTCCAGATCAAGAAGGCGAACTGGTCCACATCTGCCTTTCTTATATTACGAAAGAGAGTTTTTCAAAATCAACAGTTAAGGATGACCCCGAACTCGCAGTAATATGTGACTTCCATGTTAAACATCAACTTATTTATGGCAGGTTATACCTTCATAGCGAGAGCGAACCTGGATTAAAGCAACATTGAACTTGCTACAAGAATATTTACCTATTTTAGTACTTAATTCTCAGCGGTTACTTTAACTTACGATCAGCGACAGTTACTGTAGTTTCATGTGCATGGCAGCAAAATAAAAAGCTTCTCCTCACGCTATGCACAAGTGAGACATTTCATAGTTCAGCTGACGTATCATCAATGTCCATTGAAAACACATCCATGAAAACATTACAATGACAGCTTCTCCACTTCCGGGTATGACGTCGCTCCGTTGATGTCACGTGGTTTCCTTTTAAAGACGAATTAAAAAAAAACTTTTTGCCATTTGTTGTTAAATAAGACATGTGGGTTTGTGTGCTCATTTGTGGGTTTTAGCTCATATATGTGAGTGTTTGTCAGTTTTGTAGCGGCGTTTATGTGCAAAAATTCAACAACCGTCAAGCTAAGTGGAGGGATGACAAACAGCAACTGACGGTGCACTCGGAGTCTGTTGCTTATTACTACACGGTATGTTTGTTTGTTCAAAGCCTTTCTCACTATTAATTGGTAAAACTCTTGACAACGTGATAATTAGCAAACCATTTATCAGCAGGGCTTCTTTGAGCCACTGCAGAGACGTTGATTGTCCTACAGATGGAGACATATCACACGTTTTTCAGGCCAGGGAATGAGGCAAGGAGGTGAGTATGAGACAGTTTTATTTAATAAATAGTAATTTATTTTACTTGTGTGTGTCCATTTTATGCTACTATAAACTTATATTAATTACCAGCTACGTTTCAAAAGGGAAATATTATGCTAAATGTATAAAGCATCAATTTATGCCACATACTCCCATTTATAGCCTAAGCTAGTTTGCAATGCCCGTCCCAATATGAGCTTTTAAAATACATGAAACTGCACAAGACTCAACAATACATAAACATACATTTAAGCACAAAACACGAAATGCAACAATACACATGCACGTATTACAACACGAAAGTCAACAACAAAGTAAAGCAGCACAAAACACAAACAACTCACAGACAAACATACTATAAAAGTCTCATAAAACAACAAGCACTAGATCACTCATGACTACATGACTGATCCCTCTTTAAAAGCTGTTTGAATTTAAAATGATCTCAGTCATGATCCATTTTGAGTTCTGTGGTTAAAGATTTCCACATGTTGATCCCCCAAACAGAAAAAGCCGTCTGTCCAAGTGAGGATTTATGAAAGGGAACCTTACAATCCCCAGTGCACCTCATTTTACTGAGCCAGAAGTCCTTATAATACATTTATCTTTACATTTCTTATCTTTACATTTACAGATATAGTTAGTTAGAAAATCACTATTTTACAAAACAAACATATGATCAGCTTATGATGCATGCTAATAGATTAAAGGATAGGTTCACAATTTTTTAAGTCTCTCATAAAACAACAGTCAGATGCCAAACACAAAAAGAGGTTTTACTCGCTGTAATCATTCCTCCTGTTCATACTGGCTATTAAAATACTCCCCTTCAAATGTGCTTTCAATGTAAGGGATGGGGGCCAAAATCTGCAGTGTGTCCACACAATTGTTTTGTGCAAAAATGCATTTAAAAGTTTATCTGAAGCTTATATGTGGCGTCAGCAGTCTGAGTTAGTCATATCAAGTGGACATCTTCCACATTACAGTTTACAGTTTTTTTTTTAGCATAAAATTCCCTCTTTGTGTTTCCTTGGACAGTGTTTCCCTGTTGAGCTGCAGTGGGAGTATAGTAACAAAAAGAGGGACTCTGACTCTATAAAAACTGTAACGCCAAAAGATATCTACTTGATTTGACTAATTTAGGCAGCAGAATCTTCATATTAGCTTTAGATAAACTTTTAAATACATTTTTGCGCAGAAGGAGGCTTGTGGATTTTGGCCTCCATCATTTACATTGTAAGTGCTTTATGAAGGAATCCTCTTATGGTCAGTATGAACGGGAGGAATGATTACAGCAAGAAAAACCTATTTGGGCACCTGACTATTGTTTTAAAGGACCAGTGTGTAAGATTTAGTGTCCTCTAGCGGAACGGAGTTGGTGGAAATGGAATATAATATTCATAAGTATGTTTTTATTAGTGTATAATCCCATGAAAATAAGAATCATTGTGTTTTTGTTACCTTAGTAAG
The DNA here is from genome assembly GCF_914725855.1 of Thunnus albacares. NCBI lineage: Eukaryota > Metazoa > Chordata > Actinopteri > Scombriformes > Scombridae > Thunnus > Thunnus albacares. Next base: position 24,410,696 of record NC_058112.1, read on the forward strand.
TCCTTTATATCTACATAGGGAGCAGATCCCCTTCATGGATGTATTATAAGAGCCATACCAGACCAAAAATGGCACCTATTCAGTCCTATAGGAATTTCTCAGCTGGTGCATGCGCCAAAAAAGTTTCTAGCCTCCGAGTTTGCTTCCATGTTGTGCGGCCCACTGAATTTTTATGCAGTAGTGTTTCCCCCGCTGGCCCCGCCCGCAAGTTCCAGCTTGGCCCATAGACTTTACATTGTGATGACAAATTGTAAATTGTAATGACGTCACTGATTTTTTAAATCCGAGGAAAAAGACCTGAACTCTCTCTCTCTCTCTGTCTCTCTCTCTCTCTCTCTCTCTCTCTCTCTCTCTCTCTCTCTCTCTCTTTATCACATACAAACACACACATACACATACACATACACACACACACAAACAAACAATGCATCCTTCACAGCTTCATGGTGAACTTTAACAAAATAGTAGCCTACATGTCTAAGTCTATACTGTCTTTTTTGTTTTAGCATAGTGTTTGGCTGCACTGTGTAGAAAAAGAATGAAGTCCACATTTCCACGAACCTATTTTGATGCACTTCGAGCACACGACCAGCTGAGCTGAAAGTGTGCTCACTGGATGCACTTGTTGCTGGAGTGCACAGCAGCACTCTAGGTAGTGTGGAGAGGAGAGGGTATGAGTAATAGTGATCCCTCTAAAACACAAGCACGTCCTCCTGGCACTCATCGACAGTGAATTGAATCTGCAGGTAACACTGTACTTCATCTGGCTCAATTATGTCTGGGGTGTCTTCCCACTCCATGAATATTCTACATATTTTCAATGAATGCTCTGGCATAAAAATGAATGAGTGGCCGTCATCACAAAGTCAAAGTCAAACTATTCCACACACACTTCTAATGTGTTTATAGAATATTATGGTTTTGTACTAGCCTACTTTTGTGGCCTACAGTCCACTTTACTCATTGCATTTTGTGTCATTATCAACAATATGTAAGTTCAGGATGTGTACCTTCTAGAGCCTTCTCCCTTGGGATGCTTGATGCGCTTGTCTTCCCCATCAGTGCTACAAAAAGTACGCAAAATGAATTAGCATCTAGTATGTGCATAATAATTACATCTCAATTAGACCGACATCTGGTTGAAGTATTACAAGCTGAAATAATAAAATATTACAGGCTGAAATATTACAGGTTGAAGCTTACCTTGACTAGTTTGCTCAGACTGGGACCTGCAGGCTTAGGTTCATCCCAACTCTGCTTTCATCTGGAAGGAGCATTTTCAATGTCTTGAAATGTGGGGAGAGGAAGGTGGCGATTTTATGGGTGGGAGTGATCATAAACTTCTGGTTTAAGAGCACTCCTGCACAGCTTCAGAGCTGTTGCATGTAGCCTGGATCCCTGCACAGAGGCTCACAATGTCCTTTCAGCCTACGGTGCCACAACAGGACTGTTGTTGGGTAGCTGTCACCCTCCATATCTTCCGATGCATCTTTAAAGGGGGGACAAGAACTCTCCGATTGTGTTAAGCACTGTATATGATCTCAAATTGAAGCTGTCTGTCCACATATTGGTTGTGATGCCAATTCCGTGTTCCAGTGCTTTGTTGACCTTTCGTAGATAGTCTGCACGTGAGAGATGACAGAGTCCGCATCCACTACCCCATAACGTGCACCTATATTTATTAGCCCTTGTGCCACATGAGTAAACCCTTTACTGAACATGACATCGAATAGGCACAGGTTAGAGCAACAGAACTCCACAAACTCGTCCAGGAGTTTAGATTTCTTGTTCTTCATGAATGCTGACACCAAGGGCTGATCTGATGGAGCTTGTTGAGTGGGCTTACTAGGCTGTGGGCTAGTGGGCCCACAACATGAATGCTTTTTCAGGTTTTTTGGACATCATATTTGTACAATGCCTCACAACTCAAGCAGATAACATAGTCTGTAATGGACAACCTGCCTTAATCTCTCCCACACCTTACTTTTTTTTGGCTCACTTTGTGTGCAATCTTAGCATTGCCCGTTTTTAACTGTTCTATCGTCAGTGCCATATCATCAGTGGTGGCTTTGTCTTTCTGACCAAAAAAAAAAAAGAGCTTTGGCGGTAAAAAAGGCCACAAATGCGTAGGTGAACACATTCATTGGCCAAAACCACAGTCACAAATTGATAATAAAGCTGCTTGCGTGTGTGTTTGTGTGAATGTGTGTATGTGTGTGTTTGAGAGAGAAAGACAGAGAGTGGGAAAGAGAAGGTGGTTGGATTTGCAATCCATGCACTCAAATGACTTTCGGATGTTTCACAGCTTTCATTGTGTAACATTGTATTTATTGTGCTTTTCACTCCAAAATCAACCTTTCAGTTTGAGGCTAGCAGGGAAGGAGCTAATCTTCCCAGGCTTACTCGTTAGCCAAACTTTGTGTCATGACAATGTGAGAGACTTACATCTACAGTGCAACTGCTTATCCAGGTATGAAGCATCAAACAGAGTGAAGACATTACATTTAGAAATGTAAAAATTATTTTAAAAATAATATAAAAAATAATAATATTATAATTATATTATAATATTTAAAGATTTTAGGGCAGGGTTTACAAATCCATGGGCATGGATTCGTAATTCAAGGGCACGGATTATGAATCTGAGAGCACAGTTTACAAACTGTGCATACAGATTCACACACAGGTCACCCCAGGGGGGCTCCGTAGGAGTGTCATTAATTTTGCAGGTATTTGGTCATACGTCAACGTATTGGAAAAATTTAAATTTTAATCTGATGGTGGTGGTAAATGAAAAGTCAAGATCACCAAAATTATTACAATTCATCCTCCGGGAGACATGAATGTGTGTACCAAATCTGATGGCAATCCATTTAACAGTTTGACAGTTTAGTCATTTCACTCAAAACCACATGCCAGTCTCATGATGGCGCTAAAGGAAAAAATCAGGGGATTACTCGTTAGTATTCAGTTATTAGTTCGTTAGGATTAATCATATAGGAACCATGAACAAAATTTCATGGCAATCCAAAACAACAAAAAAAATATGAGGCAGGCGTAGGGCCACATAGACCATTCGTTTTTCCGATCCTTTGTATGTGATGTGAAAATTCATGCAACAACTAACATTTTGTAGCTACCTGTGGATCAGTTGTTGATGTTTTACGTAATTTGGCAGAGCAGTGCAGGAAGTGGCTTTAAAAAGAACTTCCTGATGGGATACTCTGCATTTTCCTGAACAAAGTTCCTATGAGTTGACTCAAGCAGTATTGGTTTGGCTAGCAGAATCTGGGTCATAAAGGAAAGGAAAGGAAATGAAACAAGGAGGCAGGGAACAAAACACACCCTGGGTTTGATTTCATTGTTGTTTCCTCTGCTTTAACCAGAGGCCTTGCACTCAAACTACTATCCACAATCAAGGACTGAGAATTAGTCCCAGCCATGTTCCCAGTCACGGGTTGTGTCCCCTGGACAGTGGGCCCTGTACGCTCCCCGGATCCCAGCTGTAGGCCTGATAGAGGACTCAACAACACAATAAGGTGGGATAAACGCCAAACAGATGTTGCTAGCCCCCACCTCCCACCCTCTTCCCCCAACAGCTATTGATGGACAAGCCAGGCTTTTCAGATCTCTCTTGCATTTCAAAGGCGAGGTCAGGGTTTGGGCTCAGAGGTCAGCAGGATAGTTGCTCTGCTGAGGTGATGCTGTTAGACACTTTATGAAAGCTGCTCAGTGATATGACTGTAAGAATGCAGCTGAGGCCCATCCACATGCTTTTGTGCGGAGATAGTAATTGTATTACACTTCTGAAAGGTTGAATGAAAACACAATGCAACCCAGATTCCTAGTTATATGTACAGTTCTTATGTATGTGCATGTGTATCTTTACTGTCTGCTTGTGCACATATTATGTAAGTACAAAAATCCAAACCCACTGTTTCCAGTACTCCCCTTGAATTTACTCAAGAGCTTTAAAATAAGTTTAAATGTTTTTCCACTCTGCTGGACAGCACACAATATCATAACTCATTATTATTATATCATAATATCAGTGCAATCCAATACATCTGATCTACAAGAAACACTTTGTAAAGCTTGTAAAACCTATTGTACAGTATATACATGTATGTTGTGCATGAAGTATGGGTTTAAAATATAATACATATTATACAATATAATACACTAAGCTAGGTTAAAGTGGCATTAATCGCATGGCTAATCATTTGGTATGAAACATGTCCAAAAATAGTGAAAAATGCCAATCACAATTTACTAAAACATATAGTGACATTTTCTAATTGCTTGTTTTGTATGACCAGTATGAACAGTCTAAAATCCAGAGATATTCAGTTTATGATCACAAAATACAGCGAAAAGAAGCATATCCCACAAGTGACAAACTGGAACTAGGGGATGATTTTGGTATGAAAAATGACTTAAACGCTTAAAGAATGATTGAAATAGTTGCTGATTAAGTTTTTGTTGATTGACTAATCAATTTATAGACTAAATGTTTCATCTCTAAGTCCCATACAGTAAATAGTTTGTATCTCTTTGCCCTAACTTCCCTGAAGCTACTACTACATTCGATGGAAATTTCTAAATGTCTTGTGCATCATTTAATACCCAATCGCTACATTTATAACATAATGATCACAGACTCTGAACACTGTTTCCATGTCAGTAAAACATCAGTTTGTTGGACTTAAAGAGAGCCTGTAGGGTTGAACAGGGTAATTATTAATCACACTGGTCATCAGTATGCATGTCCATTCTTGTTTCCTGCTCCCACTTTGTTTTTCCACTGTTTCCACAGAACCATTGAGTTATTCTGCAGCTCTGTGCCTGATGGTGAGGTGGACTCCCCCAGTTTGCATTCCCTTATCGAGCAGAGGTCAGCTGTAATCAACCCAAATACTGCCAAACCATTTTCTGTCTGAAAATACTCAAGTCCCACCACACACATCATTCAGCACAAACCACTTATTGCTTCTTGATTAGTTTTAATTGTTGTTGTTGTTACTGTTGACTGTCACGTGTGAACCAGTAAACAAAATCTTGTAAAGATAAAATAGATGAACATGTTGTCCCCTCATTGAAAGAGGAAGAGCGGCCCTTGGGCTTCTTTAATTGGCTCCCAGAGGAGGCTGTTATTTATGTATTCAGTTGTGCTTGCCCCTTCCTGCTCCATTCCTTTTTTTTTTGAGCAGGACACTTCGTTTCCCCGGCAACTAGGGCTCCAATCGCCCGGCCAGCTGCAGATTAGTTCAGCAGTGGGGGGTTTAGGTGGGTGGGAGGAGTTGTGGTGGGGGGGTGATGATGGAAAATGGAGAGGGAGGAGAGAGAGAGAGAGAAGGAGAAGGAGGTAGAAAGGGAGGAGGGGAGGGGGTGGCATGAGGGAAGGAGGGGTGGGAAAAGTTTGAGAGGGGGAGAGAGAGAGAGAGAAAGCAACCACCGTCATTGAGAGATAGGAGTCAGAGTGAGTGAGTGTGTGTTTTAGAGCTGAGAGTGGAGAAAGAGCTGTAAACATTTTAGCCCAGAGGCTGGACGGGAGGAGGGATTTCCCTGACTTTGTGCCTTTTTCAAACTTTTTGTGCGCTTGGAGCTGTACTCTGTGTCTTTCTCTCTGTATGCGTGTGGGAGGTGCAGGCAGGGGCTATGCAAAGTGAGAGAAGACGGAGGCAGGGGTAAGGGGTGTGCAAACTGAGGAAAAGAGAGAGGGAGAGGAAAAAAGAAAAACTACTCTGAGGGAAAGGAACCATGCAAGTGGATGCTGTCTTCTGCGGGGTCAGATTACGCAAAATGAGAGACTACTCCAAGAGCACTTCATCAGGGCTCACCCAGCTCAGAAAGGTAATGTGAAGAATCAAAAGAGTGTTTGACAATGTCTGAGTTTGTGTGGTTTTCTCTTGTATTTTTTTGGTTTTGTCTCTAAAACAAAGCCAGTTAAGTTGTAGTTAAAGTTGTGATTTGTTTAAAGCATATTGGACATATGGTCATTGAGTTCATATTCTTTGTAAACATTAATAGAGATGAATCAAGTGAACCAAAGCGCCCTGCTCAGTCTGAAAATCATTTATATTGATTTGGGATCCATATTCATAGATGTGCATCTACTTGGCTCAGTCACATATTCTCTGCTGTCTATATATCCATGCCTGTGTGTGACCTTGAATGGGTGAGCATGCATGTGTGTGTACATGTATAGAATGTGCGTCTATGCTTGTTTAAAGCAATATGGATGTTAGATGTAAGGATGTGGGGTTTTTTTTTTGTTTATATGAGCCGTAATTCATTCTGGACTGCTTTGGCTCCAGTTAAAGTATGCCTGAGTGTTGCTCAAGTAGCGAGTCTCAAACTGTCTGCACCAAGTCCATTACTGCTGCCCACAAGAGACTCATCTGTACCTCACTGAAGTATCTGTGCACACGTGTGCACCCACACACACACACACACACACACACACACACACACACACACACACACATACTCTTAGTGATTTTCAGCTCACTTCTGCCTGTTACTGTAAATGAAAACAAAAGTGTAGATAGATGGTGCGGTGACCATTTGGATAACAGTCAGAGTGCACGCTAAAACCATCACATTCCAAACCGGCTTGTTGAGGGGGAGAGAGAGAAAAGAGGAGAGGATAAGTGAGATGAGCATTCTTTGCTGTGAACAAAGGCACCTCTTCATGCAGAGTCCCAGCACCGGTATTGTTGTGTGGAGGCAGGCAAGGGTGGAAATCTCCCCAGGGAGGACAGGGGAGTTTAGCTTCAGGTGGCTCCAATAACTTTTAACTTTTAAGATTAGGAGTAACATTTTGCTTTCAGATTCATGAACAGGCATTACTGAGAATGCAGATGGGCTTGAATAGGATACATGGTAACCATGGTCATACAACTCATGTAAGTTTTTGAACAGACAAATAAGGTGAAATTTTAAAGGGATAATCTCAATAGTTTCATGAAAGACAAAATGTATGTCTTTCAACTGAAAGCCAGTTCATGACAGGTTTTACATTTTCTCTTTTAACCACCCACTGCCTTTAGGTCTCTGATGCACAGGAAGTGATGCATTTTGAATTTCTGGCAGCAGCAACAGCTGTTTGTTTGGACTGTGTAGACAAAGAGGTTAATTTGTGTAAACAGCAACATATATAATAGCTGAATGGACACAAATTTCAATCAACAGATAAATGAATGAAAAAGACACTACAGCCGTGGACCCACTGTTTGACTTGTAAGTGATTAACCACTGCAGCACTGAGGACTTGTAACACATTGCTGTAATATCAAAAATGTTGATCTAATTCATAAATTACTGTTTTATATTTAACTTACTGTATGGGGAAAATGTGGTCAGTCTTTTTACCCGTTCAGTAAAACAAGTCCGACTGTTAAACGTACCGTGTGGAGTTGTCATTGTAAACAAACATAATTTTGTTTATGCTTAACATTTCTCAGCAGAACGCACCCTTAAGGACCAATAAACATCTTGAGTGTATTATGTACCTCATAAAACATTTGTATATTGTGAAAATTGCAAGACCCTTTAATTGATGTACTATATGATACTATCTAGGAACATGAGAACCCAATGGACATCTTTTACAGTAGCTGTTCTTGACCCTTTCATTTGACACAGCAGGTTTTTGAAGTAAATACCAGTTTCCTTTACCAACATATTGGGCAAGTTATTTTACAGGCCTAGTTAGCAACTTCAGGGAAGGTTCCAGGCAAGGCAAGAATGTCTGTTTCAAATCTGCATTACCTCCCTCTGCAATCAGCAGAAATATGTTTCATGTCACGCCTGTGCTCATGTTATGTCTGCGCCTTCTTTTGGATGTGTTGGTAAAACCTGAGGTTGAAACAGTATAGGGACCTGCTTATGAAAATTGCTCTACAGCTCCACTAGTGGTCAGAACCTCCACAGAGTGTGTTTGAATATGATAATATCCATGCATCTGTACATGTATGTGTTGTAAATCGACCATATCTCTTGATGGGAGATAACGGATGTTCTGTTGCATGTCGTACCACAGAGCAACAGGAATGTCGGCTATGTCCAATAAGCACTGACCCTTAAGAGATGGTTATCAATCAGCCAACATAATCCATCTCAGTGGTTTCTTCAGGCCTTTCAGTTCAGCCTGTTTTCGGGTAATGGTTAACTCCAAGAACAAGATCCATGGAACAAGCAACACTGGAACATTTGATTTAATAGACTTGATTGTATAAGCAGCTGAGGTGTTCTTTCATTTTGGGACACATTTCTCTGCTCCCTCTTAAATTCAGTGTTATTTTCATATCGGCTTAAATGAACTACTTCAGCAGGTCTATAGACGTTATATGGAGCACAAATCAACATTCCTCAGCTCTGTCTCCTGTTTCTGTCTGTCCTGGCCTTGTATTTACTTAACTGGGTAAGGTTGAGAGTTTATTGAATTGAGACTGTCTGACTCTCCGGCGCTGCAGAGAGAAGGTTTATAGAGTTGGAGATAAAGAGACAGGGACTGTCTGTCTGCCAGTCAGCAAGATTGTAATAAATGGGCTGCGATCTTGTAAAAGGGTTCTGGTGTGGAGCCACTGCGTGTGTGTGTGTGTGTGTATGTGTGTGTGTCTGTTACTAGTGTTACTATCACATACATAGTGGTTTGTCAGATTGGGTCAGTTGTTTACATTGAGTCAGGAGCAGAGGCTAACTGTCTGCATGACTGCTGTGAAAGACAATGTGCACTGTGGTGGAAAAGTGGGTATTTGTGACCTTGTATTCATCACTCAGAATATTCACATTCTCAGTGCCTCAGTCTTCCTCTTTGAGTGACTCATATTACTCTTACAAACATAGCCAGTCATTCTGAGGGCACTTTTGCTAATTGCCTATTTTCCGCTGTTTTACTGAGTCATTTTCTATCTTTTGTTTCTGTACTCCACACCAAAATATTGACACCATTGAGTGTACTCACTCAATGCCCGTCTATTTTTTTCACTCTCTGAGACTCAGGATTTCTAGCACTGACATAAACACACCCTGACATATCAACACATACAGCACACAAGGTCTTAAATTTACTCAGTGGAGGTTAAGGGAATGTTTCATTGGTATGCATGGTTTGTAAGGGGGGAAAAAGGAAAACTCCTGACAACTCAAACGCCAGATGTTTAGCACCGTGACAAGTCTGTCATCTCTCAAAACTGAATCAGTTATTTTTTTCTTGGAAGCACGTTGAAGTGGAGAAATGGGTCCTCATGATTAATATGAGTCACTAGAGCCCAAATTCATCCAGGAAAACAGTGTTTAGGTTCACATTGATGCTGCGGCTTCAATAAAAGAAAGTGAGCTGTGGCACGTGCAGACACATTTTGCATACACTTACTAGCAAAGAAGTATCATATGTGTGGATATTTACAGTAATACGCATATTACTGTAGTCATGTGAAAACATGGTAGCCTTGTGATTTTAATGGTTTAACTTCATTTAATTACATTTTCCTCTGGCAGTGAATCATCTGTGCATTCTTACATGGTGTGGTTGTGTATAAAGGAGTCTGTGTGTGTGTGTTTGTGTATGTGTGTGTTTGTGTGTGTGTTTACTGGTGGATGCAGCCAGTGATGCGGGATGCCAGCCAGTGACATCTGTCTTCTCTATTCTTTTCTGCTCAGAAAAGTGACAGCAGGGCTTTAGGAGCTTACTGCCCATCCACCCCTCCTCTTACAGGAATTGGCTTTTGACAGGCACTCAACAGGACGGCCTGCAACTTAAAGACCCCACCGGGCCAATCTCCTGCCATCCCCAAGCTGCTGTTGTTACCCTGGTGACACATTCAGAAAGAATGTGTCCTGTGGTGATGGTGAAAGAATTCCTCTTGTTTCAAAGATATGGTGGGGGTATTGTCTGTGATGTTGGTGGATGGCCATGGGTTTAGTCATGATCAAAAACACCCCAAAACCCCCTCCTCACAAACACACTCACATTCGCACACATGCATGGATAATGCATACCATCTTAGACACCCGTAACCATGTCCTTGTCAGAGTCAAACCAACACACACGCACACATACATACATGCATGCATGGATAATGCATAACATCACACTGGATACTGGAGGCATTTATACAGTTGGCAGCAGGCCATGGTTTTTTCATTGGATACACCCTTAACCTTGACACACACACGCATACATGCAAAAACACACAGCCTGTCGCTAGCAAGCTCTCTGTGTGGCAGTTTCACTCTCCAAGGTGTCTGAGATGTATTACAAGAAATCTGACCATGGCTTGGGGAGAAAATGATTGCCATGCCTCTAATTGGGACATTTAACAACATATGGTAGGCTGAGTCCCTGTCCTGCTGCCTTGTTTACACAGATTACAGTAGAGAAAATGAATCTCTAGCAGGGTTGAGGGGCAAAGGCAGAGTCAGCTCCAGTTTGATGGCAGGGTGTTAGATGTGGACTGGGAGAATCATCACTGCAAACTGATACTAGTGAAGACCATCCAAAACCGTAGTGTTGCCCCAGTGTTGCCAGCTTGGTGTGGCTTTGCAGCTTGTGCCCACTGGCAGCCTGTGGAAGCGGCAAAAATCCACACACACACACACACACACACACTCCAGAACACACACAAACGCATGCAGGAAAACAGGCACAGAAATCGACCAAAACACACGGATACAAACGCACACTTGAACACCCACAGACATAATGTATTTGCACATGAACATGCATTTACCGTTTGCTTACCATCCCCGGCTTGGACAAAGAGCTTGTATGAGGGGAAGGCTGCCGTCTGGAAAGGAATGTGTCCATCTGGGTTCAAAGTGTAACTCTAATGTGGCTGTACAGCTCGTTGATTTAGGCTCGGGTTGCCATGTTATGAAGAGCATTCCAAGCAAAATGGGAAAAGGTTACCGCATGCTTTGTTAGTTTGGTTATGTGCAGCGTGTGTGTGTAATATTTGAGATGGAAAAACTGTAAGAGCAATGACCTTCAATCCATTTAAGTAGTTCCAGTCTTCTCCTCTCCTCTCCTCTCCTCTCCTCTGTTCTCCTCTCCTCTCCTCTCCTCTCCTCTCCTCTCCTCTCCTCTCCTCTATCTCTACAGTATCTCTAGCTCTCACAGCCATGACTGAGAATGAGAGGAATGTTGTTTACCTGTCAATTAGGGATCTACTCTATAATGAGAATTAAAACAATGTCTAGAGGTTCATCCAAGTGTAACAACTTAATGAGTAGATACTGCAGACGCAGGGCAGACACAGAGGAGCTTTGATCATACCAAATCATATCTAAACACCTGTTAAGTTCTAGAGCCGGGAAAGTAGTAGTTTTCCCTCTGTCTGTCTCCAGTGTAATGAGGGTTACAATAATCTCATCCTCTCTTATACAGTAATATGGTGTCAAGCTGTATTTGCTGATCTTGGTGGTACTACATCGGTCTTATTCAACTCTGTAAATGTCTAGTTTGGATGGGGATAGACTCATTTTCATTCTATGTTTATATAGCACTTAACACCCAGCACTCAACATCAATGCTTTAAAATAAAAGTCAAAAGCAACGGACGTAAAATAGAGTTGCAATTTAATACAAACAAAAATCTGAACCTGCTCACTTGTTCTTCAAGCCCATCTTATTTCTTTTAGTCCAAAATAACCGCCTAAAATGCAAACTACAAAGCTTATTTGCCATGTGTTGAGTACAATTTGTCCTGAGGTTCCTGAGGACATGACGATGGAAACGCACATCTTTAGATCAGTTTTGTTTGGCTTACTTCAACAGTGCTAAACACCCCTCTCCATTTCACTCATTTTTTTTGTCCACTGGCGGTCTTGGCCCAGGCTCACAGTTGTCGGTCACGGGGTGTGTGGAGGTCAAAAAAGTCGGCTCTGACTCTGACTCTGGAGTTTACACTCCGGAAGAGCACTTTCCCAAGCTCTCGCCTTGTTCAGCTCCCCCGGGATTGGCGGGTGAATTATAAAAATCTGTTTCTGCACAGGCATGCAGGGGAGCAGGGATGGGACGGGGGAGCTCTGGTGGGAATTCTCATGCAGAACCCTCAAAAAGCAGCGAAAAACAGGAAGGAGAAGGAGAGGAGAGGATCTTGGCATTGCAGCTCAGCTAAGAGACTGTGGCTTGGAGGATAAATTTGATCTGGGGCCCAGAGAATAATGTTAGTGTGCTGTTGAAGCCAGGTTATTGTTGAAAGGATCTGTAAGTCCTCTCACTGCTGCGCGTTCACTGTTGCTGAGCCTGTTTTAGAGAGGAAAGGTTTTACCATTAGGCTCTAAAATCCCACATTGTGTGTCAGCACAATGTAATATCAGATAGCTGGAACCACTGCTCACTGTAGGGCGTCTTTTTTTCCCTGTGAGTGATGGTGTATTCAATGACACTTCTTCACGTGTCTGCAAAATTCATGCCCTTTGAGTGTTGTTGACAGCAGACGGGTATTGTCTGAGGTGTAAAACATGCCATGCCTGTCTCCTGTGTTTAAGGGCATGGTGAAACAAAATATAGCTGCGGTTTCAGACGACCGAAAGTGTGTGTATCTGTCTATCACCTGGCATATTACCTGTGGCTGTTGACCCCACCCATTGAATTTTATCACAGCTTGCCAAACAGCAAGGCCCATTGCCAGGAAGAGCTCCATGGCCTCTTTTGTTTGGCGAGGTTTCCTGTCAATGGCCTTACTTACTCTGTCAGTGAAGATTTATGCTTGCTGCAACCACAGTGCTCCAACCGCAGGTGCATCTACACCAAGGTCTTGTTTCTTACTGCCGGATGAGCCCATGGTGTACACTAATTTGTCTTTGGAAGGAAAGGAACTGAATGCTGAAAAATTTAAAGGGATAGCGGATGATTCAGAAAAACTGTCCATTACAAAGAGATGGAAGTTTATCTTTGACGTGGCTCAGAAGTAAGTCAAAAACACAATTAACATAATGTATAAAAATGATATTAATGAACTTCTGCAAAAAGAAGTAAATCTCAAAATATGTAAATATATATTATGTTTTTTTCACAATTGAGGCTAAATTGGATAAGAACAAGTACTCTATCTTATATCAAGCGTTAGCTCAAATTAAAAGTTCTTCAGAGTCCTGGTTGATGTGATATTTATGGTTACTGGTTGTAACAGCATTTGCGGCTTGATACAACAGAAAATACTAGCTGAGCAGCTACTTTGTCAGAAATACGAGCTGGTACAACTGGTGTATCTGTGTACAGTGCAGCCAAACAAACTCATATTGTTCATATTGCAAGAACTTAAAACTTATCCGCCGTCAAAAAATGCTGAAAATGACTGTTGTTTTGTAGATGCATTTTTGACTAACACCCTCTGTGACAAATACATTATGTTCCCTGTGGCTGCTTCATAATAAAAACCATGCAGTGTTTTGCATTGTTTTGCTGTCAGTGTGAACTAGCAGCAGTGCGGAATTTTGCATTAGCAATAACTTAATACAGCTCCTTATATTGTACAGTGTTATGAGCAGTGAGTAAACAGTGATGCTGATGTCAACAATATAAAATTAAAAACAGTAACATTGAATTATCTGCAATCAACCCTTCCTGTGAATCACTTGTGCGTGGGTAGGCAATTTGGATCCAGTGTGGGAATGGTGGACTCTGTCATAGACAGGTATTTCCAGAATGTAATACATTGAATGGCTATTGCTGAAAAAATGCCTTAAATAGTATCAAAAATGGGGTTTGTTTTTATGAAAATCTTAAGGATTCTAATTTCTCAATATGTTTAAAACAGACTAGTTTGTATGATGTGTCACTAAACCACATCTAAAGGCAAAAAGTGTTTATACTTGTTCCTAATGGTCACTCTCAAAGGCAAAAAGACTGCCATGAAAGAGAGGAATAAGACATGATTAATTGTTCAAGTCTCTCCTCAAAGGCATTCAAGTGGTTTCACTCAGTTGTACAAGTGAAAAGTAAGGTAAAAAAAAAAGGTAGTTTTGTGAAGAATGAAAAAAGATATCTTGAGTTCAAACTTGTAAAGTGGGCATGATTGTTGGTTTGTCAGTCTCCAAATAGTTAAATAAAATTGTCCCTGTTAGAAATGGGTTTTCAGATGCTGTTAGACTATCCTATCAGCACTTATGTTTGAAGCATACTGAGGCCTGTAGAAACACAGAATCCTTCAGAGTTGTGTTTTAGCTGCAGTTGTACAAAACGTGGATTTTTCTGATTTGACAGAGGCAGTCTTGGATGGGGTTAAGTAGGCCATAGTGAGAACTGTGTAAAAGCGGGCCCTGGGATTTGTTGGCATGGGCCCCTATAGTTTGTGGAGCCAGCGGGATAATTGGGAGCAGACCGAGGATGAGTCAGGATCTCTGCTGATGGGAGCTTTCTAACAGTGGAGAGGAGGGGTTGACATGTCTGTGGGAGGGAGCTGAAGGACAGACGCTCCACCTCTGCAGAGACGTAACATGACACCCTTTCCCAGATGGGGTGATAGAGAGAGATTTGTTTGCTCTGCCTCCAAGATAGATTCATCCTCCTCCATGTCTTTTTCTCTCCTCACTGGGATGATCTTGTCTTTATCTCTGTTAGAGAGACTTCTTTTATCTGCACTGAGTCATTTAAGGCCTCTTTGTAGTTCTGGCAATAGTTAAAAACTAGTGTTGAGAAAGAATAATACATGAATTATCCAATTTTCCACTATGTTAGTCCAGAACCTCTGTCCACTTAAAAGGCTTCATAAATCTTTCATAAATTTTTACAGTTATCAACTTGATTTTCATTTTTTAATGATTTAATGTCAAAGGCTCCTCCTCTAAACTTCTATTTCTAGAGGGGCTTATCAGGTTGAAGTCTTTAGTGCATCATTAGCCTGCAAGCCGCACCATTTGCAGTCACTGGAATGTGGAATGGAAGCCACAAACTCCAAAGGGATGGGAGACCTTCCCCATTAAAAGCCTGTGGTTAAACTGTTACTGGATGGTCATTTGTAAACTCTGACAGGTGGAGTGAGTAAGAAGGACTTTTAGGAGGATTTTGCTGAGTTTGTCTGGTGTTTTCCTTCCTTTTTGCTGCTATTTTGACCTTGTGGTAGTCAGAGCTGTCCCATTTATCAAACAGACTCCACGCTTTTACTGTAACAAGTGAATTAGTAAGCAAAAATACTTGCTGTCCTGATGACTTCATTTCAAGAGATACAAGGGGTCAATCTTACTCCCACTTCCTGCAAGTCACACTACACTTCCTGCCTGTTTTCTTACACAAACAAGAAAATAACTTTACGCCTTGAACATAAGAAGCCTCCTAAATGGTGAAGCACTTGTTCCCTCGGTCGTGCCAGTACTCTATAATTACATCCACAGTGGCTTTCTCAGTGGTGCAAATTATAATTTAAGGATTGTTTATACATTTTCTGAGGTAACATTTTGGCCAAGTCTTACAGTACGTCTCCCAGCGGGAGAGACTGTAGACACCCAAGCCGTCAAGAGTCTTGGTTTGAAGCGACAACCACAATAACAAGAAATGCTATGTGTGTGGCGTTAGCAATACAACAATGGATACTTGTGTTATATTTAGAGTGCATTGATAAGCAAAAAAAACATTCAGGGAGAAATTAATTGTTTGTGGTATCCCCCTTCAGTTCCTGTCTGGTTCTGTGGCTAACCCAGTTTCAGTGCTGTCTCGCGTTCATCCTTTCCTAACAATGGAGGGAGATGGGGGAGAGGTGGAGGGGTGAGAGGACACAGCACAGCGTGACAGGAGGACTATCTGTGGGTTAGACACTGGGCAGCAGGATGGCTTGTACATGCACTGTATGTGTGTGTGTGCTTTTCCTTTGCTCCCAAAGCCTAGCTGATAGGGATCTTTACTACCACACATCTTACAGTGCAGATCCTTGGGGTCTACGCTGGATATAGAACAGAAAGATAAGGAAAGCCAGCTGATAGAGAAGTAATGTGTGTGATAGAATGAGAAAACTGGGAGATAAAGACATGAAGATGAGAGAGAGAGAGGTAAATCTTGCATGCAGGAAAAATGGATAAATTAAATTAGTGTGCAGCTTCAAGGGTTGTAACACACACGTTCTGGCTGTCAATCATATGCACACACACAGATACAGGCACACACAATCATAGAGTTGGCCTGTTTGGCCCACGTCCAAGGCCTTGCTATGAAATCAGCTTGGGAAAGCAGCAGGGGCCCTGAAAGGACAGAGACAGAAACAGAGAGAGAAAAAGAAAGAGGGAGACTGCCGAGCCCATATAAAATTCCATTGTTTATTTGCTTGACCCCATCCTTCCCTCCTCCTCCCCATACATCCCTCCTTTTACCATCAACCCTTCCTTTTCTCCTTCTTTAGGAACCAGGAAAAACCCTGTCAAAGCCTACCAGGTCAAGGCAGTATTCATTGTAAAATCCCCATGTCGCTTGAACCAAATGCTGCATGTCAGATCTGGCAACCCTGCAGTGCTGGAAACAAATTGGCTGTGCATGAATAATCTTTGCTTCAGTTTCTCAGAGCGTAAGTATGAAAGAGAAAGAGAAGTTAAGGATTAAAAAACAAGTCCCCCTCCTTCCTTCCGTCCTATCCCTCACTCCCGCTTCCATCATACATCTCTCCCTACAAATCCAAGACTTTGTGAGAATGAAAGTGAGAGAATGAACGGGAGACAGAAAGAAAGAAAGGATGAAGGATGGAGGGGAAAAAAAACAGCAAAGTTTGCCATTCCAGAAAAAGTTGGCTAAATGTGCAGTGGTGCGTTAAATTGATTGCAGGCAAGGCTTTGGCACACGCTAAAGTGAGCCACATCTTGTAGGGGATTGGGTCCTCAACTCAGCATGGGTGCGGAAAGAAAGTAAAGAAAATAATATTTTTTTCTTTGCAGTATATCATTCACATTTTGAGCTACATGTTCTCTCTTTACGCCAGTTCTACGCAAAACCTCGCTCACAAGGATGAGAAGTGGTTTAGAAGTTGCCACTTTTTGAGTGACTTCCGTGTTTGGTGAAACTCCATGTCCTGATAACTGTGAAATGCAGCGTGGGCTGTGAGCGACTTTGCCCTTTTTAGGTATTTAGAAATGACAGAGAGAAAAAAGAGTGCAGTTTGGACAAGAACAAGCATGGGATGATGATGTCATTGTGTTAGCTGTTCCTGCAGGGCTGGACAGAGGGATGGAGGGACAGCGAGATGGAGGGGAGGATGAAATCTTTATGAGAAGCAGCTGTTGGGGAGAGGCAGGCAGGCAAGCTTCCAAAGCACTGTAGCTGCAGCCAGCCAACAGCTTGCTGACAACAACTCAGAAGCTTGATAAAGCTCGTTATGAAACACTGACAGCACCACCTGCACAATGTGATAAAACTAATTCAACTTAATACAGCTTTACTGTATGTGGTCATCACCAAGCGTTAACACTTACAGATAATATTTGGAGTGAAATCATCACAAAGAGCTCAACAACAAGGGTACAAACCAAAATCAGCCACCACCGTCTGAGCTGTCTACACTTATATTGCACTACACAAGATTCACACAAGTCCTGATAACATTGGCAAGCGGAGCTGTTATAAGCAAGATCACAGCTTCAGGAACAAGGATCAGCTCATCGTGGGAAATCTGTGTGCAAGCGAGTGTGTCATCACATTGACATTGAATGAGTCCAGACTGGTTTTTGTGACCCACCTCTGTGAATCCAACGTTATGTAACTTCAAGATGAGAAAGGTTGCTTGCTAACATACAGTGCGGTACATAAGTTTGCCAGATCTTAGTGCTAATCAGGGATTTATTTACAACTCTCAGCCCAGACCAAGATCAAATAGTATTTAGTCTAAGCATGGTGCCAGATGTGTGTGTTTTGACACACATGACATAACCAAACAAATACTTTAAAGTCAATGCAATGACGTTTTCTGTGACTGAGAAGCTTTTTGGTACACTGTCCATTTATTTAACACTTTAGCCCAGAGTGAATTGATGGATAGTCGAGAAATTTGGCATAAACATTCATGGTTCCCAGGGGATGATTCCTAACGATGGAGATTACCTGACTCCTCATCTATTGCCTAAAAGGTTAGAGCTCCCACTTCCCACCACTTCATTGTCGGTTTTGTTGTTGGATTTGTTGACAATTGCTAACAGTGCCAGCCTTATCTTTGAACACAAAGTATCTGAGCACCTCTTGATGCTGTATCTCACTTGTGTGTTTTGATGGTGTTTCTAAGTGCATGTGCCATTAAGATTTCACATACTTCTCAAATTCTTCACCAAACACCTTTACAAACGTATTGAAACAGACTAGTGTCAGTTTCAATATGGCCACCTCACCTTGCTTTATCCACAAATATTTTCAGCCATCTTGCTGCCATCGGGTTTGATTTTGATAAAACATCTGCGTGTTAACATTCAGTAGTTGTTAACATCAACACGTCAACATTATTGATAACATTACTGATAACATTACCATTCACCTCTAGGTACAGCTGAAGCAGATGAAGTAGCTACACCACTAAATCCAAAGGTCTGACACTATACTTTAGAGCTGAGCCTGACAAGCAGAATCTGAGATGTCCAAAAATGTCCACTGTACAAAAGGTCAATCCTGTTGGTACAGGTACAGTGTGGCCTTTCATCTGTGCCACCCTCAGGCTAAACTTTACAATGTTTTCCCCCCCTCTTGGTAAGGAATTAAGAAAAGCATGTTTGTTTTGTCTCCCCACTTTTCATCCAACCAACAACTTGGTTTTCTGGTGTGTAATGAGCTGCTAGTGTGGCTATAGACTTGTAGCTGTGTTAAAAACCTCCTTGCTCACAATGCCTTCGTGGTCACTCCACTTTACACTTTATAATAAATACATACATTTCAGATCGGCTGATAACTGAGGCTATTTCTTAAAGAAACACAACATTATGCTACAGTCATTAAGCCACATTTGGTTTACAGTATTTGAGTGTGTGTTTATAGTAGTCTCTCCATGGGCAGATACTCAGTGACCATCCGCTGATAGAAATCTCCTTCAGGGTTTGTTATGCAACTGATGTTTGGCTGTGATGCCCTGCTTCTGACCTGGCTCCTGCTATCTCTATCTGGTAAAGGCTTTAAGGCATTTAGGATTGTGTGCTGTTCGCCGGGCATCCGTGCTGTTTGTTCTATGGCCAAGACTGGAGGTTATCCTTTATGAAATACAGTATATTTGTGTAATGGGTTTTATCTAAAGGGAATCAATGCTGGAGGTAAATAAATTAAAACTGACAACAGAGTCAACAGGTGATTCTGGGAGAAAAATTTGAAGCCTAGAGCGTGTTTTGTCAACATAATGTCACAAAAATAAATGGGATGAATCTCTGGGGTTTCAGTAAGTCTTTGAAAATCAAACGGGAATACCAGAAATATTGTAAGTAATAATTTCCATTCCAACACACTTTCCGCTGCCATCTTCTCCACCCAGCTGTTGATGAACAATATCACTTCCACTTCCTCTGTGGCGGCGTGCATGGCCTGTCACACCTCACAGGGCTACGGCTGAAGTGGGCGGGGCAGGTAGAGGTCTTTCGGGTCGTGTGATATTTTTATTGGCCTTAGCAGATGGCTTCCCTCAGCCTGTGCATTGTTGTGGTGGCCATCTTGTTCTTGGGGTCAGGGTTAACAATAGTTGCCAATAGCTGTAGGAGACAAAGGCTTTGCTGCTCCCAAAAAGAGTTTCCCCAGTAACTGAATGCTGTAAAACTGGCAATGCTGTCAAATTTACTGCTTCTACGAAATACAAAGACGCCGCTTGTATGTTTCAGGCGAGTGCTGGGAAGCACCATCTAGCATGGATGAGTCAAGTTTAAGACATGTGGGCAGCTGTGGCTCAGGAGGTAGAGCGGGTCCTCCACTAATCAGAAGGTTGGCGGTACGATGCCTGACTCCTCCTGTCTGCGTATCGAAATGTCCTTGGGCAAGAAACTGAACCCCAAATTGCTCCCAATGGTTGCGCCAGCACCTTGCATGGTAGCTTGCCACCACTGGTATGTGAGTATGTGTGTGTGAATGGGTGAGTGAGCAGCAGAAAAAACATTTTAAAGCGCTTTGGATAAAAGTGCTATATAAATGCAGCCATTTAAAAATAAATGCAGCCATTTACATGTTCAAGCCTGGTAATGCATGTCATGACATTTAAGTCAGAATTGTGTGAAAATACCAAATTACCTTTTAAGGCGCTAGAATCTCCACTGAACAGCACTTTTTGTTTTGGCCTTAGGGCTCAAAACAATGAGGCAGGACAGCCTAAAAGCTTGCACTGTTTTCACAGTGCAACAGTATACTTGTATTATTCTTTGCAATATCCACTTTCCTCTTTAGTTTTGACAACCCCTGTCTCCCCAACCCCCCTCTCCTCTTCAATGTGCTCCCTCTCTTCATATCTCCCATCTTTCCTCTCCCCCTGTGACATGCAACACCCTTCGCAGCTCAGAAAAAAAATTAAAATGTAAAACTACGAGGCTCCATACATTCTTTATAGTCCCCCAGTCCACTCCCCTCTCCATGCAAGATTTCTGTTCTTCATTTCATTTAGTAAGAAGAAAAGAAGCAGGAGGGGGAGGAAGGAAAAAAAATTGGTTGATGTTTCCCCTAAAACATGTGACCTCTGCTTGGCTCACAGCTGAAAATAATTTGGGCCTACAGGCCAGTGGATGGCTGACGCAAACCCTCCTCCTCTTCATCTCTCCTCTTTCTGGGGGGCTAGGCTTCGGACTGATGGGGATAGGGGGGATAAAGACAAAGCAATGGAGGTCTGTAAGTTGAGCTGTATGCGAAGCTGGAAGCTAACAGATGACATATTGTACTGTTAGTCTACTTCTTGTCAGACGAGACCACAACTTTTCTGTAGTGTCCATTTGTTCTCTCATTCTGGAGGAAAAAAATGTACAAGCCCAGAATCATTTCAAAACACTCGACCCAGAGGGCCAATTATGTTGTTAGCCCAAGGAAGAGTTCAGCTATTTGGCTCCAGATTTTTACGTAATCTACCAAAATTGTGGCTTTTCTTCTGTCTTGCCTCACTGCCAGTTGGGACAACAATTTGTGGAATTTGGCTGAATTGGGCTCACATTCCCTACATAGTCGGGGGGCAAGGGGGAAGTGTCAGTGTCAGGTTTATGGGGAGAGCGATGGAGCGGGGTTTGGGCCATGCAGTACTCAGGAAATGTTTAATGGCCTACGAATACCCTAAAGTTTCCCAGAACATCTGGTTGAAGTCACTCATACATATACATCCATATGCTGGTCTGGAGTGTAGACTGTTTGGCAGGATGTGTATGTCTATGTAGGTGTGTTTTTATACGAGGTTTTGTGTGTGAGTATGCAGCTGGGTCGCAAAGCATCTCTGTGAATTTTCTTGAAAACAAATGTATGGATACCCACCAACAGGAGTTGCCACACAGCCCTGACCTATTCTCCTTTTCTATGTTAAGCACATCTGTGCCAGACAGAGGCCAGGCCCTTCTGCTCCATGCCAACGTTTACAGGCCAAGTCACTGAAAGCTGTGCACCAGGGGCTGTAATTCGATGTTACATACGGTTGGTTTTGCTACGCTCAAAGAGGGTCTGGTTTCATTATACTCTGACAAATGGACCAAGTAATAATTTGAAACTGGCTAAGCATGTCCCCTCACACTCGCCTTGGCACTCTGTGGCCATAATAAAAAACAGAAGAAATGTGTAGAGCTGGAAAACACACAACACATTAAGGAAGTTATTTTGTGGAATGGAAGGAGGGGATCTGAATTGCAAAAAGAAAATGTGTGTGTAGTTCTTGTCTTGAAAATACTCCAGAAATCTGTTCTGGCAAGTGCCAAAAGACAAGACACTGAGTGATAACCTAAAAATGTTGAACTGAGTGCCCTTCTCTGGCTCCCAGCTGCCAGTGATGTTTTCCTAATGGACCTTAATTAAATTACAGTGTTGAGTTTTTAGTATTTTCCATAAGTTTTCCATAATGCCACATGGGTGCTGGAACCTAATATGTGTTTATGCCTGTTGGCTAGCTGTTGTCAAAGCTTTGTTTTTAGCTGTATCCTTCAATAACTCATCAAGTGTGGACTGGCACTGGGGGGAGGATGTACAACCAGTGAGGTCTGCTTCTCGGCAGTTTGGTTCAGAGATGGGTTTCCTTGGGTAGAGAAATGAGAGGTTTGAGCTATTTGGTAGTTTACATTCACACACTAGAGTTAGAAAATTTTCCCGAAGGGAGTCCTGGGGAAATAGTTCTTCTCTTGACCTAACGCTCATTTGTTAGTCTGTATGTCTGCCTATTTTTGTGCAGCATCTTCATATATTTAGTAAAAAAAATATAAGCTTAATGTATGCTCTGTAACAGTTTGACTTGTAAATGTTTTTTCTTTGCAACTTAATGACCTGTAAGATGATATATATTTGTGTTGTTCCCTTGTATTAACATGTATTTAAAGAAAATTTTACCATCTGCACAATGCACTCATCCCATTATAAAAATATATTATACTAAGTGACTGTCTCTCTCTTTGTCTGACAGGATGCCAGCTGCTAGCACCATGACAGGTGGGAGGGCCTTGCTGCTCTGTACAAACACTGACAACTGTATCTACCAATCAGTCAACGGGTAGGTGCCTCAAAAGCCAATCAAATAATCCACTTTTTTTCTGATTCAATGTCTTTTAGTAATGATTCTAAATTGTCAATGCCAGCACTAGTGCTTTTATAAATGCACATTTTTGTGCATGCTACTGTCAAAGTTCACTCTAACAAGCCCTTTATAGTAACCATCTAATGTGTTGCATTTTTAAACATAAATCATTATTATATGACTTGTGATTGTTCAATATACAAATAAGACCAGTTTGCTTGTGGTAGTCTTTTTCAGATCTGATAGTGCACAATGTAAAATACAGTACAAAGGTCAGAAGAGGCTGCCAATGTTCTTTGTAATGGTCTTGTTTGTTTATGGTAAAAGGGTGGGATTGTATTGAGTGGCCATATGGAAGTAAGTCCTTTTCATTTTGCACATAGACCAGCTATTTAGCATTTGCAAACTTTGGATGGAATCATACAAAATTTAGTCCTTAGCTGAACCACAAATTTCTCTTGATGGGCAGGCCAGCTAACCTGACGCGCCAGATGGTTTGTTACATAGAACCGTCTGAGAAACTGGAAACTGTTTGGAAACTTTCAAAAAATACTTGGCAGGTGATAGGATGAACCATCTGTCTATTACCATCTATCACTGTCTTACCTTGCGAGGCAGCTGGATTCATGACACTGATTGGTCTGAACCGCTGGTGGTTCGGACACAAGCGCATAACTTGAAGCCTGACAAGATGGATTCGCGCGTGATCTTGTGATGTTGTATCGCAAAATCCAGCTGCCTTGCAATGTAACAGGTCAGCACCAACACAAAAGAATTAGCAGTAAATTAAGCATCCCAAAATGCATTGCAGTAATAAACATCACAAAGGTTTTTCCATGATCTGGTAACTTTTCAGATTTTGGATCGATGTAACTTCATAATAATACATAAATGTTTTCAAATGCAGAGATAAAGAATCTAAAATAAATAGGCTAGAAATCTGATTTCATGGTTCTGGTTGGCGTCTTCTACATAGCAACAGTTGATAAGGTTCTTGAGTACTGTAGTATTGAGTGCTTATTTTGACCTGCCAAGCTGATATATGACAAATATACGACTTGTCAGACATGAAGTTGAAACACAGATAACTATGGCAAAACCTTAGAGTGTTGTTTCATTTGACGTTCCAGGAACTTTACAATTGGGACTTTGGAGCGGGGAAAATTTTGAAAATAGTAGATTGTTCGGCTGCTGCAAGATGGGACAAAAACTATGAGCCTGCAGTAGTTCACTTTTACTCTGTTATCTTATACTATACTCTACATATTCTCCCTGACATGTTTTCTTGTTCCTGAACTGCACTTTTCCCATAACCATCAAAAGTTCTGTACTACACCCCTTTCCATTAGGGTCAGCAGTAGAACAATAGCAGGGCTAGAGAGCAGAGCAGGGCAGAGTTGGCCATCTGGCATCTGGATACAGTTACTGCCCCCCTGCTGCCACTGTCTAATGCCTCTATGACCACTCTCTATAGTCCCTTCTGTCATCTTTTGCAATATTCATTAGTGCTATTTAGATTATAATGAAGGGATTTTAGTTTGTGCCAATAAGAGGGATTGTCTAGTAGAAGATTTAAATGTCTGTTGTTCTGAGAGTCTGCCATGTTAGTGGTCTTGGGGGGTTGTCAAAGGCTAATATAGAAGAATATCACTAAAAGAAGGTTTTTTTTTGTCTCCGTTCTCTCTCCTCACCCATTTCAAACCACGCCACTCATCCATTGGTTCATGTTAGCTCAGCTGGTCAGAGATGCTTTTGTGCCCTTGTACCCCCTTCCCTCCTTCCGCCCTCACTGACCCTCATCTCCATCCTCCACCCATCCATGGCCGCAAGTGATAGACTTCCTAGCCTTCCATAGCATCCGTTTTTTAATATCTACCTCTCAATCTTTCTCTTAATCATTAACAAGTGTTTTTTTGACTTGGGGGTGAAAAACACTATTGATTTCCTCCTCCATCTGCTCCACTTTTTCGCCTTCACTCAACCCCCCCTTTCCACTCCTGTTCTCCTTTCCTTGGCTTTTCTTTTTGACCTAGTTTTTACCCTCTGTTGCTCCTTGCTTAATAAAAACTGCTGTTCTAACTGAGGGACATAGAGGGATAAAAAAGGGGGGAGGGAGAGAGAGGGGAGAGGACAAATCTAATAAAACCAACTGCAATTTGGAAGAGAATTATTTGGTTGCGTTTCCTTGTAGTTACAACATCAATTTTTTTTCTATTCTTTAAAGGTCTCTAAGGAAACTTGAATCAGTAATTTCCCTGAGAGATTTCCTCTAGATTGCATGACTTGGTTTTCACATCCAGCGATGTCATCACAAGTCATCCAGTGAGGCCACGTTTCCTCTGTTTGTTGGAAATTCAATCATTTGATGAATGGGCTTTGAGCCAAAACATAGCTTTGTGGGTCGGGAGTAGAAAAGAAAAGATGCACGTCTACACTTCGGCCTCTCCCCTCTTCTGTGTATACTTTCATCTGCTCCCCAGAAATAGCTGTGTGTGTAGCTTGTAAACTTTGACCTCCTTACCGAGAGTTCAAACAGTCATGACCCAGTAATCTTCCAGGAGTGACTCGCAGCTAAAAACAGAGGCACCAAACAGACATCTGAGCTTTTTTTAACAAGAATTCTTGTTTACCCCATAAAACAAAGATCTATTTGGATGTAACTGTGAGTGCATGGCCAATTTTAAGAGCTACGGGGAGCATGATGCCTCGCTTTATACACTAAAGGCCGCAACAGACATTTCTATGAAAATAATTGCATGATAAATTATTAGAGTTGACAACTGTGCCGTGTACTTTCTCCCTCTGTTATTTTATCTGGAATGAATTAAGTACATATCTGTTGCAGCAGTGGCTCAGTGGTTAGCTCTATCCCCTTACTGAGAGAAGACTGTCTTGGTAAGGGGACAGTGTGGGGTCTGTGTGGTGTTTGCATGTTTTGCCTGTTTGTTTAGGCTTAGTTTTGTTGCCTCCCCAAACTCTGTGTCCATCTTGTGATTGATAGATTACCTTCCAACTCGTTTAACCTGAAATACGCCTCAGTTCCTCACTGCAAAAAAGGGCAATTCAAGAAAGTTATAGCATCTCCTCTCAGGATAATTCAACTTTATATTTTCTAAGATTAAAAACTTGTCATGCATCATTTGTATTTGATTATTCTTGTCCAGGTACAGTGACTGGCAAGTAGAAAAATTTAATAAATCAGTTAAGTGTGTTTGGTCATATTTATGTTTGTGTCTCTCCAATAGGCTCCAGTGCTGTGGCTTGAAGGTCGGGGAGGCTCCGTCGTCTGTGGTGCCCCAGTGCCAAGAGGTCTGTGGGTCACCAGGGGACAGAGACAGGAGGGACACTGCCGTGCCCACCAAGCGTCCCCTCTCCCCTCCACTCAGCTTGAGTGACAGCCCGGGTCCTCCTGACGCCATGCTGGCTCACAGGAGATCCACTACCACCACCGATCCGCGGACTCCCAACATGGAGAATGGGCTGTGTGGCAAGCTGAACCACAACAAGAGCCAAGCAGGAGTCAAAACTGCCAGCATCCGCGATAAGATCTCACAATGGGAAGGCAAAAAGGAGCCTTCCCAACTAACTTCTACGGGGACATGTCCACTTAGCACAACACAGAAGGAAGTTGAGACAGTGAGGAAAAAGGAATTCAAAGTTTCAGAGGTGCAAAGGACAGACAGCAAGAGGTTTGTCAGCTGGGACAGACAAGACTCAGGGAAGGAGAATGCTGGAAAGCTTGGGGATTCAAGACCTAAATCTCCAGAAGGCCCAGCAAACAAAGACAAAGAAGTGATCCTAGAGAGAGGAGTTCGGGCTCCTAAGCCAACAGAACAGCCCCAAGACAAGAAAACAGTTTTAACTCATGTTAAGAAACTGGAGAAGGCAACAAAGGAAGTTCCTGACAGACCTTCACTGGCATTTCCAGGGAATTACTTCTGCCCTCCTTCAAAGGAGGAGCAGGAGGAAACAGAAAAGAGGGCCAATGAGCCCATTTTTGGAACGTTTGACGTGGCTCGTCCTGGTGGGTCACGGAGGAGGAGGGAGGGGGATCCAGAAAACGTATATAGTGAGCCAGGTGCTCCGTCTATAAACCCTTTACCGAAACCTCAGAGAACCTTCCAGCACCACACACCGCCCCCTACCCCAGTTTCAGGGCCCGGCTCTGGGAAGGGGAAGAGGAACTTGCCCCCTTTGCCCTCCATTCCTCCTCCACCTTTACCCACGTGCCCACCCCCTGGAGTTTGCAGGAGACCCTGGGCTGACAAACCCCGGGACACCAGTAACAGGTAAGAGAATCAAAAGACAAAAGATGACAAATATTGGCAGCCATGATCAGTTTTTTTGACCATTGATCCTAAAGTATGGCACCCAACTGCAGACCTTAGACCCTTGAAGGTTGATAATGCATGTGCTGAAAAGACAATGTCTTATCTCAACCCCAAAGCTAAATTTACAAAAATAAATTATTTAAAGCACACTTATGAAAACCGAATTAACCAGTGAAGGCCATGTGTATCTTCCAGGGATGCACGATAATATCGACACATCATCAGTATCAGCTGATAAAGGCTTTAAAATGAAATATTGGCATCAGCCCAAAATTAAATGTTCTGCCGATATGACAGGCCGATTCGTCACCTTCTCCTCTGCCACCCGTGTCCTGGCTGTGATTCTCTCTGTGGACTGTTTCACCTTGGACTGTCCTGGTGCTTCCTCCGCAGGCTACATGTCACTCAGCTGCCCAACAGACCTGCTACTTCTTCCCACTTTAACCTGAATATAACAAACCGGGGCTTGGTGCTCCAGTTGTATCCACACAGAGAGCTGGGGTTAGCTGGAAGGCTAGTGGAGGCTAGCTGGCTGTGCTTCTGTCTGGCCATGCTGCAGCTAACGTTCCGCAAGCTTCCCAGCTTGTCCCAGCTCTCCGTGTGGATCCAACCAGAGTGCTGAGCCCAAGTTTGTTATTCAGGTTAAAATGGAAGGAAGCAGTGGGTCTGTTGGGCAGCTGAGTGAAGTGGAGCCTGCAGACTAAACACCGGGACCATCAGGGTGAAACAGTGCGCGGAGGAGCTGCTGTCTTCGGGTGAACAGATAGGAAACACATCGGCTGACAAGATATACTTCTCTGTTTGAAAAAAGTTCTTCTTCCTCTTCTTTTTGGTTTATAACGGCAGTTGGAAACCAGTTTATTAGGTCCATTACCACCAACTTCTGCTTTGGAGTGTGGATTAGAGATTAAATCCTACCTTTTATGCCTGTCTGTCTAATAAACTCAAAGAAAACTCTACTGCTCCACCCACTTGGCAGGTTCATTAAAGTTTTATTGCTGAGCTCCTGAACTTCAGTCTTCCTAAGTACTTCCTTCATGTACTGTCTTTCTTGATCATACTTAGTGCAATCTATGATTGCATGCATAATAGTCTCCTCAGCCAGGTGGAAAAAAATATGCACATATATGGGTATTGGCATTGGCAATCAGCCAAAATGAGTTGGAAAATATCAGCATATCGGACATCGGCAAAAAATCCAATATTGTGCATCCCTAGAATCTTCTCACCCTTCCTCCACCCCCCATGTGAACAACATCTCCCACATCTGCTGTAAATCAGAACCACTGGTGACATCACCCTGTTTCTAAATATCCCACAGAATGAGCTCATTGGTTGGATCTGAGGAATGTACACATCAACTCAAGTCATTCCTCCTTGCAAAACTCTGCTGGAAGGGGATATCAACATGAGTCGTGTCAAAGAGGCCCCTTGCTTTTTCAAGAATTCTAGGCCTTGACAGTAAAAACGATTGTGCAAGGCCTTTTGCCATCACAAATTTGTTGTCAGGCATTAATTTTGCAGCGCTAGAATTTCTAAATGTTAACATTTGGGTACTTGTAAAGTGTGCAGTGTCGAGTCTAAAACACTTGATCCGCCAATTAACATCTTGGAATTTTAAAGACTGTTGAAGTAGTACTTGGAGTCAGATGGCTACAATCAAACAAAAAGTGCTCTATAGGGAAACCAATAATGTGAACTCTGCAGTATTGGAGTACATCTATTGTTCACTTTCTCCAGTTGTCTGAATTCTTGTTTGGAGCTTGGCTTGGATCTGTTACATTCCATACCATATGTGGAGGCTTCACTCAGCCCAAGTGTGCTGTGTCAAGCCCTTTGTTTGGTCAGGCTGTCTCTCTTTGAGTGTCTGTTGCAGTGAGCATTTTTGTGCATGTGTATGCATGTATGTCTGTGTGTAGAAATACACAGTAATAATGCCAGTTTACTAGGTATACATAGTTTTACCAGTGCAACACAACAGCAGAGCAATCAATCCTACCTTTGTAAAACATATAAAGTTCAGTTGTTATTGAAACTGTGTCGAGTTAGTGTTAATTTAACTAATTAATTAATTTTCAGATGCAGTCTCTGGATATGTTGTTTTTAAGAGTTAAAAACAAACAGACAGAAAAAGACAAGCGGCAGACAACAATAAAAATTATATAACATAAACAAAAAGGCTATAGTTTGTGGTGGTGGTTTTGTATTGTAACACAAATTACATGAAGAAAACATTTTTCAGATTCATGCAGTCCCATATAGCATCACCACAGAGTGTGAATGCATGCATCCATGGATGTTTGTGTGCATTTATGGTCTGGTAGGCTTTAATCTTTGTCAGCGATGAAACACAGATGTGGTCATTCAGATGTGGCAGCTAACAAATGGGAACATCAGAGTGCCTTCTTCGCATATCAAGCATTTTTAAAAAGGCATCAACATGCACATACACATTCACCCAGAAAAATCAGTCAAAAATCCTTCCTTCCTCTTTTGTATTTAGCGTGCCACACTCCTAAATCTTTGCTTTGCTTTGTCCTCCAGGAAATCCTATGAATTTGAGGATCTTCTCCAGTCGTCTGCAGAAAGCTGCAGGGTTGACTGGTACGCTCAGTCCCGACTGGGTCTTACACGCACTTTATCAGAAGAGAATGTCTACGAGGACATAATAGGTAAACAATGCATTTAATACCTTTATTTTCTTGACCAAATGGAAGGGTTACATTATCAGCTGTTTAGGGTGTAAACTGATTTACACTTGGAAAGACTATTTCTATCCCATGCCCTTTATACACTACATGACCCTTTAGTTTGATTTCTCATATTGGTGTGTGTATACAGCACTAGAGTTCAGTAACAGGGGTGAAGAGGAGGCCAAGCTGTCTTTACTCTACTCTGTTTTTTCTGCTCCAGTTTTAATTTAGGGGCACGCTGCTCCACTTTTATTAAAAATTATACGCAGAAACCCGACCTACGTTCCTACCTTATTGTTTTCAGTGTTATGCCAACCCCACCTAGAGCCTGTTTAATTTTCATAACGTATAATAGTGGTGTTGAGAGGCCATAGCTGAGGTTGGCTACTGTGATTGTCCATGCAGTAGGGGGCATGTCAATGGCTTAGAGCCACTGCACATTACTGGCAATGGCTTCAATGTGTCTTTGGTTTTCATCCTGGAGACTGCTGTATAATGAGTTCCGCTTGCTTGCCACAATCAAATTAAGTTTAATTATATTTGAGTGATGCCACACCTAATTTTGGATCTCTTTATAGTTTCCTACATTCATACAGTGTTCTTTAAAACGCCCAGACATTGTTCTGCAACACTTAGCAGTGTCCCATGGGTAAAGTAACTCAGGCTTACAAAAACCAGCTCAGGGAGGCAGAGATGTGTACGATAGAGAGCGCAGACAATAATGAATGGGTGTGATGTCTTCTTGGTGTTGTCGCCAACCTCTACACGCAACGCAGGTAGTCAGCAACACACTGTAAATACACAATCCACCTGCCTGTCAGTGTTTAAGATTGAGATGACAGCAACTGTCACCAGTGCATGTATCCAGACGCATGCCTTGATGACTGATGCAAACTCACATGTGCACAGCTGACAGCACACTCAAACACACCATGGAGATTAGTGTGCCGTTCTCATCAGCCAGCAATGTGAAAAACAGTACACTGATCCCTTGTTTTCCTCAGAGGGAGAAGGAGCAGGGAACTGAACGTCCCTCTTTATCCTCCTACTCCTACAGGTCACATCTGGTGGATGGATTGATAGAGCAGAGGAGAGATAGAGAGAGACAGAGACAAAGAGAGAAAGAGGCACAGGTTTTGGAAAGTGTTCCTATCTCACCCCTTATCTGCAGGGGAGGACTAGTGGCTAAAGTTACATTTAGCGTTAGCCGTGCTAGGGGTTGTGCATCTTATCACAGTGAAATATGAGCTGGGTAAGCACACTGCTGCCTCTGGTAGTTCTCTGCACATCTGGAGTAGGGATAGTCTGGCAAAACAAACATGACTGATATGGAAAGAATATTTTATCCACTACTTTCGTGAGCTTGCGTTGGGCTATATTATAATCCAGGTGCCACTGATTTCTCAGTTTTGAAAAAAATGTTTTTTTCCACTCAAGATCCTCCATCCAAGGAGAACCCCTATGAAGACATAGAGCTGGAGAAAAGTTGCCTTGGCAGCAAATGTGTTTCACCTGCCTCCTCATCTCCTGTCCCTGACACTCCAACTAAGGTACTAGATTGACAATACATCACTCTAAAAACAAAGATTTAATAGAAGCCGTTTTATACTAAAATCACCTTCTAATGTGTCTGTTTTGCTCTGTCTCTCCTCACCAGCTCTCCTCCAAGCCTGGCTTCTTTAGACAGAACTCAGAACGACGAAGCTTCAAACTCCTTGAACTACGCAAGACCAGCAGGGACGCTGGCATATCATCACCCTCCCGTATCAGCCCTCCCTCTACGCCCAGCAGCCCAGACGACACCCCCTGTCTCTCCGGAGACCCTTACAACCGCAGACGGAGGAAAATCCCCAAGGTATGGGAGTCTGAGAGGCCTCAACTAAAGCTCACGCTGCTTTCTGTTTTGATTTATGGTCCAGCGTAGTGCTCAGGGAGGTTCGGAGCTCCACTCATGCTGCTGTCTGGGGATGAGTAAAAGCAGGGGAAAATTTTCTGACGGATATTTCCTGTGAGAAGTGTGCCTAGAAGAAGGCCTCCCAGAAGCTGTATTGAAATGATCTTGGTTGGAGCCTGGCAGATTTTGTTTATTAGTTCAAGGAGTTAAAGATGGACTCTCTCTCCCTTTACCTCCTTCAGATGGTGCTGAAAATCAATGGCATCTTCGAGGCGCGAAGAGGGAAAAAACGCATGAAGAAGGTGTCTCAGTCTACTGAGTCCAGCTCAGGGAGAGGTGAGGGTTTAAATGTGAAAGCAGGCCACAAAATAACTTCATCATATCCACCATTTTATTGTGTTGTTGTTTGTCTGTCAGCAAGATATCTCAAACATTTGTTAACTGATTTCAGTAGAGTTTTATGGAAAGTTAGGCCACAGGCCAAGGAACAAGTGATTAGTTTCTGGAGCAAAAACACATCCAGGTGAAGAACCTGGTGTTGATCCAGGAAATTTTAAAGGCTTTCTTAACTTCTCAAAATTCCTCTCATGTGCTCCTTCGCTTACTCAAATAAAAATATCTGGCGCATGACTTCCATGATTGTCTGTCACTTTGTGTATATAAAATCAGCACCTGATGCAGATTTAAAATTTATAATAGTATTGGAGTATATTGGATATTGCAGCCATGGTAAAAGTACTGTGGGAGCTCTCTATTTATCCTGTTTCCATATACTCTAATTTAAAAAAATATATATACCTACTTTTATTTTTAAAATGTTTACTCACTTTGAAAATCAGTATTTTTGTATACATAAATACTATGAACTCTCTACCCAGACACTTTTTATTAATTTTCTTTCCCTACGACATTCTGCAATTTGACCATAATGGCTTTACAAGTCTCTGTCCATAAAAAAAAACAATACCTCATCATATGAGTTCACTTCACTGAGTTTTATGGGCAAGGCTATGTTTTTGGGTCAGTTGAGTCTGACCCATGTTTTAGAGGACTGGGTGGTGTTGTGTGGTTAAGGCTGCAATGAAAGCAATGGGAGCAAATAACATGAGCTCTGAGTTTCCTGTGATTGTTATTTGCAGTCTCTTCACACTATGTTTTCATTTTTTATTCTCTTTGATGCAGTGACAGATGAGAACAGTGAGTCGGAAAGTGACACAGAGGAGAAACTAAAAGGTGAGAACAGATAATGAACATCCACACATGTAATAGCCACATGCTCAGCAAAAATAGATAATAGTTTTATATCAGTGTAAATTCATTTGTTTGAAATAATCACAGTAGGAGCATGTCTACTGATTCTGATCAGTTTTCTATGTCATTGTTCACTGTGTAGCTTATGTCAAAAATATACACAGATGGAAACTGTAGATTGCCCTACATAGTGGTCTCACAGTGACCCTCTTTGCATATACATGTGTTCATGCAGGATATGGATGTATTTGCATGAAATATGTTTCTCTGTCCCTCAGCTCACAGCCAGCGGTTGGTGTCGGTCCAGTCCATGCTGAGGCAGACGGGGCGGTACCGGACCTTGGAGAGGGATCTGATGGAGTTGCAGGAGAGAAAACTCTTTGAGTATTTTATAGTTGTGGCGCTCCACAAGACCAAGGCCGGTGTGCCATACCTGCCAGAAGTCACACAGCAGTTCCCTCTCAAGGTAAACTGGGACAGTAATGTTACTGAAGCACATTATTCCAAAATAGGACACTGGAAAATTCATAAAAAATATGACTCAACGGGAAACATATTTTTTTATATTTTGTATTTCTAAATAGATGTCTGCTGTCTTACTTGACTACTTCAATATATACAGTATATGCCATTGTATGAGCACCTGGGAGGTCTTTTCTGGGAAAAAAAACACAGGAAATTGCACATTTTACATTTATGGGCAAAGCAGCAGCAGGTTTCTTGTAATAAAAAATGAATAGCCTGGTAATTTGCATGAGCAGCGATACCACTTCACTACTGACAAAAGATAAAATTTCCTCAACTGAAAAATCCCAGGAAAAAGACACTTGTTACATTTACTGTGATGTAACTTTGTGTGTAAAAGATGAGAGATTGGTTACGCCAAAAGAACCTTAGTCCCGTATTAATTTTATGGCAGTCTAATCTGAAACCGTAGAAAGGTCTGTATGTGTGAAACACGACTTACTGGTGTGATCCCTCAGGCAGCATTAAACATTTGTTTTCTTCTTGTGTTCTCTCTTATTTTTCATCCAGCTCGAGAGGAGCTTTAAGTTCATGCGTGAGGCAGAGGACCAGCTGAAAGTCATCCCTCAGTTCTGTTTCCCTGACGCCAAAGACTGGGCGCCTGTCGACAACTTCCCCAGGTCAGGCCGAGTGTATCTGCTGCCACAGCACTCAAGAACATACGAAAGTAAAACAAAACAGGGACATAGGAATTTCCCAGCAGAGTGGTAATAGCTCAGCGGTTTTCCTTGCTAATAGCTACTTGTTAGTCCAGAAGCTGAGAAAGCCCAAAATGGAAATGACCATGTGGCTTGTAAAGATGACGAATCTCTCTTTAACTATAAGGCACTGACACAATGGCAAATGATTACAGGGAGGGATGGTGGATTTAGCACCTTACACCTGGTTTGCTATTAGAAAATCACCTTTCTTTGTATGCTGTTTAAAATTGGCTGTATTACCCAATACCACCTAGCTTAGCCTCTCAACGTCCGCATTGTTCCGAGAAATTATGATGAGTGTCCTGAAGGTGATGGCTAATAATTACCTGGTGGCAAATGTTAGTGAACTGGCTGACACTCTTCCCTGTCAGGAAGGTCATCACCAGTCAATGAATACCTGTCAGTTAGAGCTTAGGAGGTTTTGTGTGGATATTTGCAGAGTAAGCTTGTCTTGAGGGCCTTCCCTATCAAGTACAAAGTCAAGCTTTTGTTTGCAAAAACACAGAGTTGGGAAGCAATGTTCAATCAACAACTGAGTTTTTGTGTCCAGAACAGCCTGTTTCTATGTGATTTTTGCCTCTTTTAATAGTTTCCAGCATCTCTGAAATATCTTTTTCTGTCTCTTTCATTTCTCCAGTGAGACGTTCTCATTTGTTCTGACTGGTGAGGATGGAAGCAGGCGGTTCGGCTACTGTCGGCGATTACTGGTATGCTCTAATAATGCCTCTGACTCTGATCGCTAGCTTCTTCTAATCTGATTTAAATAATAATATTCTCTTTATTTTCTCTGTTCCCTTTACCCTCTTCTTTTATGTATTACTGTGTAAGTTGTCAATATTTCTTGAATTATGTTGATAAAATTGTGTAATTTTATTTCATGAATGTACCTTTAAAGTCTCCGTGAGACAAAGGCTTTGCTTTGCTCTACTGCTCTAATCCTGTGGTTGTAGTTGGGTGAGCAGTCTTGTGACACACCAGTGTTTTGAAGCTGTCTGTCTCTTTTTTGCTGGCTGTTCACAGCCCAGTGGTAAAGGCCGAAGGCTCCCTGAGGTCTACTGCATCGTCAGCCGCTTGGGTTGTTTCGAACTCTTCTCCAAGGTAGATATAGAGAACTAAGCATAAACGCAAATGCACAAAAGTACACATAAATGCATTACTTTCATCAAATTAAATCACGTGTTACACAAACACACACACGCGCACACACACATACAACTGACCCCACCAAAAGAGTACAGAGCAGTACCACCTTCTGCGCCCACAGAGCCCCACCCACTCTCCGCCTGCTCTACTTTCCCAGAGAGCCTTGTAGTCCTGGCTCCAGTACAGAGACACATGTGAACTGCAGCTGATGTGGTTACTGCAGTGGAAAAGGTTCCCTGTAATGAGCCTTAGATTTATATGCATGTCAACCTGTGTACGCAAATGTCTGTGCTGTGTACATATGCCATTGCTTAAGCTGGGTTTGCATTTATATAGTCAGGGACATAAACGAGTAAATATGTCCGCTGTTCAAAAAGAAAGAAAATTGATTGATAGCTGCCTCTTCTTTGGAAGAGCTCAGTGCTAATGATATTCTAAATATGCTGCGTTGGTACAAGATCAACTACACAAACTACAGTGAGTATAGTGTACACAGTCCTGTGGAGATAATGAAAATAGTACAAATTGTGAATTCTGTTTCATTAACAATGAGCTATTAGACATTTATTGTATTGAATTTCATTTTTTTCTCACTTGAAAATGGTAATCTGATGCCACATTAATTGTCAGCTTTCACAGAGATGAAAAGTAAATTGTAATCTCAATGAAACTTTTACCTTGTGAAATAAAGGTGATAATAATAAGAACTGAAGGAGAGTGATTATATGCATATATATACTGTAGGTGCAAGCTTATTAGAAAGCATTATCTATGAAAAAAGTAACGCCTGTGCACCTACTCCAACAAAATTTAATCAGGATAACGTTTTTATCTTACTCGGATCTTCGTCAAGTCAATATGATTTGTAAAAATCGATAACATACCCATATGTATACATCCATGCACACAAATAGGCTGACAGGCTCTATGATGACAGGTGTGTAAGCTGTTAAAAAATAAGAATTACATACTGTAAATAAAAATTTTACAGTGAAATTGACACTAAATCAGATAGAATAGGAGAAGACAGTGTGGATAAAATGATCTATCACAGTATATATAATTTCATATTGGGATATTGATGTGTGATTTTGATACTGTAAATTTATTGAAAAAACAATCAAGAAACTCTTTATGGATAAAATAGCCAGACCTAAATATAAAAGGATTAGCTACCTTGGTATGAACTAATTTATATAATCTCATGGGATATATCATCATTTCATCCAACCCAGAACAGAAATATGTGTATTTAACAAAAGAAAACATTATGTTAGAGATGGGAATCTCAATTGTGGGGTAGAAACATCTGGTGCTTCACACGTTGCTAACATATCTATGGTATAATCATATTAATACATTTGGGAGTGCTGGTATGCAAATTACATTGCCTTCTTCTCTGTTTTTTTTCCAGATCCTGGATGAAGTGGAAAAGAGGAGGGCTATCTCCCCTGCCCTGGTGCAGCCCTTCATGAGAGGCATCATGGAAGCTCCTTTCCCTGCGCCAGGAAGGACCATCACTGTCAAAAACTTTCTACCTGGCTCTGGGACAGAGGTGAGAGGGTACATGTAGGAATGCACCGGTATTCAGCAAAATTCATATGCTTTTATTAAAAGATGATAATGTATCCCTGAACAGAATATGTATACAGTATGTGCATCAATGTCTTTTCTCTTTGTTTTTGTCTCTGTTTGACTTCCTCTCTCTCTTTCCTACAGGTGATAGAGCTGTGTCGGCCGTCTGACTCCCGTCTGGAACATGTGGACTTCGAATGTCTCTTCTCCTCCTTGAGTCTACGTCTCCTGCTCCGAGTTTTTGCCTCTCTACTTCTAGAGCGCAGAGTCATCTTCACTGCTGACAAACTCAGGTTGGCTTCAACACAATATTGTTACAGAGCCTTGTAGTTACACAGTCTACTTTCAAAATGTTCAATCCTTGCAACAGGCGTCAGTCCTAGCTGGGGCAGATGTTAATTATTCCGTTTAATTAATCCGATATGATCAGATCAATGAAGGCAGGGTTATGATGCTGAAAAGAGCAAGAGTAAAGAGTTTGAAGGATATGACAGAGAGACCACAAGTCGACGAACAGTCCGAGGAAAAGAAGACTCCGACCAAGTGTGAGAGGAAGGAATGCTGTTGTGTTAATACAGTCGCCTGGGGAACAATCACTTCTTCTCTGGAAAACTGTCATGGATGCCAGATAGAAAGAGTTAGGCTTTAGAGCATGACTCCAGAGCTAACACGTGTGCACCCTGATGTCATCACGCCCACACAACTCACTAAAACCCTAAAGTCTTCAACTATTATCTTTGCGGTCAGGGTCAAAGGGGTTTTTTTAACTGTTGTGGTACACCTGGTTCAACTTGAGGGCTTAGCGGAAACAGTCGTTGTATCCTGATTTAGTTCAAAAGACACCCACCTGGCGGTTCACGCTTTATGAATACACCATTTCTTTACTGCTCATAAATAGACACTCACTTCTCTGAGCTGTAATTCAACTGTTTATCCTCCCTCGGTGCTTGTGTACTGTTGTTTAAAAGGTAGCATGAGAAGCATTTCACACCAGGGCTCAAAAGCAGATCACGAGTCGTTGCACATTCTTTACCGTAGAGTGGAAACTTGGCCTCGTCAATCAAATTTTTAATGAATTAACTGTGACCAGATGCACACACTGAAGAGATTAAGCGAGCAGTGTGGGGTGAGTGTGTTTGCTGCCGCTGTATAGTTTTTATAAGTGTTACATCACACTCCCCTAAAAGATGCTTAATAACATTCCTCTCGGGGTAACAGCGTATTTGCTGGAGCAACACAAATGAACTTTTCACATTATGTTCCAAATTAAGAAATGGGTGGAAGGAGAGGTTATTTTTTTTGAGTTGTTTAGCACCACCTTGTGGTAGAGATGTGTATTTTAGTGGGCAAATTCCAGTAACCAGTTGATGGTTTGATTTTTAGAAGTTTTATTGTGGCATATTTTCCAATTTCCTTGTGTAATATTGAGATTGAATGAATTTGTAAAATTATAACAAACTGTAACTTAATTATACTGGGGAAAATTGGAACAAAGAAGGCCAAGTTGAATTTTATTAAACTAACATAATTAGGAACAGAAGCTGCATTTTTCTTTTCATGCATGTTATTCAATTATTCCTGTTGGGCAAATGAAAAAATGCAAGTTAAACCTAAGCACATGACATAAAACTCTCCTGATTTACTGACAGTGGACCTGAGAGCAACGTAGGCTTATTCATGCTTAGGATATGACTGAAATTTTTGCCTGATGTGCATTATCAGTTTTGTATTTGTATTGCCTTCTGAATTAATCTTGCTAACCTGAATATTTACAGCCTTGTTAACATCAAATAACTCCAGTTTCTTTATTGTTCTCAAAGGAATCAGATTTGTAGACCTTGTTCACAGAAGATCTGTTGAATAATAGCGCCCAGGAAAAGCACAGATGGAAGTTATAACATTAACGATGGCTTCGTCCCAGCAATTATCGCAATCCAATGCAGCAGCTAATATTGTTATTTGTTACACCTGTGTTTGACAGGTCATGTTTGTTGTAGAAAACGTCTATTCACTCTCTTGAACTGCTACACGTGTCTAACCTGCATACACCAAGATTCTCTGGAGGTTGTCGTAGAAAATCAGCAAGAAAATACTAACCTAACTAATAATTAACATGTTGCATCAAAATAACCTCAGGAAAGCATTGAACACCATAAATTGAAATGATCTAACATTATGAGAATATTTGAAGGTGAAAGCCATTCCTCATGTCCTCATATGGAAGATTGTTTTTCTGCCATACTGTATTATAACATCAAAAAATAGTTCTCAAGGTCTTAAACTCTTTCTTTCTTTCTTTTTTCCCCACAGCACATTGTCTCAGTGTTGTCATGCAGTTGTGGCTCTACTCTATCCCTTCACGTGGCAGCATACGTACATTCCTGTGCTCCCACCATCCATGTTGGATATAGTCTGCACCCCAACCCCCTTTATAGTCGGCCTCCTCTCCAGCTCTCTGCCTCGACTTAAAGAGCTGCCCATTGAAGAGGTAAGACAAAGGGGTTTTTTTGTTTTGTTTGTGATATACGAACTGTGGTGTCCTTGACTCTGGGCTTTTCCTCAACTCTCAACTGAACAATAGCTCCAGGAAATGACATCACTCTCCCTCTGCTCTTCCCTCAGGTCCTGGTGGTCGACCTCGGCAACAGCCGCTTCCTACGACAGGTAGAAATCGTAGAAACATAAGGAAAACAGTTAAAATCTGTTTGTACGCTTGTAGTGATTCCACCAGATGTTATGTGAATAAAATATGTTAATTCACTGCAGGATGTTGACGATATTTACATCTGTGCTCTTCCCTCCACAGCTGGATGATGAGGACTCTATTCTTCCCCACAAGCTGCAGGCAGCTCTCGAACATGTGCTGGACAAGAGGAGGGAGCTGGCCTGTGAGAAAGGAGATCTACCCAACGGTGACTAAGCACACTTATTATTGCTTCTGTTTACATGTATTTATACAGCATATTTATATTTTCATAAGAAATAACAAATATACCAAAGATAGTGCAGTAAAAGATTTTTTTTTCAGGACTTTTCCAGGATACTTTCAATTTTCACTGATTTGGAGTGAATTTTTAAAAAATAACATGCATTTTTTTAATTGGATTCAGCTGTCTTAATCACCTGATTAAGGTGGCATTCAAGTGCTCTCACCATTCAAGGATGTTCAAACTATTAGAAGATCTTAACTTCTTTAAACAAATCTCTAATGTCACCTGTCAGCTACATTCAATTAAATAAATTTGGTACATTTGAGACATATGGCTTATCATGTAGCAACTTGATCGTAGTTTTGTGGCACATTAACTGATTCTTAAAAGGGAAATTTTGCTATTTTTGACGTTTGTATATGACTGAATAGCTACATTCAAGTTTTCCGTTATTCGTAAGACTTTTGCTTTTGCTCCTATGTAGTGGTTCTTACACTGACAGAACAGTTGAGATCCTTGAGTTATGACTGTAACTGACTCAGTCCAGGTACTTAAGACAAATATTCAACAGTACTGACTAGTGAAGAGTTAATGTGCAGCATTTATGTTTTTTGCTTAGAGCATAAATTTGCAGATAAAATGCCCTGTAATGCTGGAAACAAATATAGCTAAGCAGCTGAAAATGTTGGTGATGTATGAAAAGGGAGATTTATGAGACTGGGAGTGTCCTGAATTTTCAGTGAGTAGGGAGTTTATTTCCTTAAATAGTGAGAAGAGAGTTTGATTTGAAATACCTCTGTGAGATAATGATTATTCAGCCTGTCCTCACAAGAAAAATGACAATATAGGTCTAAATTCAGGCCAGCAAAAATGACCCATAGTTACCTTTATGCTAGTAATTATGACCCGGGGAAGTGACACAGCTCAGATGATGTCAGTATAAAGTGATTTTGCCTTATCAGGACGAGGCAGATTGGGTGGATGGCGAGATAGTTTGATGGTAAAAAGTGGACCTTGCTGTAGGAGACCGCTGCTTGCTTCCCGCCTCCAACCGCTTTCATGTTTCCAACCACAAGATAGGACATTTTTAAAAAAAACTGTAACATTGTGGTGTTTACTGTTTACTTTACTGTTGCCATTACGATGAA
Source organism: Thunnus albacares (assembly GCF_914725855.1). Classification (NCBI taxonomy): domain Eukaryota; kingdom Metazoa; phylum Chordata; class Actinopteri; order Scombriformes; family Scombridae; genus Thunnus; species Thunnus albacares. The sequence continues at coordinate 24,451,512 of NC_058112.1, forward strand.
GGTTGTGTATATTTAAGGAAGTATAAACCACATTTCAAGTAATAATTTTAACACAAATCATGATCTTTCCCTAACCCTAACTAAGTGGTTTTTGTTCCTAAACCTAACCAGACCTTAACCGCAGCGTTGTCACACCATAAAACATAATTATTTTTTAACAGTGATTTGTAACACTTTTGGAAAGCGGCATATTACGTTCCTGTGGGTCATCGTGAGTGCATTACTACTACTGCCACTAGATGGCATAAATGAATCTATTGGTCATTTTTTGCTGGCTGAATTTTAGACCCAGGCTGTATTTGGAACCACCTACTACATACTACTGACGAACGCAGTATGTGGTACATACTGCATACTGCTTTTCATAGTAGTATGAAGTATGAAACTATTAAATTGATTTAATTTGCAGTATGCTAGGCCAGGCTTAGCCGGTTTCCAGGTATGGAAAGCAGAAGTAAACAATAGCACAGCTAATGGAAAAGCACTGCTACTCTGCTACACGCTAGAGTTGTGACTGTTCCAGCGCTTTGCATTGTGGGACACAGTAGGTGAGGTAGACGAGAAGGGTCTATCAGCAGTCTTGCAGACCTACATGACACGCCTACATAAATACACAATACAACCCCCCTGCCCCGCCCCCCGATATTGTCACTGTAACGGCATGCTACACAACACACACCCCTGACCCCTACCCTAACCATCTCACTGCTCATGCCTAAACCAAACCAAGTGGGTGTGTCATAGTATAGTGGGTGTGTCGAGTAGATACTGCGAGTCTGTAGATAGACCTCCTCGAAGTAGACTGGTGGGATCCATACTGGAGATTTTTTCCGAATCAGTATGACATCCAGGTATTTTTGGCATACTGCATACTACATGCTACATTTTTGCCATATCTGTACATACTGCTTGTGTGGTAGGTGGTTTCAACTGCAGCCCTATACTGTTGTTTGATTATGAGGATGTGTTGTGATTATTCTGTAGAATACAGTATGATATAAAAAACATGTGTTTAAATCTTTCCTCTTTCATTTCCTTTTACTCCTCTTTGTCCCTGGTTCTCTCTCCTTTCTGTCTTCTCCTCTCAGACTCCAGCTCCCTCAGCACGGTGGTGTCCGAGGCCTTTGTGCGTTTCTTCGTGGAGATGGTCGGCCACTACTCTCTTTTCATGGGCGGAGTGGAGCGTGAGGATGAGTCATCCTTGTCCTCTCCTACCTTACACAGCCCCCCATCCTCCTCCTTTCAGCGTGAGGCTTTTCGTAAAGCAGTGACCTCAAAGAGCTTGAGAAGGTTCCTGGAAGTGTTCATGGAGACCCAGATGTTCACCGGGTTCATCCAGGAGAGGGAGCTACGCAGGCAGGGCCTCAGAGGTACTGAGATTCGATTACCTACAGTCCTATGACAGTACAGTTTATATAGTCATTACTGTAGAAATACTAGTTGAACTCCCATACCTACTGTTTGATGCAAAAACATAATGTTTGTGCTCTTGTTTCTCATATTGAAATTAAATTTTTGCTAAGCAACTGTGAATGTTTATTGGGGCTGCAACTAACAATTATTTTGATTATCGATTCATCTGGCAATTATTTTCTCCATTTTCTTGACATATTCAGATGTGTTGTTTTGTCTCACCAACAGTCAAAAACCCAAAGATGTTCAGTTCACCATCACATATGAAGAAGAAAAGTTTAAATGATTATTTTATTATTAAAATAGTTGATGATTGATTTTCTGTCAACTAATCAGTTAATTTTCTTTTTCTAGAGAAAAAGAGCGTTAACAGAAAGTCCTGAAATAGGCCTTGTAATAAATCTTACAATAATTGATATGTTCTTTAATGTATTTTATTATTTTTAATGTCTTAATATTTTTGAAGTTATGTAGGTATAGTTGACAAAATAACCTCCACTCAAGGTCCACTTACTCACTTGTTCTAGAGCATTCGACGTTACCACACAGACTTCATCAGCAGTTGAAGTTTGTTTAGTTGTAATGGAACTGAGGATGTTAAAACTGTGTTTGATGCACATTTCTTAAAGTGCTCAGAATAATGGAAAGTAAACTTCATCTGTCGATGACAACTGTGGGTTACAGTCAAAAGCTCCAGAACAAGTGAGTAAGTGTACCTTGAGTGGAGATTATTTGTCTGCTGCTTGTTTCCAAGGTCAAGAATGAACTGTATTAATAGGTTTTTTAGTTTTAGGTTTTTATGTACTCTGATCTCCCCTGAATATGAGATCTCAATATCAGTGAAACTTGCCTGACTAAATAAGTTGAGGTTAAAGTTATATATGCTGCTTTTCCAATGTCAGTCCATATGACTCAACTCATATTAGTTTGATGTTACTCACACATCAACATTAAGTGAATAAAAAAAAATTCTATATATATAAGTAAGCTTTATGTTTATTTATCGAGGTTAATCCAGTGGAGGTCAAGTGTCTCTTTTCACTTTAAATTTTTGATTTGATTTGTCTTCAGGTCTGTTTGAGGTAAGAGCACAAGAGTATCTGGACTCGCTTCCTGGGAGCGAGCAACGAGGAGTCAACAAGTTCCTCAAGGGCCTAGGTGAGACTTACTGTAAATGTATCAGTCGTTCAGTCAATTAACTGCCAGTGGTCCCTTTGTGTGTTTAACTTTCTTCCGTCTCTGTTGCTTATTTTCAGGAAACAAAATGAAATTCCTTTCCAAGAAATGATGTTTGCAGTCAGGATGTCATCTGTCAAAGTAGGAAAAACAAGCATGAGAAAGTGCACAGTAAAAGAGAAGAGGAAGACGCGCTCTCGGAGGTCTCAAACAATTTCCAGAACGTGCAGATGGAGGGGGGAGGGGAGGGGGTGGGGTGGGGGTGGGTCGTATGGAAGGAAGACCCTTGGAGCGAACAGGACTCATACTGTCGTTTGTGAACATGTGGGAATCTGGTGAACGTTAGGTTTTAGCTCCCACCTTCATTCAGCAGTCATTCCATTAGTGTTGTGAGGATTTACTCAGCTTGGACCAAAACTCTCCTCCAACATGATGATATATTGTCTAACAGCATCCAGTTTCACTATTCCCAAGGTCTTCATGTTTTACAGTCAATCTCTACAGTGTGTTACTGTATAGCACAGCTCAGTGTAAATGCTCTCGGAACAGTGTTCTCCCTTTTTCGGTCACTTGACTTTACCTGTAAACCTGTAAGGAGGAGCGTCACTGAAGGCTCGATTTTGTACAATACTTTCTTATACATTCCAAGTATTTTCTATAGAAGCTTTTATAAATGCAATAGTACAACTTCTTCTTCAACAGGAGGCTTTTAAGTTAATTTATATTCTTTTTAGACAAACTTAATCTCTCTTTTTTTTTATTTCCATCAAGTGAATGCGAAGAAATCTCCTGTAGTTTGTAATAGGCTTTATTTAACAGAGTCTCGTCCAGACTGTTTGTAGACCACTGTGGGTTGTTGGGTATATGTACCACTGTTTTAAGTCAATGAACTTTTATCGGAATAGGAATGAGCACCAAAAGGAAGACTGAGGAAAATGTAAAGATGAGAAGAAGATGAATGTGACTACATCTCTTGTCACTTGGGTTTCAGTATTGGAGTTGGATAGATTTGATGTTGAAGAATGATGTGTATCTTAGGTCAATCAGTATCAATGTGTTTCTAAAGAGCAACTAGGTTTGCCTTAAACTTGATTGAGAATGCAATGAAACTTTATAAATAAAGTGATTTGAATTAGACAAATGGCTTATTCTTTTTTCATTCAATATTGTATATTCTTGTGTTTTTGCCAACTACAGTAATTTAAAGTGAGACTTGCCGGTGAGCTACAATGTGTTTAGTTCTTGTTTTACATTTGTGATAGATACACACAAGTAGGAAAGATTCATACATTCAGTGAACTAACTCAGTATCTAATGTTTTCTAATAATACTGTACTTACTGTAACGCTACTACCATAATCTAATGGTCATACCAAGCTGTAGCATTAAAACCTCTGAGTGTACTGAATTTAACAAGGGTGCATCTGATTGCTTATGAATTCTACTTTTCATTTGTAAGTGTTAGAATGTGTTCACCCAGTTTTCAAAAGTCACACAACTTCGCCTTCATGAATAGTTTGGAATATTTAATATCATGACACATTAAGCTGTATGGGTGTAATCTGTGGCGTCTGATTATAGAAACAGGATTTAAACCTCCAATTTACTCAGCAAGCACAGAAAACCACAACAAGTAGGAACAAGAAAACAAGTTGTTTTTAAGTGGTGAAATAATGGTCTGCAGCTTGATGATACTTTTAATCTTAAAGAGGCATTCTAGCAATTTAATATTGCACTTTTAAAACGTTGAGGGACTTGTGCCAGACTGGTTAAAGAAGACTGGTCAAAGCTGATGCAGCAGAGGATGAGATAAACAGTAATAAATTATTGTCTTCCCATAATGCAACTCAAGAAGCATCTCTATGGCATCTTTCATAATTCCCTAACAATTGGTAGTCTATAAACCTAAGACTTACATGATGTTTCTTGAATAACTTTCTCAGACTTGACAAAACACCCACAGAAGATATTATACAACTGTTCCACAGGCTGTGTCGTACTTCCTGTGCCTAGTAAATTGACATTGATGTTTAAAATCAGTGGAGCGCCCCTTAAAGTGTTCCTTGAACAAGACACTTGAGTCTCTCTATCAGCGAATAAAGAAAGTGCTGTTACATGCTGTAAAATGCTTTTTACATACATTCTCTTTGCCTTCTGTATCGGTTTATAATTATGTAGAACAGTTTTGGTGTGAAATTATGTGATTTCAGTCATTAAGTAACTCACATCTACCTCACTGTACATCCCGACTATTACCAAACAGAATTTATCTGGGTTATCAGAGGTTGCTCTTGTGGGCAGGACAGCATCTCCAGCTGAGCAATTTTTTTTTTTAAGTGCGCTGTTAATGTCACTACTGTTATGTCTGTCTTGTGTATTTTCTGTCATTTGTCATTGTTCATGGGTGATGAAACTAGTTTCCTCTCTGGGAATAAACAGAGTTATTGAAAAAAATGAATTATTAACAAGTTAAATGATTAGTAACCAAAAAGAATTAGCAAAAAAAATTCAATTACTCAGTTAAAGTCCTTAAAAATGACATTTACTCCTTCTCCCTCATTTAAAATTAAAATTATATGAATATACAAATATTTTCGATTTCTAAAGTTTAACTGCTGGACACATGATGTGACTAAAAAGTCGATTCTCAGTGTATGTGCACTTCAGGTCTCCACATCACATTTGTGTGAGTTGCATACTGGACCACGATTGGCTCCAAACTAGTTGTGATGTCACAAATCATGCTCATATAGTATATACATGTCATAAACGCAGATTTAAGATGCATAGAGAGACTTTCCTCCTTCAGCAGATGAATGTGAGAACAGCCTTCTAGTTTCAAACACTGCACGTACTGTACCATACTTCAAGTGAAGGAACAATAAGCAAAACACATTTTTGAGTGGAGGGGGACTTTAAATCCCAGGTTACAACATCACTAGTAGAAAACTGTGTTATAATATGTGTGATGTCACTGTGAAGTGGGGCTTTCTAATAAACCAGCATTATGTAATACCCATAACAAACACTGGAGGGCTCTGTTACCCAGTTCATGTTATCCTGCACATGTTGCCTCACAGAGTCCAAAGTTCAGAATCACATCTCAGACAATTAGGCCTCCAGGCCTATAATGACTTGCACAACATGCCCAAGTCCAACAATATTATCGCTTTCATCTGCTTATGTGAAAGCATGAGTGAGAGATTGTTGCAGGTGAATTCCCTCCAAAATCAAAATTGTTGTTTTTATTGTATTTAACTTATTTTTAGCGCTTTAAAAAATACTTTACATCTTCTTAACTTCTAAAACAACTTTTAAGAGGCAACAGTGATGGACTTTAAATCCAATCAGTTCAGAATTCAAAAAATATCTTGGACTGCTGGCTGGGAGAACAGTCAGAATTTTTTACTGATGACGGTCAGGTGGCCTCCAGGTTTAAAAGTGTGTTTTCTTGTGTTCGTGATCTGATGAGGACCAAAAATAGCCTCACAAACAGGGAATAAAGGGGGTATAAAGAAATTAATATAAATGGATTATGGGAAAAAAGCCTGTGAGAGACTGTAACAGGAAATGTGTTATAGTCTTACACATAAAGCATGACCTGTTGTGGTAAAGCGGATAAACCATGAACTCATTAGTCCAACATCTTGTCTTTAGTCCAATATTAACACAAATATTGTACTTCTCATGAGGGCCAATGTTCTTAATTTGAACCTTAAAGTTGTGCTAACTTTATTTGCCCTCAGTAAACAAAATAACATCATTGTCATAAACTAAACAGGCCTCATTTGAAGAAGTTCAGTGCTTTCTTATAATCTTGTTGTCATGTTTGTTTGTCCTCTTAAGGGCAGTGACAGTTTCCCTAGGCTTGTATTTTTTTTTTTTTTTTTTATTCTTGATGAGATTTCCTTTGCACCCCCACCTCCTCCCCTCACCACCCTTTCCTTTTCTGAGCCCTCTCCTCCTCCTCCTCCTCCTCCTCCTCCTCCTCATCTCCACCCCTTCGTCATTACGTGTTGACCGGTCAGACCTGCCTCTCTCACCCTCCCCCTCCCCTCCTTCTCTCCCTTGGTCTTTTTCTCTGGCTTTTTCCAGGCTTCATGTCATACCACAGCTAATTCCTGAAATTCCTGCCCTCCTCTCGCTTCAAACAAACGGCTTCAGGAAGGAGACGAGGCAGCAGAAAACAAACAAAGAAAAGAGAGAGAATAAAAAAAAAAGAAAAATCTTATAGAGTCACTCTTCAAAAATATTCAAATATTGCTCTACCTGCCTGCCTGCCTGCCACACTGCTATTAGAGTCTCCTCAGGTAAGCAACAAGTGTTTCATTATTTTTCTAAGTGTTGGTCTCATGTTGAGATTTTAACTGCGACTTCTGTCGGACTATAAACTTTCAGTTTGTTGAATATTGTGGATGTGAAGTCAGTCTTTAACCGCTTCTCTCTCTGAATCATTCTCACTCACTGTCGGAGATAACATTCCTCAAATATCTCGCATTTCTTCGCTCAAATTCCTACATTTTTTTTTTTTTTTTTTTTTTTGCTTTGGTCCCAGTAGTGGTGCGTGTGTGGTTTGACTTCCTGTGCTTCAGCCGGAACTTTTACTGGTTTTTGAGGGAATAACGTCATGCAGTCTTGCAGTCAAACATTAGCGGTTGTCTGGGTAAAGTTTTACACCGGGAAACTGAGAAACTCTGTATTTATTAACTCGCCTGTTTAATTCAGAGGATTATTTCCCTCCCTTCCTCTATCAACAAGTGTGTGTAGACTGGAGGTGTCTTGCTCTGACTGTTATTCCTGCCTTCATATTTCTCAGTGTGTGTCATGCTTGAATTGTCTTTTTAGAATAATTAAAACACCTGTTTTAAAGCTGCATGATGCCCTCAGTGGTGCAAGAAGAAGTACTCACATCCTTAAGTAAAAGTTAAAATAGTCTATACATTCAAAAATGTACTCAAGTATATGAAAACAGCAGTACTACAGTTAAAAAATACGCTGTGACTATAATACAAGTCTGGCATTGAAACTTTTATTGTCAGCAGAATGTACTTTAAGTACAGAGCTCACTATACAGGCAAATGGTCTCGGTCAGAGTCTCATCATTGTATAATGTACTATTTAATTATAATTTTTAATGTGTTAACATTCAAGCAGAAATTCAATCTTTTACCTGAAGCTGATTCTTGTTATTTTATACAATCAATGGTAGAATAAGTATTTTATATTCTTGTGTTTTTGAAATCAAAGTAAAGTAAACAGTAGCTACAGCTGTCAGATGAAGTGCAGTGAAAAGTACATTTCCCTCTGAAATACAGTGGAGTAGAAGTAAAATGTAGAAGAAAACAAAAGTACAAGTATCTCAGAAACGTGCGCAAGTACACGTACTTAGTTATTTTCCACCTCTGAGTACATAAAGTATCATCAGCAAAATATATGTAAAGTATAAAAAGTGAAACTACTCCATAATCAGAATGGTTCTCTCCTAATACTATATTATTGTACTTTATATATAATGTTATTGTAGTGTTAGTCTTCCTGCATCATGGCGTAAACAGTATTTTACTATTGCAGCTGGTTGAGGAGGAGTTCTATAAACTAGAAGCTGTTGTGTAGTTTTATATAACGCGTCGTTTTTTTTTTTAGTTGATCATTTAATTTGTTTTCAGCCTGTTTATCCGGAAAGTAACAGTAATTGTCAAATAAAAAATGTTCAATATTTCCCTCCTAAATGTAGAGGAGTTTAAATACTGTACCTGAAAATGATACCTACAGTACTTGAGTAAATGTACTTTCCACAGCTGTGTATCATATAGTATTCAGTAAATACTGTATATTATTAGCGTACATTGACAGTATCATGTGCATCTGTATAGTTTTTTTTTCATATTCATATTATTATTTTATGATGACAATGATAATAATGATGATGATTATTATTAGTTGTCATATTTGTCGTATTGCTGATGTTGCTGTTAAATGTTTTCCTGGCCTGTTAGTCTTCAGGTCAGTTGTTGTGTTAATTATTATTGTGTTGAATGTAATCCCGTAAAAGCCATTTCCTCTGACTATGTGTGTCTTCCTTTACTAAAATACTCCACATTAGATTACATTTGTCCAAAGTGACCGACAATAAGTGCATTCACACCTTACAATAACGAAAGCTATATATCAGCAAACATTGGAAGCGTATCCTTCTTTTTTTTTTTTTTTTTTGGAAATGAGCAGTGGTGTAAAGTTGTAACAGATACTGCAGTATGGTATGTATGTATAATTATGAGGTAATCGTACTTCACTTGAGTTTTTCCATCTTATCGTACTTTATACTTCTACTCCACTACATTTCAGATATAAATATTACATCCGTACTTACTTGCTGATTAAGATTTTGCACACAAAAGTGATGATCATCTTATAAAATATGACGCACTGTTATACATTTAACTGTAAATGGTATATCAAGTAGTTCAAATGCACTTCAAATTGTCCAACAGAACACTGCTTAAACTGCAATACATCAGTAAAATACTCAATCAATCAATATAATATATCGTATAGTAAGACTGACTGCTATGTAGATTTTGCCCACACTACTTCTGTAGACTTACTTAAGTAAATATCTGGATTTGCAGCTAGTATTTGTTTTTACATTGTGTTGTTTTAATGCTACTTTTACTTTAGTTAAAGCCCTGGAAATGAGACATAAGTATTAGCACGGGGGTGTCTGGAGTCTGGGTCTATTAATATAGTTCATGCAGGTGTGTCGTTGAGCAAGATTAGAAAGTTAACAACCCCACAATCGTGAGAATCATTGTGTTACTGTACTTATATTATGTTTATGCTCCTCTGAATGTACAGTAATAAACAAAATGACTGTTTTTAGACTATGATTAAGTTTTGATAATTGATGACAGCTCAGATATGTTGGAGAAACACAGAAACACAAACTTAAGTAACTTACAGATAGGGCTGCAATGTCTGATTAATTTTATTATGTATTAATCTGCTGATTATTTTCTTGAGTAATTGTTTAATCACTTAGTCTATGAATTGTCAAAAAATAGAGAGAAACGCCCATCACATGTTTCAGTTCAGTTTAGTATCATAGAAGACTAAATAAATCAGCAAATATATTTATATTTCTGCAATTTTTACAGTATATTTTCAACATGTGTCAACTTTATCCAATGTGCCTGTCCACAAAACATCAGGCTTAAACAAACAATTGACAGCATTTGCACAGTTCTACAGTAGCTTGTGTGTAATTGCATATGTATACTGCATATGTCTGTGTGTGATATACAGTATATTGTATTGCGCTGAATATTTTAATGCCGCAGGTCCCCTCTGTAGTCACTGCAGGGCTGAAAGGCAGCGTGTAAGTGAATATTTTCAGAAGGGTTCAGCTAACACACACGCACAGCTTTCTGAGCCGCGTGTGTGTGTTAGAGTTTGTGCGTGTGTGTTTATGTGTGTGTTATGGTGTTCCACAGGGCAGCTGAGACAAGTGTGTTTTCCAGTGGGGCAACAGGTGGAATGGGGCAGGGTGACAATGTGACAGGGGGGGTAAAAACACACCTGTCAAGGCCTCCTCTGAAGTCTCTGACAGTCAGAGGAGTTTGGGTTTTTTCCAGGCGCTTTTGTTTACTATTGTGCAGATAAATTGTATTGTAATATGAACTCTGAGGTTCTATTGTTTGCACTGCAATAGCATTTGTGTTTGTGCATCTGTGTGTTAGGATTGATGCGTGTGTGTGTCTGTGTGTGTGGGTGGGTGAATGAGTGTAAGTAAGAAGGGAGGTAAAAAGTATGAAAGGTGTGTGAGCAAGCAGGGAAAAGTGTGTGTTTCAACCTTGCATGATAGTCAGAGCGAGTGTTTATGAGTTGCCCTGAGACAGGTCCTCTCCACAGCGGAGGAGTTGTTTTTTTGTTTTATTTTTTTGCTGTGCTCATCCCACATAGCGATCATTCCTCCTCCGCTCGCACGAGAGAAACGAATAATGCCTCAGATATGAGCCTTGTAGAACAAAGACTTTGTGCCCCCCCCCTACCCTCCTCCCCTTCTACCAACAGCGCTCTGCACCCACAGCTCTGAGCAGTGTGTGTGACTGTGTTGTCCATTGATTCCAGCCAGTCTGATGGATCTTTCTGTTTGGATTATCTGGGACTGATCTGATAGAGACCAGGCAAGTCTTGACCCTCTGTCCTCCTCAGGTTGTCATTATATCAGGATTTGGAGACATGGTATTTGTATAGTGGCATAAATATGGGTGACTCAAGGGAAGAAAAAGTCCAGAGTCTTGACTGCCCAACTTAACGTTCATGCAGTTACACACATTGGCACCTGGGAGCTGCTCGGTACGACCACACTCCAAGCTGCTGGCTGCTGAGCGGTCGCCTGAGAGTTTAAAGCCTTGCTAGAGCTTAACGCACTGAGTGAGAGTGTTATTAGTTCATTTTCACTAGCTGAATTTTCTAGCTTATCTGGAGAGTTGGGCTGAAAGCCTTCTCTAACTTTTAGGCAGCTGGTGCCTGTGTGTGTCACCTTCTCACAGATTACTGTCAGTGATAGAAATTGTAGCTTCTACAATGTGTAGAGGCTGCAATTTTATGTAATTTCGATCCCTAATTTTCTGAATTTCAAACCTGTTTTACTGACCTTTTTGGCCACTTGGAGGCAGCAGAAACAAGCTGTAAACACATTACTGACATATTAACACCTTTTATGTTAAAACGGTGAACGTGTAGTTGTCTGTTTACACATTCAGCAGATACAGAGCAACATCAGCATTCATTTGGAGTCGCTTCTCTGGTGACCTAATGAATTTAAGTCTAATATTTGCACTATTTAAACTTTGTCTGTCTGCTATTTGGTGCTGAGTAGGTGTGTACAGAGGTTTATCAGAGTTTTTTTTGCTGAAATCAGCTGCCTGTGTGGAAACAGTGCTGGCAAGAGTAAACCAAAACAGTGCGAGCTGCAAAACCAAAACTATGAGCTGAAAGACACAAAAATGCTCCATTTGATCCATTGTTAATAAAAAAAATATATATACATTGATTTTGGCAGCTTTAAGTTTAAAATATTATGGGTTTTTTTGTATTTTATTAATACTTACCAATTATAATGCTATAATTTAATTTTTCAAAATTTTCTTTAATGATTTTATTTCGTATGAAGTTTACAGCTGTTAATGTCATTTTTGATGAAGTCTGTTAAATCAAATGTAAAATATTCTACTTCACTTCTTGTCAGAACTATTTCTTAACCAAATTTAAGTGGTCATTGCTCTGAATTTGTTTATGCTTTGCGTTTATCTAAAAAAGGAATATCAGTCAATATATTGTGATGAGATTATTACTTTTTAATCTTAAATATTGGTATCTGCCTCAAAAATCACATATCAGTCTTGTTGACATGAAACAATCAGTCAATTAATCAATTAATTGATTGGCAGAAAATGTATCTGCAGCTATTTTGATAATTGATTAATTGTTTGAGTCATTTTTCAAGCACAATTATTAATATATTCCAGTTTGCTGCTTTTCTTTAATGTATGTTTGAATATGTTTGGGTTTTGTACTGTTGGTTGGATAAAATGAGAAAATTTACTGTGTTGCTTTGGACTCAAGGACATTTTATTTATCATTAATGAAATAATCATTAGTTGCAGTGTGCGTGTGTGTGTGTGTGTGTGTGTGTGTGTGTGTGTATGTGTGTGTGGTTGTACAACCTGTATCATGAGTGCTTGTTTCATATCAGTGTGTGCATGCATGTAAAGGAGGTGTTTTGCTCTCTGCGTGTTCATATGAACACGTATCTATAACATCTAAGATGCAGAACCCAACATGTTGTGTATGCATGTGTGTGTATGTGTGTATACTGTACATGTGTGTTTGTGTGCTTATGTGTGTGTGTGTGTGTGTGTGTGTGTAGAGCTTGGAGGCTCCCGCTAGTGCAGCCCAGTGGGACTCGGTGCCAGAGAACATGTGCTCTCAGCAAAAACCCGACAAAACAAACCCGTTCGTCTCCCCCCGGCTCTCACTGTGACTTTCCATCGCGTAGCCTGATCCCATACTGTTGCCTTATTTTCAGACTGTGTTTCCTGCCTTTACATTCCCGGCCTGATTAGTGGAGATTGTGACCAGTTGAGTACACACACACGCTTACACATCCACATTCATCAAACACACACACACACATGCACACTCAGACATACATACACTTGATGAGAGGGAGCAGGTACACTCGCTTTGTGGAGCTTTACATGAACACTAACTCACACAAATAATAGATTTTAGTCTCTTACGCTCTTGAATTTTCATTCTGCTATTGTTCACGGGAATATTGACCAGAAGTAAAGGACACTGACTTTTGCACTCCTTCCTATTGATTGCTATGGTATTGATTATGGTCAGCTTGGAATTTAGTCGTAGGACTCAATGACCTTCTTGGTAACAGTGTCAAAGAAATACCACAAAAATAATCATACACTCACGCACTCACAGAGTAATGAGTTGGCTCATGAGTATCTCATGTCGCTCCAGCTTGTCCCCTCGTGTATTAACGTTACATTCAAGTCAGAGCTAAGTGCAAAAAAAGATTTTTAACTTGTTGCGCCTCTGTTCTCATGTCATGTGCTTGCTCAATTTGTACAAAGTAAAAACTTTCACAAACCTTATTGGTATGAATTGATGTTTCTTTCCAATGTTTCATATTTTCCTACAAAGTATTGCGCTGATATTTTGCTTGTGTTTTACAAACAGGGCAAGAACATACTGTATGTCTGTACCTGGATTAAGAAATACAGTCGCAACTTGAGAAACAAGATGAAAATATTTTTTATTGTGTATTAAGCAACATTTTTTCCTCCAGATGGTGAGAAGAGTCTTTGAGTATCCTGGAAATACTATAGTGTTGTTAAACGATCGCCTGGGTTTTCCGAAGCCCGTTTTAACTAGCTAACCTCCTACCTGGCAGGTACTTGTTCAGGGCAAAGGTGACCAGAGGCTCAGCTGCCTGTTGCTTCCTACAATGTTTGTCTCTTTTTTAGTGTGTGTTTGTGTGTGTGTGTGTGTGTGTGTGTCTGTCTGTGTGTGTGTTCATGTGTCTTTCAGCTTGGTCTTAGTTGCATATGAACCTGCAATGATTTTGTTTCTGTGAGTGTGTTTAAACATCTGTGGCTCTTGTGTGATGTATGTGTTTTTATCCTCTTTGTTCAAGTGTGTTTTTTTTCCTCATAATTTGTTGCCATGAGTGTGTTTGTTTCAGTTGGTCTGTGTGTGTGTGTGTGTGTGTGTGTGTGTGTGTGTGTGTGTGTGTGTGTGTGTGTGTGTATGCAGTTGTGTTAAGGGGTGGGGGGCAGTTGGGGGTTACGTGGCCCCCTGACCGCAGCACCAGCTGGGGGATTATCCCGTTGAGCGGATCCAGGGAAGAGGGGCCTCACTGGGGGTGGATGAGGGACTGGGCTGGCTGGGTGAGGGAGGGAGTGAAGGGAGGTTGATGGGGGAGTGGGGGCTGTTTAAAGGCATGGCTTTAGGTTAATTAACCTCCTGGACACTTTGACGGAGGGACCGAACAGCACACTAATGGTTTATGGCCTCCACAAATCTCACAGTGACAGTGGCTCTGAGCTAGAGTTGCAGTTAGTTTAAAATCAGCTGTAGAAACAATGGAAATGCCGAATTTGAATTATGTTTTGTGATTTATTTCAGAAAATTTTATTTTTAAGTTTAGTGGAGCCTTTGGCTCACTGTTGAGTAATGATCAAGATTAGAGATTATTGTATTGTGCACAAGAAATAATTATATAAGATTTTTAACTATTTTGAGTTCTCTGTGTTTATTTAGATTAGCTCTGCTTATGTTCATTGTTTAAAGGTAACAATGTCAGCTTTGAAGAACTGAAGTTGCATAGCTCTTACTGCAGCATTAGTGTCTCCTGTTGAAAGGTATCACTACATATTGTAATATACTGTATATTGTTTATGCTCTATAATTATATAATAACATATTATGATTTAACTTGTTTGCTTAAGTGGTCTACTTTGTTTTTTTTATACTTTGACTTTTTTAAATAGTAGATGTCTGGAGCAAAACTCCTCTAATATTCTTCTAAGATATACAGTAAAAATTAGTCATGTTTTTATCACTTTTTTGTGATCATATTCCATTTCTGCAACCTTCACAGCCTCTCAAGAGATAAGCTGCAGTTAGATGATTATGAACAATGTTACACTGACGTTGTTCAGATTTTCCTTTAGGATCACACAGAGTTTGATGGTTGTACTATTATTCACATATTGTGTTACCTGCAAACTCTTGAAATTGAAGTATTAATGTCACCCGTGTATTTGTGTTGCCTCGCTGTATTATTTAATTGGAAATATTCCCATAATATAGAATAGTTAGTCCCATAATCAACTTCTCTAGTTTAGGGCTGCAATTAACAACTGTTTTCATTACTGATTAATCTGTTAATCTGTTGATTATTTTTGTGATTAACTGATTCTTTGTTTAATCTATAAAATGTCAGAAAATAGTGAAAAATGCCCATTGTGAGTTTCCAGCGTCCAAGGTAATTAATTAACACTTCAGTATTCAATTCACAGTAATATAAAACAGAAAAAGCAGCAAATTCTTGACATTTTTGCTCAATAAATGATGATTCGTTGGCTATGTAAAATGTTATTGATTAACTGATTAATTTTTGATATTAATGGTTTTGATACTAAATGAATTTACTCTCAGTGAAAATCATATATTGTCCAGTGATTGTTGTCCACTTAAACAATGTTAGATTTTAAACAAGAATCGATTCAAGTACATGTAGCACCTGGTAGTACAAGTATTCAGAGTTTCAAGTTTGCTTTAAATTTCTCTTTATAATATGAATTATGTATCAGCAGGAAATGTCAGATAGTGGCAGCTTCAGTTCAAAAATGCTGATATTGATCTCAGCCTTCAAAAACCCATCAATCATACCTATCATCTTTGTCTCTTGAGAGGCTGTGTGGTATATCTGTGTTTGTCCAGTCTTCTCTCTCTGTACTGATTCAAGTGTTTCTATGTAATGTGTTGGTGTTTTGTTTGTGTGGGCATGAGTTTATTTTATCTGGGATGGGACATGGGATTTGTGCCTGTGCCTCTATGTGCACATCTGTTTATGCACGTGTGTGTGTGTGAGCGAGAGAGAGAGAGAGAGAGAGAGAGAGAGGAGAGAGATGGGGAGAATGGCCGGCCAGCCGGACGCTTCACAGGAAGCGTTGTGGAACATCAGGGGGCTCAGAGGAAGAGCGAGGGGGGAACCGGACTTGCTGGAGATTCTTACTCACTCCTTACAACACACTGACTCATTCAACAGATCACACCAACCCCTTCCCAACTTCACAGAACCTAAACCCTTGAACTGCCTCCACACGCAACACACACACACACACACACACACACACACACACACACACACACACACACACACTCATGTTTAGGATTATAACTGACGTAATGGTCACTGCTTTTCTTTTTGTTGCCCTAAATGGACATGGAGGTCTTGTAGTTTCATGGTGGCCGGAAAACAATCAATGACAAACACAAAGTTCTAGTTCGTACTGACTCATGAGTTTGTGAGTTCTTTCTTCAGCATGTCCTTACTGCCCGTACCCATTTCCATTTTTCATGTCCGCCGAGGGGAAGAGGTGGAGCCGACGTCTGTCTCATTCTCTACACCCAAATGTATAAGTGCTGTGTGCACATCCTAAACAAATTCTTGTATAGAGAAAACAGGATGCGACAATAGTACTGTCACCCAAGCCTGCGGATCTCACTGCTGTCATTAAGAGGCAATGGAATGTCAAGTTAATCCATTTAATTAGTTAGCTAGTTATTGCAATAGCAGGCTAATACCCCCCCTCCCCCCCACCCACAAAACAAAGAACAAACACATTGATTAGAATTCCAGCTGAGTATCTATAAGTTTAATAATGCAGTCAGCTACAGGTCTGATGAAGAAATGGGTGACCTAAAAAGCCCCCTGGCCTTAATATCCTGGTATGATCCTCCTTGGCGTGTGTGTCTAAGTGTGTCTGTGGACAGTGATCCCACTTTAATGTGTCTCCTCATTTGTTGACTTTAGGCCCGTCCCGCACCCCCCTCCCCTCCTCCATCTCTTCTTCCCTCTGCTGTCTCTACACTAGGTGCCACTTTGTTATTTGTTTTCATGGCGGCACTAACATAATTAATCTGGAAGGTTTTTTTCCAAGTCGGGATTAGCAGCTGTGGGGTTGATGTGATCATGTAGTCCACCTTGCACTGCCTTAACATAGCAACTTATCAATGGCGATAGGTTTCAGTTTTGAGGTTGAAACCTTGTAAGCCTGGATTTGATTGCTTTCATGTTCATCTGAAGGATTACATGGTCTGTGAATGTTTATGTTCTATGAAACCCTTTCAAATACCACTGTGAATGTGTATACTGCACAGACTGAAAGGCTGGCAAGCTGCTTCTATTCATTGACAAATCATTGACATTTTGTGATTATATCTTATGGTTTTGTGATGTTTTCGTGTAAAATATGCACAAAGTGCTGAAATGATAAGTGGATTGATCTATAAGTCAATAGAGAGAAAATTAATCAGCACCAACTTGAATAATAGATTAATTACTAGCAGTTCTGTGAAGCTTCACTTAGGCACATCGGTGCTTTGAGCTAAAGGCTAACATCAGCATGCTAACATGCTTACAATGGCAATGTTAATATGCTGATATTTAGCAGGCAATATTTACCATCTTTTTATAGTGTGTTAGCAACTCTAACCCTTTCTGATTAACACTAAACACAAAGTACATCTGAGGTTGATGGGAATGTCATTAGTTTTTCACATATTTGGTCATAACCAAAGTATTGAACAAATTAAAACTTTGACCAGTTTATGATTATAGATGGAACGTCAGGTGAATCAAATCATGTCACCAAAGTTATTCACCCTGTGGTGAACATGAATGTATCAATTTTCATAGCTGTTTATCCAATAGTTGTTGAGACATTTCACAAAAAACCAAAAACCTCATCCTCATGGCGGTGCTAGATTGGACTGTCGTTCGCACAAAATGTGGCATTTTATAAACTAATGATTTATTGATTAACCAAACAAATTAACAGATTAATCATTAATGAAAATAGTTGTTGTTGCAGCCCTATTCATGATTCATGGGTTTTTAGGGTTAAATGCTGTAGTTTTAATAAGGTTGAAAGCACATAGCAATTTTGTCAATATGCATTTGATTTTTTCTACTCAATTTCTATTCGAACACAGCATTGAAATGTTTTATTATTGTTTCCATCACAATACTTGGGTGTGCAATAAACTAAATCTTAGAGAGAGGGACCTGTGAAGATCTTGCAAAACTTTCCCTCGATAAATCATAATTTTAAAAACTTCCTCCTGACTTTTATGTCTTTTCTTGCTTTTCTAGGGCTGCCCTGCCACATCCAGACCCATCGTCATCACACCTGTGGATTTCATACAGGCAGGTCCACCCCCTTCAGCCTCATTCCTCTCCTTCCACGCTCATCTCCCCCAACCCTTGACCCTCCACCCCCGGCTCTGTGGTCCCCTTTCCGTCTTCCCACCACGTCTGCAGAGTGGGTGCCAGCTCCCTCCCCCAGGGGTGGGAGTGATGAGCTGGGGGACGGACTCGACAAACCCCTGGAGAATGATGCGGAGGGCGTGTGGAGCCCCGACATTGAGCAGAGCTTCCAGGAGGCCCTGGCCATCTACCCACCCTGTGGCCGCAGGAAAATCATCCTCTCTGACGAGGGCAAGATGTACGGTACGCCCCCCTCTATCATCATACTATCTGTGTATCTCTTTCTACTTCTTCTTTTACCATTGGTTTGGCCATTTTAGCCTTTATGTGATTGAACACACACAGTACTGACACAACACAAATTAGACTGATTAGAATCCAATTCACTATTTTATTCAGTGGCATAGCTTTGCTATACATTTAAATAAAATAAATGGTAGACCCATAGTGCCATCATTTGGCCACAAGATTATGTTGAAGAAGCTTTTTAAAGAGATAATGAAAACAATAACCTTTATAGCATTTCCTGCTATTTCTTAATGTGGTTTTGCACAAACCTCACTTAAAGACCCCTCCAGACATGTGTAAAGATATATAAAAGACTCTGCTTTGAATAATAATTTGTGTCTAATATGGTTGTTCTACAAAAAAGATCAAGTACCTTGAAAATCCAGAATCTATAAATATGCAAATATTCAGCAGATGAATGTGAAATCAGCCTTCTAGTGTCAAACTCTGCACACACATCGTATTGCACAGTGAAGCTCAAACATCTAACTGTAGGAACAATAAAACAAACAAATTATGGAGTGGAGGGGAAGTTTTTACTTATACTGGTTGTTAGTGAGTAGTTAACGACTAAAGGTTCATATGGGTTGAAATAATTATGTGAGATGAACCTATGCATAAATGAAGTTGCATGCTGTCGATGCACATGAAACCCTCCTCGTCCGTAATTTTACGAGCCCTCAGTTCAACCCCACATCTGCAGAGTGGTGGACTCAAAAAACAACTCAAAAACAAACACAAAATATTCACTTCTGCTGACTTCCCACTGAATACTCCGCTTCATATGGTCAGACAATTTGTTTCACATACTCTCTCCCACACACACACACGTGCGCACAGACACACACACACCCATTCACCACCACTCCTCGTGTTCGTGTTTCACATCACTCCTGTTTCCTGCACAGCTGTCAGTTCCACTTGGTCCCATAACGTACAGTATGATGGCATGATGTGTCAGAAACAGGCACACAGACTGTTCACTATTACACGCAAACACACACAATACTTATTATGCACTTCAATTTGTACATCGAAAACTATGCTGTTTATTTAAGGTTCAGAACACCTCCAAACACATTTTGTCACCAAAAAAAACAAAGCTGCATTTCTATACAACCCTTCAAGATCTAAAACAATGACAAAACAAATGAAAAATAAAGCATCGAAGTATAATTTTTCACCCTGATCAACATACAGTCAGCATTTTGGCTAGACATTTATCCTATTGTATTTCTGGCAGTGATGGTGGAGGGCACTTAACAGTACTCCTGTTACCAAAATTAGCCCCAAATCGCTCACCCCAAACAGGTTTAGAGGAGCGGGGATAAATCTCACTTCCTTCCCAGACCACACAGTTTGTAATTAGATTTCATGGCCGCTAACTTTGTGTGTTGTTGCTTCTAATAATCACATTGTTTGACTACAGATCCTTTACCGTGCCCTCTTGAGATGTTTATTACCTTTCATTCAATCCTAAAATAGTGATTTGAGGTAAAGGAGCACCAACATATCGACATATCGACGTTGTAGGTCTTTCCTCAGTTAATCTTTCGGTAATGTCATTGCCAAACAGGTGTTGGGAAGGTAAGGTGACATTCCTCCATGACATCTTGCTGAAAGATGTTTCGTAACAGATGGCTTGGCCATAGTGTGTCCTCCTGCCTGACTGTTTGATAGTGGATCTGGTTGGTGGAAAACAGGGTGGACAGAGGTAGTGGCGCTATGAGACAAGCTCTGTCATCGCCTTGTTTTGTCACTGTGCCAGACAGCTCCTTTAACTGTTAGCCTAGCCTAGCGTAGCTTAGCCACCTATTGAGGTCATGGCCATCCTATGATCAACACTTAAACCCTTATAAAGCCTGAAATAATAGTTGCAAGGGGGGGAGAGGAGAGAGGGGTGGTTCATTCTGTGTTAAGGGGTCGGGGCGCAAGATGGACAAAGGTGGTGGGGCTTTTTTGGCAAGGCAGGCACTGAGGTGCCTCTTCCTCCCTGTGGGGGTCAGGGGCAGGTGATGCGCGCCAGGGAGCGCGTTGGCCCGCCAGGAATGGCATGTGCGCTTGGGAGCCCGGGGGTTCAAGGCAGCTCGGCTGTAACCCTAAACCAGAATAGACGTTTACCCTTTGAGCGCCTGGAGGGGAGGAGGGGGGTGGTGGACAAATAAACACCAAGGTGGGCAGTGGTGTCTTGCATGGCCTCGGGCCCCAGCAGAACTCTCTCACACCTGTCCCCACTGCATGTATATATGAGCGTGGGTGTGTGCGTGTGTGTGTGCGTGCGTGTGTGTTTGTGTGCGTGTGTGTGTGCGTGTGTGTGTGAGCAAGAAAGGTAGAGACCGTCTTTGTGCTTACCTCTTCTGCTGTTTCTGTGATTTACCTCTTTCATATTTCTCAGTCTCAGAATCATTCTCCTTCTTTGTTCTTCATGAACAACCTCCTCTCCCCCCTGACAGTCTGTCAGTAGGTCTGTCTGCCTTTAAATTCACCTCCAGCTGCTCTCTGAATTCAACCTGACAGCCATGCGGCAATCCCAGATTTATGACTTGAGAAAAAGGCAAGACTGAGCCAGTGCATGGCTCGCTTTGCCCTCATTGCCCCCAAACAGCCCTTCCTTTACAGCTCTTGCAGCTCCACGGTTCTCTTCTTTTATCGCCATCCCTGAGGTCACCAGTGGCCAACAACTCAAGTCATTCAAGCAACCACAATCAATGCAAAGCCACTTTGAAGGTCTTTAGTGTTGTTAATGTTGTTAAAGCCCTGATGGGAGGTCTTAAATCAGAAAGCCAAATCAAATATCAGCTGAGAATATTTTTAAAGGCATACATGAAATGGTGAAGTGATGGCTTGATAGTTTTAGAAATGTTATTTAGTCTCCTTGCATGAGCTAAATATGGACACGTAGACAAAACAAACACCTAGCAAAATAACTATGTGTCTGCTGGCCAAGAGCAACATACTCTGAATTTTAGGTTGAATTCCCCTCTGAGGAATGAATGCCATTCTTCACTAAACAATATGATATTGAGTCTCTGAGCAGTGAAACAGGAGGAATGTGTGCTTCTATCCATTGTAAATTCCTAAATTGAATGGAATGTTTTTACCCCATATTCCACATACATTCACCACATTTTTTTCCCATAATGCTGTGCATAGTGCCGGCTCTCGCGCCCATTACTCAACAGACCTATTAGCTCGCTTATTAGGGACGGTGTCACGGATATTGTGGCAGTTATGTGCTCCAGTGGTAATTCGACATGCATCTGCCAAGGAAAACATTTCCTGCCTTGTGTGGCTCTCAGCGAGAGACGTGCCCTGTGGTCTGACCGTCGGCCTCATGCTGCAATAATGGAAAAACAGTCCCAAACTTGTAGTGCGGTGGAAACCGATGTGCTGACAGCTCTCACTAGAAGAATGTGGCACTGGAAATACGATTATCTTCCCTATTTATTTGTTTCCGTATAACTGTACTATTAATTCATGTGCCACAATTGCAGTTGTTTTATTTTATGATGTCTTTTTACTATTTTTTTTTTATTTAGCAGCTGCATTTTTTATTTAGCTATTGTTTTATGCAGCTGTTTGGTTTTGTCACACTTAACTTCCTAATATCTGTGGGAGCATCACTTTTCTCACATTTTAATATGTCTTTCTTCCTGTGAAAAAAAAAAGAGATTTCTTGTGTTAGTGTAGTGGATAAAGTCAACAAAGCTTCCCTCAGTAGTGGCATGTTTTTCTGTCAGTTCAGAACAAAGCATACCCACACACTGAATCATGCTCCCACTAAGCTTCGCTTGTGCAACATGTCAACCCATTTTCGTTTTTTGTCAGGCGATGCAAATGTTTTTAAGCCTCTCATTTAGAATGTGATGTAAAGGTCAGCGGAAAGCAATAGCGAGTCCTCACCCGGGTACAAACTTTGTCAGTAAAGTGAGAGATTCACCAGCGACCTTGACCTGTTGACTTTTGAAGAAGCCTCTAGGGCCTGTGCTTTCAAATGGTCTCTCTCCATAATCATTCCTTAGCTAGGGATGGATGATATGGCTGAAATTAATATCATGATATTAATCAGAATATTTTCCAATATGAATAAATATGTATTACAATATTACAAATGAATGCACAATCACATATACATATGTATATCATTATACACATATAATGATCAAATTGATGTTCAGTTCAATGAACTGTGCTCCACTGTTATGCATTATGTTAGAAAAAAGGTGTAAAACAAAACTTTGACAACTCATTTTGGTAGTTTTTAACAACTAAAATACTAAATAATTTTCTTGAAATCAGTCATCTAAAAACAGAATCCTGAATTATATAATGTACTTTATGATATAATCATATTGTATCATGTTGTCACAATATGATTTCAC
Organism: Thunnus albacares; assembly: GCF_914725855.1. Taxonomy (NCBI): domain Eukaryota; kingdom Metazoa; phylum Chordata; class Actinopteri; order Scombriformes; family Scombridae; genus Thunnus; species Thunnus albacares. Next base: position 24,474,351 of record NC_058112.1, read on the forward strand.
TTGATAGATGCCTATCTTGAATTATCACCAGCCCTGTGTTAAGCTGATGAGAAATAATTAATCTTGTTCACTTATTCTTTGATCTGATTGTTTTGTCAGCTTCAGACTGTTTTATTTAGCAAATCTCTTGGCTTCTCTTCTTAAATGAAATAGTTTTGCAGAAAAAAATGTTAAGTATAGAAACATGGCATCTGTACCAAAACTCAGTTATCAAATCTGCACAAGTATCAAAAAATTGTATTGTTTGTATTGAAAGATGCACTTTAAGATCTCTTTTCTCCAAAACCACCAGGTCATCAGGGTGATTTTTTTATGGGGGAAGAAAATGCTGTGTCCAATAGATAAACATGCAAGTGCAAACTTAAGGAAAAGTGCTCTTGTTTAGTTAACATAACATGCGCTTTCTAGTATATTTTTCTTTTATTAGCTCAAGTGATTTGTGTATAACTGGTGGGGGACACTTGAGCATCTGTGATGGGCTCCTTTTGGGGGAGTGTTCCTGGATGAAGGGGGATCACATTAGCAGGAGAATGAACCTGACCCCACTGCCCTTTAGCCCTGACACTGACCTTCAGGCTGTCCTGGGATTTGATGCTCTCTTGAGGGTTTTCGAGGAAACCCCCTGCTGATGATGAACTCCTGGAATCTAGACGCTGCTCCCTCCATCTCCACCACTCTCCTTCAGTATGTCTTTCTCACTCTCTCTTCTCTGTATCACACAGCGTAACCAATAGGACATGTTGAGCAGTGACAACCATGTAACAGAGCTATGTAACAGAGCTGTCACTGTCACTTTATCTAGACATATCAGATCAGCAAGATGGAAGGTAGAAGTATCCAAACAGGCCAGACATCTGTTGATCTGTCTATGGGATTAACATACGTCGAGGTTCGCATAAACTATCTCAGCATAAATCTCTGTAATTGCTAAGATGCTCATGGAAGGTTGTGTTAATATAACATGACATCTGTTAAATTTACTCCTCTGGTAGAAATACAATACTTTGTCGGAAATCAAAAGCAAACTTTACATTTGGCTTGGACAGCAGAGCAACTTATTATCGTGCTTATGAGCACAGGACTGTCGGTATGAAAGTCACTCAGAGAGGAAGCTATGGTTTTTGTGTTTACGAATGACACGTGTGAGAGATAAACAGAGATGAGCTCATAGAAATTGAGTGAATGAGTGAACAGGAAGAGGGGAGATAACCCTTTATTTTACAGATTCCTTATTAGCTAATAATGTCTGAGCAATTTCCTGAATGGTTCCTGGAAACAAATATGTAATATTTCACAAAGAGACAAAGTTCTGAGTCTTTTACTTTAGTTGTGTTGAGTTTGAAAGAAGTTGTTGATTTCCAGAGGAATTTCTGTGAAAGAACCACTCAATTTAAATCCAAATAAAAATTTCTATATCATAAACTTTATTTTTATTTTAAACATATCAGATATGCTTAGCGCCTATTTTGATTGTTGCGTCACTGCCACTGTACTCATCTCATTGTTGTTAATGTAGACTTGATAGAGGTCTTTTCAGAGCTCAGTAGGCTGCATCCAGGCTCTATCGCAGGGGAAATGACACCCAGCCAAGACATTCCTGCAGCCTAAATGTGACCTTTGTTTTCCTGAGCAGACACAGTGGGGCATATGTGCTGTGGAGGGAAAACGTATGGCTGGCAGATGTGTCCTCAGAGAAGGTGGCAGTTTGGAGACACTTAGGCATACAGGCACAAATGTACATTCACACACTGACCAAAATTTGATAATAATTACTATAAGGCTTATTTATGACTCTATGACATTTAAGCAGGTAAGACGGACATACAAGAAACAGTGTTGTTCAGGAGAGATCATCAGTCATATCATTAGAAATGTTGATTCTGATGATTGTAGACTATACTGCCCTATAAAGCCAAGTAACTGCAATTTTGGTCAAAATTGAGTTAGGGCTGAAATTGAACTTTTAAATGTCTGTTTTATCTTGTGACAAATTGTCCAAGTTCAGTTTCGCTCTAGCTTAGAGAAAAAACAATGTAAAAATTGCAGTAACTACAAAATCCAACCAAAAACTAAGGCAAACCACAGTAAGTGTAGTTACAGCGCTCTGCTTTGGGATCTTGGAGCTTCAGCTGCAGTTACTGCAGTCTGTGACAGCTGTCCAAATTGTTGTGAATGAAGCTTCAGTATTTGTGAATCCCATATTCTAGCCAATTTCAGGACACTCCAAAGAAGGGAATCTCCGTGTTCTCCACTGGGAACTCTTACTTACTTCATCTGTGTATATTAAGCTAACCTGATTGTAGCGGATAGTAATAATAGTTTGGATATCAATGTGCCTAGTGCTAGCTAGCTAGACAGCACAAGAGAGTACACTGACATCAGTTTATAGACTGACAGCCTCTTCCACCTTCTCTCTCTCTCGTATATTTTATGGGTTACAGGGAGCAGATAGTAAAACCATAATCAGGTGTTACATTGCACACTAAATAGCTAAATCATAATTTATATAACTTTTTCAAGTTTATTAAGATAGATTTGATTGATATAACTTATTTCTACTAAGACAAGAACTTGATTATATTCTATAAGAGCATAGATCTAATTCTAAAAGTAGGTTTACATTAATTTTACAATTAAAATAAATACGTCAAGAGGTTAAACCTCGCAAAATAATACTTGAGGATTGCTTGAATTTTTTTTAAGATTGCTCATCTATTTCAACTTTTTAAACATGTAAACAATAAAACAATTAAATGCAAATATAATGTAATGAGAAATCAAATTAGATTTAGATTCAGAAGACACTAAGATTGTAGTTACTGCACTTTTCCTTTGCACTGCCTGTATATCTGTTTAAGGTAATACAATGGCAGAGTGCAGTATCTACATTTTTGGGGTCATAGGTCAAATAATTTGCCGCTTTACTACTTATAACACATTTGGCTGGACAGTCTTTGAAGTCATTTTCCTCAGTTTCATTGTTAGCGTAGTTACTGTGGTTTGCCTTTGTAGGGCAGTATAGCATAGATTAAGGCCTGATTTTAAAATGTGTAATGGGGTGGTAAACTAATTATTCCTTGTAATATCGATGTTCACAGGATGAGTCTCTGTACACAGGGGTGTTGTTGCACACACACACACACACACACAAACAGGACATGGACCCATGGGGTGATGTTGGAGCAGCAGATGCAAGACCCAGTGCAGACCAGTCAGTGTATAGGAATGTCAGGAATGCAGTGAGGTGAGAGAGAGACATTGAGAAGAAAAGAGACAGAGAGAGAGGGAGTGATCAGACCAGGCCAGTGATGACCGCAGCCCCACTGGAGAAGGGCAGATTTACAACTAGTCAGGCCCAGGGGTTGACTTTGGAAGGTACACTGTGGGCTGCCTTCACTAACCCCATCCACCTCTCCTTGACCTCTACCAACAGGCCTGAGGAGGAAGAGATGAAAGCCAGAAGGCAAACGGGTGAAACAGTGTTCTGTAGGCCTTTTAGTGTAATTTCCACTCAAGAAAAGAGAAAAAATAATGACTAATTTGAATGAAGAAATAGCATATTCTTTCTCATGGAAGTGAAAAGTTGAATTCATAAGCAACAACATGAAGTCATCCTCAATTTATTACCCTCAAGGGTTTTGCTATCACAGTCTCATGGATGAAACATGCATTTACATCTGCATGCGAGGATGGTGTTTGGACATGTTAGCCTGGATGTTTTTTAAATACTCAAGTGGTGTGACTCTAGGTATGGCGATGTTGGTCAGTTGGTCCACCACACACCAGACTGAAATATCTCAGGTCTGCAGGTCACCTGGGGTCTTCTAACTCCGGCTCCATGCCAAACTTGGCAGTTTCTTCACTTATGTTAGGTTTGTGTGCTCATCGAGGGGTAATACCAAGTGCCATTCTATCCCATGCAGTATGGAAACAATTATACTTGAGAATAGGACACTGGAGACTTAACTGGCTACTACTTGCAACAGAAATATTTCTCAAAACTCAAAAATTATTTATGTTTCTCAAAGTTTCACAACCCAGCAACATCCCCTGACCTCTGGAACACCCTGACTTTGCTGTTGCTATGGTCAGTCACTTTTCATGCCCTTAAGAAATTTTTCCAGAGTCAGATTTCCCCCCAGACAAGTCTGTGACTGCAGGCAGTGTGATAAACAACATCAAACTGTGGACCAGTGGCTGATGGTATAATGTTCCTACTGACTTTCCTGCAGCCTTGGCTGGTACAAGTTCTCTGTCTGTGCTACTCCCATTGGATATCATGATCTCATCGCTGTGTGACTGAGTCCCCTCTCTGATCTCATGGGTGTGTTGGAGGGTATTTTTAATGGGCCCTTCCCCAAGCACTCACAGTAGGAGTGGCAGGGCATCTGATACTAGAACATGAAGCGAGGCCTCTTTGACAGCCCAATAATGAAGCTGTTCAATGCTTGCAATACATACCTAGCTAATTTTGAATGGGGATACCATCATATTAATAAACATTTTTGTCCTTTGCTGTGTTGGAGTTAGAATACCTTTTTAAGTCATTACCGCTGAGATGAAAAACCTTGACATCTGAATGTTGAAAACATCCCACAAGACATGTATATTAGCATTTTCAAAGAAGAACTGTGTAACTCTAATTTAAGTGCTTTTCATGCTCATACTTGGGTTGACAGGTTGATCAAGTTTGACAATAACTTGAGTCCAGGAAAGGCTTGCAAATCCTTAACAGAGTTTCAAAAGTGTCTGGCTACCAAAGTGAAAAGAGGGGCTGTTTTTCTGAATTTCTGAAAGGTTTTATTCAGCTGTGGAGACATGCTCATGCATCTGTGTCTGCCACTTTGAAAATCCCTATTGGACGTACTATGTACATCTTACTGTACACTCAGTGAAGTTTCCACAAGATAAATTGCCGGGAACTGGAGGAACTTGCGGCTGTAATGTGAGGAACTCGAGACAGGCAACTTAATGTTCATTTGAGGTCAAGTACTGTGAGGACTTTGACAAAGCTCTCTGTTCATCTTTTCAAGAGTTTGATTCTGTGGAAATGTGGAACACTTTCTTAATCCCTGGGGAATTAAAGAAATATACATTTAGGGACTCAAACAATCGGCTGGCGAGTGCACCTCCCGATAAACACTAAACGGTTGAGGAGTTACAGCCCTGAAAAGAAAATAAGATTGAGACGGAATGAATGCCTCGACTGGGGCTGAAGTGTGTGTGTGTGTGTGTGTGTCAGTTTATGTCTATCTATTTGTGCAACTGTGTGTATAAACTGGAGTAGACGACATTTGAGAGAGGGGTTTAGTTCACAAAAGCCTCACACAAAGGCAGTTGTACAGCTGGGTTGAGTGTGTATGTGTGTGTGTGTGTGTGTGTGTGTGTGTGTGTGTGTATGTGTGTGTGTGTGTGTGTGTGTTTTTTTTCAGGGGCCTGGAACTTTACAAGGACTAATATAGACCATTTTTTCTTCCTTTGCTCTCCAAACCAGCACTGATTCATTCACTGACTCACTGATAATATCACCTTGTTGTACAATGTGAACATTTTTAGTGCTTGCATGCCACTTTTTGAACAACTATGTTGCTATTGAAAGTTGGCCGATAACGCCAAGCCTCCTATGCCCATTTCTTACATATAGTATCTATCTAATGTTAAGTTAAAGTTATTTGGCGTTAACTGGAGTAAAGGATAATTACAGTGTTTTCATACACCTCGAAATGTAACGGTTGAGATAATCTGGCTAAGCTGTTGCTTGTTTACAACCAGTCTGTTCGTCTGAGTGCTTGTATCACCGTCTAACTAAGTTTAACAACTTTGCAAGGCTTTTAGAGCACAGCATGACTAAAATTTGATCATATGCAATGACGCAAACTATGAAACCGAGCTGATTTAATATTTAAAGTGTCCATCCAAAATACAACTTACAGTATAAACAAAATATGAAGCATAGCTAATGTGTGATACATTTTTTATGATGATTAAAAATCACTCCAACCAGCGTCATCAGACACATTTATTTTAGCAAATCCTTTTTGAGTTTTCCTTATAGCTTTAAATAGATTGCACGCAACACTTTAGGGAGGCAAATGTCTGGCTGAAAGGTTGCCAGTTTTTATACTTAGCAACAACGCACAAATGCTTTTGAAAACCCTGATAAGTGGAAACTCAAGTCTGAGCAAACTGCAAGGCATGGCACCTTCATCCCGGGGAGGCTGTTTCACATGAGCACCAGGGGGGAAACAGTGTTTTGCATTCCGCGCAAAATCTGATCACTTTTATAGGCTGCTGAAATTTCTGATGAGGGTTCAGCCAGGCTTCAGGTTTCCATTTTTCACCATTCGGGGTCACCCGATTGGCCGGTTTATGGAGCGTTGTGAGGTCTGACCCAAGCATCACTATGTGAGGAAAATCTGACGAGTTTGTACCAGGTTGTGTGTCGTGACTGATCTGTGTGTTAATTCACATGGAGATGTGGTGCCAAGGGAAAAATGACCGTGTTTAAGAGGTGGTGCAAAGTCTAGGAAACTCTTGTATGTCTGTGTGTGTGTGTGTGTGTGTGTGTGTGTGTGTGTGTTTGTGTATACGTGGGGGCCTGTGTGGGAGCATGAGACAGTGAGAGAGTTGTGTGATTCTCTCGGTAACTGATCTTATGTATGTGTTTGTCTGTGTCCTCCCTTTTTTTAGTACCTGTTTGTAAATGTGTTAATCTCTGATATAGGGCCGCAGTCAACCATTATCTTTGATGAAATAATCAAACATATTGATGAAAAGTCTGTTGATTATTTACCAAATTAAGTGATTAATTAGTCAAACAAAACCAAGAGTCTACAGCCATACTAGCAGTTTAATGTTTACCATGTTCACCATTTTAGTTTATCAAGTTAGTGTGTCAATATTTGCCAATTAGCACAAAACACAAAGTACAGCTGAGGCTGATGGAAATGTCATTAGTTTTGCAGGTATTTGAATCAAAGTATTGGACAAATTGAAAATTGGACCTGATGGTGGTGCTGGATTAAAGGTCATGGGATCATAGTTATTGCATTTCAACCTCTGGGAACCTTTAATGTCTGTCCCATATTTAATAGAAATCAATCAAATAATTTCAGATATTTCAATAACAATTAAAAACGTCAACCTGCTGGTGGCGTTGGAGGAAGAGCCAGGGAATCAACAAAGTCATTAGGATACATCATCTTGGAACCATGAATATCCGTACAAACATTTGTGCCAATCCATCAAATAGCTGTTGAGAAATTTCACTGAATACGTGACGACCTTGACCTAACTAGTGGCACTAGACAAGTCAGAGGATCACCAAAGTCATTAGGAATCATTCTCTGAGTCCAGGGACAGAGAATGTCTGTGCAAAATTTCTTGGCAATCCATCCAATAGTTTTTGAGTTATTTCTGTCGGGACCAAAGTGGTGGACAGACAGACAGACAGACAGACATTGCCATCCCTTGAGCCATGCCACTAGCATGGACAAAAATAGTGAAAAAATGCCCATCACCGGTTCCAAGAGCCTAAGGTGACATCTTCAAATGCTTTTTTTGTCCAATCAACAGTCCAAAACCAAAAGATGGTTAATTTACGACATAAACCAGACAAAAGCAGCAAATATTCACAACTGATAAGCTGCAACCAGAGAATATTTAGAATTTTTGCTCAATAAATGACTGAAATTTTGCAGACTGATTATCAATAATATTATAAAAAATATTTATCTGTCTATCAACTAACCAATAAATTGATTAATCATTTCAGCATTACTCAAAAGTAATAAGTAGTATGTATATAAATGTATGTAGTCCTTGTATAATACTGTAGGTATTCACTTTTATGCAGTGCATCTTACATTGTGTGGACCTCCATGGCACCAGTACAGATTCACCCAAGCCATGTTGTTTTTTTGTCAAAACTAGACAAACTCACACCTTCCTGTTCCTGAATTACACTCCAAATACCTTTTCTATGTAATTGTGCATGTACATCTGTTTGTGCGTTTTCCATCTCAATCATTGAACCGGATGTTTTTGGGAGGAAAGGGTGAAAGAAGCCACATGACCGTTGCCCTCCGCTGTACCTGGAGACTCTGGATGTGGGAGGGGAACAAGCGCAAGATTTACTGCGGGCGTAAAGGCATATTCCATAAACATTGACACACACACCAGCTGCCTGGCAGCCTCAACAGACTGGGCCCCCTTTGGTCACTAGCCTGTGCCGTGTCTGTCCTGAGTCCGGTCTGAGGATCGCATGGCTGCAGCCTCCACCTGCTCTGCCAATGTGACCTGTCTGTCAGCAGTGACAGTGCACAGATACATACTCACTGTGGAGATATGAGCTCAGTGTGCACTCAGGGGGTCGGCCTGAGACTGATGCAAGCTCTCACTAAGACAGATGTATATACTTAGTGATATACTTACACTTACAGTTTTCAGCGTTGACACACTTGACAGCCTCGACTCTTTCTTTGGGCTCGTGTGTTTGCACACTCATCTACACTTGCATGCAAAGTTTTGCAAATATGTGCACACACAGACATGAACACAAACAGATTTTGACACGTTAATTTAGCAATGTATACTGTGACCTTCGATGACTGTAGCACATAACTATTTGTATTAATATGTGCAGCGAGTTATACAGTACATAGTACATTTCCTCATTCGTCTCTCTCATGCTGTCTGGTTTGGACAAGCATGCAGTGCAAGCTGATGATGAGTGGATTAGGTAAACATTTTAATTCCTCTACACCCTAGAAAATGCTCCTCATCAACCCCCCACTTCCACTTTAAATACACCATGGCCAAAATTAGCCTTTTTACTGTGTTATTTAGTTCATGTACATTACTGTAACAACACAGTAGAAAACTCTAAAACTCTATTTGTTTTTGTTTGGTGTGGTTCTCTTGCATCTCTTTGTGTATTTGATCTCCTCAGACTTTCTCAAGGCTCCCCAAATTATAACTGAAAACGCAACATAGTTTAATATCAAAATAACTTAAAATGATGATGTTTTCTGGACCCTTACAGGACGAAATGAGTTGATTGCACGGTACATCAAACTTCGCACTGGGAAGACGCGGACCAGGAAGCAGGTGAGTCCTCTGCATATGCCACTTGAAGCAGCCCCTATTTTTGAACCCCTCTAGAAAGTCCTCTCTTGCTGAGTGATGTCCTGACACCCCGGGTATCCCCCCCGACCCTTCTCTCCCTCCTGCTCGGAAAGCTAGAGATGACGATTGATTTAGGGCCAGGGCCCAATGCACAGATGCTATAGGATCATATGTCGGTGTTGTTTCTTCACCACCTCATGGATCTGGTGCTTGTTAGAAGGGGAAAGAAGCTGGGGAATATGGTGATCTGCACGGGAGACTGAGGCGGGATGGACGAGGGATTTGGAACTCTATCCTCACTATGGTATCTGATATGGAAGGATTGATGTATGGGCAGTGATGGATGTGGAGTGAAAGGGTCCCCGTTAAGTCATCTGGCAGAGTCAGTGTGGGAATGAAAAGAGATGAGTGGAGGTGAGAGGAGAAGGGGGCAGTGAGGGATCAGAGATGGATGGTAGGACAGGTCGGAGGGAGAGAGGGACACCTGCTGGTTCAACAGCAGTAAACTAACTGTCATGTTAGAGAAGCTTTATAAGAAAGTTCAATACAATGGTGCTCCAACAGAAATGCAAATATTAACAATTAAAGAGTCAATTGTCAGACTAGAAACAAATAGATTTTTCTGTATCTGTAATGCAGATCTAATCCGGATTGTATAAAAAAAATCTAGGGCTAAGCAGAGTAAATATTTATTATACTAATATTATATCACAATAAGAACAGTTCAGTAATATTTTATTTTCAAAATTAAACCAGCATAACAGTGGTGTGGCTCACTGCCTGCCTAAACCGTCCAGAACCTAGAAAATACCTGAAAATGATTTGTGTTTGTAAAGATTTCACCCTGCTATATTCTAGGGAACGCATAGAAAAGTTGTCAGTTGTGTCAAAAAAATAAAGGGTCAATTCATCCATGTTACAAAATGTATTCCTCAATTTAGTCTTAGTTGTATTGACCCTCGCTTATAGCTTTATGTGCTTACATTTTGAGATATCCATATCTGAGATTTCTGCCTCCATGTCACATCAGTGGAGATTAAAGGAATTTTGTTTGTAATTACATTTGAAAATGATCTTTACTTTCTAATTTGCTGTTGAGTCAACATAGAAAAGGTCCATCTTTTTGGGTGCAATCTTCCCTTTAGATTTTGATATTTGTTGTTTACAATTGGAATTTGATAAAATGTCAGAGAGTCATCATAATCTGCAGGAATCTTCCTCTGAAGATCATGAATATCCATACTAAGTTTCAGGTCAGTTTTATATCTTGATTTATACCAAATTGTTGAACAGCTTAACTGACAGACAGACAGATGCCATTTTTAGGCCCCCGTAGAGAGCTGAGCTAAAATCTTGCTTTTCATTTATTTAGATTAACATTTTAATAACACAACCCATAACCTTCTTGCTGTAAGGCTAATCATTATACCACCATGGCACCCAATTAGACTGGAAGTGTTACAAACAGTAAAAGCCAGTCTTAACTTGGCTGTGTCGTCTGTTGTCTGTGTCTTTCAGGTGTCTAGTCATATTCAGGTTCTAGCACGACGGAAGGCCAGGGAGATCCAGGTGAAGCTGAAGGTACGCTACGTGAGTCAACCTTTATCTGTTTCATTTATACACACTAATACAACATTGTATGTTTATTGTACTTGATAAGAGTAGAAAGGACACTTAAAGACATGTGGACTTAATCAAATCAATATTTACAAATTTCCATGTCTGTTAATCCTACTGCACAGATTTTGTACACAGCTTTACTCTGTTGACGCTACCAGGAACAAAGAAAAGTCCTTGCTTAATTAAGGATTTGATTAGTGTGTTGCATTTTTTTATGTTATATGAGATTGGCTCAAACAGGTTTTTATATCATAATCAGGCTATGGTGCCTGCATTCAGATGAGATTATTATCATGTTTTTAATCAGGTTTAGCAGCAGCAGATGGAAAGAGGGTGAAAACATTATTACCCTATATTATTCCCTCTCATAATGAAGTTTCATGTTTTGTTAAAGTTGTTTCAACATCCATGGCCCCTGTACTGCCATGTATTCACATTCCATTAACACAAAGGAACAAACGATTGGCTATTTTAATTGCACTCTCTAACTGATGCTAGTTTTAAATGGGATGCTGCCACATTTCGATGAAATGTGAACATACTTCAGGAAGCCCGAGGCTTACTGTGCACGATTATGAACAAGATGAACCGAGTGCAATTGTCAAGAAACAAATTAATCCCTGCATTATTCCTTCCAGGTATTACATTTGGTAAGTGCTTCAATAAAAGTTTTCCTGTGTGGTTCGTTGAGAGCTTACACATCCCTGTCCCCCCAGTACTTTCTCAGTTTGCATTTCTCATTCGCATACTCGCAGTCACAGCAGGCAATAGGACTCTCCTTCACCTTGGATGGTAGCCATGAGGGTTCAGCTGGCAGGGCCCGGCACCGGTCACAGGGTTGGCCTCTGTGACAGGCCTTTTTAAATACGTCTTTGGTGTAACTGAGATCCCTACCACATGTACCCCCTATATTTCAGCTATGCCCTTGTGTTAGTCAGTTCTGGGAAGAAGAATGCACTGTGTGGCCTTGCCCATTAGGGCTGGGCGGCAAGTGCTTGTAGTCCTCTGTGGTTTGGAAACTGCTGAAGGAGTGGATTCAAAAACAAGAGGTGTATCACTTTACAGTAGAGCACAGGAAAGACAATTTTGTAGCTACCTCCAATTTTAAACTATTCTTAATGGCGTTAGCATTTAGCAATATTGACCATAATGATTATCATATTAACATAGCACCCCGTTGCCTGAATTGTCTTCCAGTATGACCTCCAACAGAAGCTGCTTGTCATCACGGGCTTGCCCCTGCCAAAGCAATAAACTTAACTCTTGACCCAAAAGCCCTTGACTGTAATATCACCTTCTCTCCTGCTCTCTGCCTGGCAGGGATTCACTGATGATGCAAGCTGGCCTCAGCCCTTCACTTCCCCTTTTAGGGCTCTGCTTGTGTTACCGGTAAAATGGGGCGCTGACTTAAAAGGAGTCTGATGAGTGCACTCCCTTTACGTGACTTTCTGTTTGTCTCACTCTCGCTCTCTGTCCCTCTCTTTAGGACCAGGCTGCCAAAGACAAGGCCCTGCAGAGTATGGCCACCATGTCCTCAGCCCAGATCATCTCACCCACAGCCTTCCAGAACAAGATGGCGCTCCAGGGCCTTTCTAGGCCGGCTTACCCCACTGCTGGTGGGGTGAGTCACTGACCAGAATCCACTTCACCATCTTATACAGATTACCCTGAGCTGAGGCCACAGTTAGTTATAAAGTTATAAAAAAAAACAACTATGACTTCATCCCAAAGTCAGTTTTCATGCCAGTTACGATTATTTTTCATCACCCTACATATTGATATCTATGCAACATTCCTGGATCTTACTTATTATTATCACATGACTGCTGTTCCTCTGTAAATTTTACATATTTGAGATGCCTTCCCATAACAATTTTGACTTTTGAACTCTTTGAAACTTGTGATGAAGTTAGGTGTTTACAGTGTCTAATTAATTCTGTGTATGTGTCAAAAATATATTCAATTTTGATAAAGATAGATAGAGATAGAGTTTTATCTTTATGACATGATAAAAACACATTTAAGCTTGATTTCCTTTTCATAAGAAACACCTCTCAGCTCTGTGCTTTATTTGGAGATGCAGAATAAACACATTTGTTGTGTGAGAACGAGTGTCGAGGTGGCACTGTGTAATAAAGTTTTCACTTGTGTTTTTTCTAGTTTTGGCACGGGGCACTTCCAGGACAGCCAGGAGGCCATGAAGAGTGAGTAGCCATTCTTCATTTTGCACTCCAAGGTGTTATATATTAGTAATTTCTCATGTGATCAGCTTAATAACCATCTGATAAATTTGAGTCAGGGAATAAATCTGAGACCAAATTAAAACATATCAGTGCAATTATAAAGAAAAGTCTTCAGCTGTCTGACATTCAGCATGCCACCCTGCTCCCTGCGTCTTTAGAGGTCAGGCGGTCCAATTAGTATGTGAGATGGGGTCATGAGGCTGAGACGGTGCATAACATGCCTCACCCTCTCTTGTCTGTCTCGTCTCTCCAGCATTAAGCCCTTCTCCCAGCAGAGTTACACCATGCAAGCGTCCGGCCCGGCCCCCATAACAGGTGGGTGCTCTTTCGCTCTCCTGCCGTGTTGACAGAGGGCTGTCATGCTGGCAAAGTGATGAGACAAGGCGGCTCATGATGAAGAGCCTGCACAAAACTCAAAGTCACTTCATTTTCTTTTTAAGTTTTACTTTGTTGCACTCAGAGCACACATTTATGCACACACTACCCTCTCCTCTCCAGGTTATGAAAGCACAGCAGGGCTGTCCATGTCTCCCGGTGCCCCTCCTTGGCAGGGTAGAAGTATTGCCAGCTCCAAGCTCCGAATGCTGGAGTTCTCCGCCTTCCTGGAGCAACCTCAGGATCCAGAGACTGTGAGTAGACAAGACTGGAGACAACTATGTTCAATTCAGGAGGGTTCCTACCTCAAAAACACAAGTTTATTTTATTGCTTTCATCCTGTATAGTGGGGTAAAATCTTCTGCCACAGACTTGGACACAGAGTTGTTTGAAATAAAACCGATGAGCATAAACAGTGATTCAAAGATTTAAAAATTCAGTATGAACAAAAACAATCTTTCTATAGAAAATCAAAGAAAACAGATGTCACCAAAGTCTTGAAAAAGACATTGGTTCAAAAAAATGTTTAATCTTTGGTAGTTTTGTCGTCATAAGGGCATGACAACAACCCCCAGAGATCATAGGATACACTGTATCCTACGTAAAGAATATACACAACAGCACATCACATGTTCATGAATGGTACAAGAGGGAAGAAAAGGGTTGGACCCTTGAAACAGGTGACAAGATACTATAATAAATATGCAATGGTGGAGCAAGCCCAATGTGACAGATGTTCTGGAGTGCTTGACTTGCACTTGGCTTTTGTGGCAATTTAGCAAACGGGACATTTGACGTTTTGGCTCTGTTCAGCTCCTGATATGCGCTTTTGTCTCTTCAGTTTAACAAGCACCTGTTTGTGCACATCGGCCAGTCCAACCCCAGCTACAGCGACCCCTATCTGGAGTCGGTGGACATCAGGCAGATCTACGACAAGTTCCCAGAGAAGAAAGGAGGCCTGAAGGAGCTTTTTGACAAAGGGCCACACAACGCTTTCTTTCTTGTCAAGTTCTGGGTAAAGCATTTTTGTGCATTTAAAAAAATATATATTTTCAGAGATGTCCAGCTCAGTTTGGATCCTATTTTGTTGCATTTTCATCCAGTTCCATTCTACTAAGTTCATCTACTGTAAATCCAGCTCAATTATTTACTTTAATTTCAACTGATAAATCACTAATTTCAGTTAAAATCCATTTTTATTATGTTAAGCCCAGTTTGGTATGTGTGTGTGTGGGATGTTTCATACATCATCAAAGCATATAATCCTCCCCAAGTTATGAAGGTAAGGTGAGAGTGCAGTGAATACTCTTGTTAATGCTTTGTAGCACCTGTTGGCTGTTAATGGCCTAACGGTGTTAACTGTGTTGAGATAGCTTAAACATTGGAGTTAAAGGAACTTAAGTACGATTTAGAGGTAGAATGAATGGAAAGTTATTGCTCCACTGACTTGATTGGTGGTTTATATGCTTGCAAAAAAGGCATTGCTGCACAGGATGCATTTGGTGTGGGTGTGTTTGTATATGTCTCTGATGTGTGTGTGTGTGTGTGTGATTGTGTGTGACAGAAGCCTTGGGGAGAGTGGCAGGCCTGATCTTTCACCAGGGGAAATGTGAGCCCAGGCACCTGTCCCTGTGCTATTAGACTGAGTCCTACCCTCATGCCCCCTCCCATACACTTATTTATAGATAAGCCCCCCCCAAAACACACACACATACACATACACACACACACACACACACACACACACACACACACACACACACAAACAGACAGACAAACACAGTACACCACCACCCCCAACTCACCATTACACACTGAGATAGATAAGAGAGTAAAGCATGATGACAAAGTCAAATTAAAGGGAAATTTGGGTATTTTTCAACCTGGACCCTATTTTCCCATCTTTTGGTGTCTAAGTGACTAATGGGGACAACAATTTTTGAAAGTGGACCAGTATTGAGCGAGAGCGCTTCAGTGGGCAGCCGCGAAAGGAGCTGCAATGTAATTTGACAGGGCAATTGTGCACCATAAATGTACGTCCACTGAAAGTGCTTGTTTTTGCCACTGACAGGCTCAGATTGTTGTTTAAAGTGTCTGACAACATTATGGAAAGGACAATACAGAGAAATAAAAGGTCTTTACCTTTCACTTGATCCAGTCTGTTTGTTATTGTGTCTAACCAAGTCTCGCTCAAGGAGAAGTCTCGTTCTGAAATATCACAAGAGTTTAGTGGTTGAAAATCTTTTAGATAACACTAAGCTATGCTTTCTTTACACAACAAACTCCTCCTGTCACTCCTCTGTCCAACTCTGCATTTCTCTGTATGGTCCTTTCCATAATGGTGTCAGACACTTATATATATAATAACAATCTGAGCCTGTCAGTGGCAAAAACAAGCACTTTTAGTGGACGTACATTGACGAGATGCAATTGCCCCAAAGGATTAAATTGCAGTCCGTTTCGCGTCTGCTGGCTGAAGCACTCTCACTCATTACTGGACTTATTTCAAAAATTGTTGTAACCATTAGGCACAATTGGACAACCATGACACAATGGGAAAATAGGGTACAGGCTGAAAAATACCGAAGTTTCCCTTTAAGATCCAGACAGATGAAAGAGAGTGTGTGATATTGAAAAGAGGGGAAGTATGCAAGTTGAGAAGATGAAAATAAGCACCAGAAGGGATTTAGAGATAGAGACAGAGAAAAGGGGGAGTATGGGGTGTAATTAGACACGTCCACTTTGTTCATCTCATCTGATCTGGCCACCTTGCTTTTACCTTAGGACAAGACCTTTGGTATATATATCACATACACACTTACAAACCCACCCTCGTCTTTACCTCAGGACACCTCCCTCAACAACAACAACACCAAAGTGACTTTTATTAAGAATCTATTGCACATTATTCAAATGTTTTGCTTCTCTTTCCTATGCTGCATGTTGGCTTTATAGTGAGTGGGGGGATGATGTCAGGGTGAAGCATGGTTATGGTGAATTAAAGTACATCATTTTAATATCTCCAGACTTCCAAATTGCAGCCCGGATCTCTGGTTTGTTCAGTGATTCGAAATAGATTAAAATAAAATGAATAAAGTGAAATAAAATGACAGCTCAATTGGAATATCAGGCTGAACCTTAATCGATCTAAATAACTGCTGAATGTTTGTTTTTAAGCATGAAGAACACGTGCGGTTTGACTGACTGCAGAATCTCAGAGTCATGACACCTTTGAAAGGTTGTCTTGAGCGAGGCATCATGCCTATCATGCTCTTTGTCTATGACAACCCCCCTCTCCAGTACTGGGGGGTTGGCAGGGCTGTTGCATTTCCGTCAGTGTACCACAGTTTGGTTGTGCATCCCAGGTGTCCCAAAAACATCCACACAAAGGTGTGAGTTGTTATATGGCACCTGAGAAAACCACAGCGGAGACTGGGTGTTTCACTCTGGCGCTCTGAAAATCATCAACTTCCAAACTGCCCAAACAGACAACAAATGTGATACAGTGTTGGGTTGCAGTCTCCATTTGTTCCCCGGGGGATTTCCTTTTGGACGATAAGTCATCCCCAGAATTTTGAAGGTCTGAAATATATGGCACTTGGAAAGAGAAGAGATTCTTAATAGACAGCCATCACATGTTCTTAGAGGCCTTCAGTAGCGGTGTGAATTTTTTAACTACTGTGGTTTGGTAGTCCAAGTCCTTGAATATCACATTCAAAGTTCTCATTGTCACACCACCAGATGACATGAGATTAATTGCTGATGGTGGAGGCACATGATGCCACCTTGGTGAAGAAAGATGACAGACTATCATGACAGAGGGGGTTGGCTTGGGACAGAAGAAGTTTCACACTATCTTGCTGTTGTCACAACAAAGCTCCTTTATGGGTGTTTACTAGAAAGAAATGCTCTCCTCTGCCCAACATGCGCACTCTAGCTGAAACCCTGCAGTGGTGTGGTCAGTGCCGTGGCATACTAAGTCCTCTAAAGCCCACAATTTGTTGTAAACACTGTTGCTGAAGAAATGTTCATAAGCAGTAACTGGTGTTGAATGGGCTCATAGTGATCAGCTGAAGTTCACATTGTCAGTCGCAGATTTATTAAAATGAGAAACTGAACCTGAAGTTCCATCACAAGTTGAAGCTTGTGATGGTGAAATATTCAACAAATAAGTAATCCAGTAATAATACAACATTTCTGTTGCTATTATTTTATCATGAAGTGCAAAAAATGACCAAGAGGGACTCTGTTAGATATCTATTTACACACAAGCTAGCCAGGTGGTGAGCAATTTTAAATAAAAGAAACCAGATCATTAGCAAGGTAACTACTCATAAAGTGCCAACATGAGAAAGAACAGTAATAACTAGTAATGCTCAAATCAGGCTGAAGAAGCAGTTGGCTCAATTCAATTTGTCAAAAATGTTGAGTTGAGGCCGCTGTTGTCTTGGAGGGTAAATGTGTAATACAGCTTTAACTGCTGTGGTTTGGAGGGTCAAAGACTATGAATGTCAAGTTCAAAGTACCGCCTTGCAATTTCATGCCACCAGATGGCTTTGTATGTATGGCGTTGCCCTTCTCACGTTTGACTGCCACATTATTTATTGTGGAGAGATAAAAGACATTGGTGAGTGACACCATATTAGAAGTAGTCTTGTCCAGTCCTTGGGAAGAGCAGCTGGTCACATCCATGGCATTTGATTCAGGGGTGAGAAGAAGGAGGGGAAGAGGAGCCCTGCCATATATCATAAAGAAAAAGAGAGCAAGACAGCAATAAAAAAGCAAGAGATAGAAATAGGGACACAGACGGTGTGAACAAGAGAAAGAGATGGCAGGAGGAATGGTGGGTGGCATGTAACCAACAAGTCACTCATCAGTGAAATATTACTCTCTTGATTCATGTCAGAGCCGGTGGAGTCAACAGTTATGACATATGCAACACCTCGCTTGAGGAAAACAAGCTCATAACACTGTCCCCTCTCAGTCTGTTCATCTTATCGTATCCCAAGGGGCTCCTCCAATTCTCAAGGCATCCATGACAAAACACAGAAATGATACAAAACAGCTGGACATTTCAGCACCTATACTGGGAAAAAAAAGGAGTGAAGATGCTCTTGGCTATGAAAATAAGCAAAATGAAATCCTCAACACATCTGAAAATACGATAACCTTATTTAGGCCATCGTAAAGGACGGTAAAGGCCTATTTGATGTTGCCGCAGTGACACAGCCACGTGGCAGGTCATGACTCGGGGGTGTGCTGAGGCGCAGGTTGGCATGGTGACGGTGACAGGCGGCTGGCCCACCTCCAAAGCTATGGCATTCTAGATTGAATTTCCAGCACACCCCTCTGTCGGCCGCTGGCTGCCCTGCCCCACTCCCCACCTTCCTGCTCGCCCCCTCAGCGCCCGTGGCCCTGTCCTAACGGATTGTCTCACGCCTTTGAAGTGCCGAGGGAATCCGATTTGAGCTGGCTCTGCTAAATTGTTACACAGCAAGCCTGCCCACCATGATCTAATCAGCCAATTGCACGCTGCTGATTGTAATTGGATGAATTCCCTCGCAGGCTGTTAGGGAAGCAGGGAATGGCGGTTCGGGGAGGGTCACTAGGCCCCAGGGATGAAGACAAATAGAGGAATTACATGAGCCAGGGATGAAGATGAACGGGGTGATGAAGAGATGAGAGGAGGCCGAGCGGTGTCTCAATGGCCCATTAGGAGACAAGAGCCCGACAGGGGAAAAGGTAAAACAGCTCAGCTGTCTGACGGAGGAGATAGCACCTCAGTCTGATCCAAAATCAGATTATACTTGCTTCAGTTCAAACTTGAGCTAGTGGGAGGATCAGACATAGGTGAATCTGCATCCTCCCGAGGATGAAGAAACTTAAGTCTCAACAAACGGTGACTTCAAATTGAACTTGTGAAGTTGTCTTTTCATAGGAAGTTGAGTACATAAATGCTTGAAGTTTGTTGCAAAGATGATTTAAAAATGTAAACACTAACATCCATGAGCATTTTTTAAAATGTAAACATATGACACAAGTCGTGACCTTTGAGCTATTTGAAAATTGGCACGTGAGCGGGTTGTTGCTGGAAACATAAAGCCATTTAAATGCACCACTTGAATGAACCATCACATTTGAAAATCTTTGGTATTATCATCTTACAATAAAACACACACACAGGAAGATCATCATCTTGGGAATCTTGAGGCTGGATTGACAGCGTTAATACTAGGTCAACAAGGATCTGGCCATTGGATGCCTCTTGGCTTTACAGAGAGTCACTCTCAAGCTTTGTTGAGCTGTAACACTCTTGTTAATGCGTCTTTGTCAAACTGGCACACATGTTTCTTGAGATCCATAACTGCGAGCAGAAAAGCAGAGCCTGACATTTTGTTATAAATTATTGAGCCGGTACTATGTGTCCTTGAGATTTTAGATGCTCAGCGTGCAGCAGTGTAGTGTGAAGCCTAGCACACATGTCTCCTGTTAAAGAGGGTAGTGTCTTCATGGCTACCTGCTCATTTACCACAAGGCTGCCTAACTAATCACAGTTCCTTTACTGTAGTTCAAACTGACAGGTGTATTGATGTTTAATTGAGCCTGGCATGTTATCTGTTTCTTCTGTTTAGGCGGACCTCAGTATAAACCTGCAGGATGACAGCAGCTTCTTCTATGGTGTTTCCAGTCAGTATGAGAGCTCTGAGAACATGATTATCACCTCATCCACCAAGGTCTGCTCCTTTGGCAAGCAGGTGGTGGAGAAAGTAGAGGTAAGATGCAGATACTGGGGTTTTTTATATTTGAACTTCTACACAATTATCCTGAATTTATTTTGCAATTATTACTGCAATTTACTTGGCATTTTAACATAAAAGTCTCTTGCCTCTCCAAGCATTCCTTGCATTCATTTCTGACACTGAAAAGTAAGCCAGCCTTGATGGTTTTTAAAGCAATCCTATTATGTTTGCAGCCAAAAGGTAGCAGCACATTTTAGTACAGGCATAGCAGACACACCCCCTTCACTTTTACAAAATATCATTTTTTTTGTCGCCCAATTTTTTAAAATTTTTTTATAGTGTTCTCTACTGTTAAGTCATTATAATCCAAATAAGAGAAGTTCTGAAAATAAAGATATGCCCATATAGGGTAGGTCACCTTATTGTGGTTTGCTCTCTTTTTTTGCCCTGGATTTTGCTTATAAGGCTTTGTAGAGGCAGCCCTAACGATCTGATTGGTTGAGCTTGTTGAGGCTTTATCACTGATGTATTAAGAGAACTAGACACCGTTTTCCAAGATGGTGCCCCAGTCATTTCTATGAAAGATGTTCAACTGAGGCTTTTTTCCACAGAAAGTATTTTCTTTATCACTTTGAGACTTATGTGTTTTTAGGCCCACAGAGCTTTAGAGCATCAAAGTCCTTCTTTGGCTGATGTGGCTTCTTCCTGCTTCCTGCTTCAACTTCCTGCTGACTCACAACATACATGAATGGCACACAAGAGTTTTCTGATGCAACTCTTTGAGGCTTATTCATTTCCATTGGACCTAATAGATCAGATTTCATTCTTATTCAAGAAATCATTCAATAGTCACTTCAGATTGTTCACAATGCTCAGAAAGATTCATTCATAATTTTACAGCCGTTCAAGCTGTAGTGATTTTGTATGGGATAAAATCTTTTTGCACCTTTGGGTGTCACATAATCTGCAATTCTGACAGTGGTCACTACACCTAAACATCAGAAGGGAAGCTCTGGAGATACTACTCAGGACTGACAAAATGTACCATGTCCTCCTCTGCAGTGTTTTTGGAAAAAAATATTTAATTGATCTTTTCTTTACAGATGGAAATGTGAAACCGTAATATTTTTCTAAAAATATGTTAAACAATCAAAGCTAAGACCATAAGAGACTGTGCTTATGATATAAGAATTGATTTTTGGTTTCAGGTCTTAAATTTTCAGGAGAATTAAGCCATTATTAAGAAAGACATGAACACAACATTTTTTATTACTTTGTTAGACAACCATTATTATGGAAGGTACATTGACCAGTCTCATCATGATGTGTTATTTGCCCATAAATGCAGTAAATAGCTTTCATCTTAGTTTCAGTTTGTTTATTTGAAAATAAAAAATGTACCTTGCTTGCTTCACACTTTGCGGAAAAACCCAATGTTTGTGGATAGCAGAGTTCCCACAATTCTCAACAGTAGCCTATACTTTATATGTGGCTAAAATTTAAGAAGATTGCTTCACCGATTGCTCAATAGATGAGTGATATTTCAACATTAAGAGGTCATGACCACGTCAGAAACCACCATTATCACCCTGAGGAGTGAATAACTGTTACTGGCTGAGATGGATTCCAGTCAATTACCACTGATCTGTGGTCAAGAAACTGATATGATTCACAAATGTCCCCGGCATGACTAACTTTTCTGCTTCCCGTTAAATAGACACAATAGTGGCCCTGCCCCCACCCGCTGCTGATGGATTGTACAATATAAACACATACACACACATCCCTAGGTAGAACCATCTGCCTCAGTAGGCCACATGATGATATTTAATGGCCTCATCATTTGATTATGGTTGTCACGAGAAATATGTTTATTGTCATATCTGGCATGCCATATGCTGCATTAGGTATATTATATTACACATATTACAGCTTATCACATAGATGTTCATATCCAATGTGTCCAATTGAGTTTCAGTGGAATATGTATCCCTATTTTCTTTTACAATAGATTTCACATTTCATCCTTTAATGTGTTTTAAATTCTCTTTCCACATGCTATATGTTCTGATATATTGGACTGCACACTTTCATAGTGTATTGTATCTGTTTTCCTAGACGGAGTATGCACGCTTTGAGAACGGGCGCTACGTATTTCGGATCCACCGTTCCCCTTTATGTGAATACATGATCAACTTCATCCACAAGCTAAAACACCTGCCGGAGAAGTACATGATGAACAGCGTACTGGAGAACTTCACTATCCTACAGGTACACATGGGGATCAGGGATATACAGCACATGTAGAGTCTGGAGATTTCAGTGTTTCAGTCATGCATGCTACTCTTCTGGTATTACTTCAGGTATTCTGTTTAACATTAAAGGAATAGTTTTGGGATATGCTTTCTTGTTGAGAGTTAGATAGGAAGATCAATCCCACTCTCATGTCTGTACGCTAAATATGAAGCTAGAGCCAGCAGCTAGTCAGTTTAGCTTAGCGTAAAGACTGGAAACAAGTGGAAATGACAAGCACAAATTATTTTAGAAACCTTAATGTGATATGCCAGTATAATAAAATTAAAGGATAATGCCGGTAATTTTCTGTATTTTTCTTATTGTCAACAAATCTCATGTGCAGAGCCAAACCAACAATGAACTGATCCTACTTTCAAGTATTTTGATTGTAGCCAAAGCCTGATATATTGTATTCATCTATGCTGCACACCTCTGTTGTTGTCCAAAAACTATTGACTTTGTGACTGAAGTTCTCTGAGAAACGGAAACCGCGTTCCCATGCATGTACAGTGGCATCTGCCGTACAAGCAACTTCTCTCCTGAGAGTGAAATTGTTATTGCTCTTATTACTCTTTGGAGCCGTTTCTAAACAAACTACGGTAGCATTTGCCTTTGGGGCGAAGGAACGTGTCATCCAGTGCAGCAGTGTGGCTCATTGATGTGTTTTTAATAGTTTTTCGACAACAACAGAGGTCTACAGCAAAGAGGACCGATATATCAGACTTTGGATACACACACAATACTTGTAAGTAGGATCAGATCATTGTTGGTTTGGCTCTGCACATGAGATTTTGCTGACAATAAAAAAAAATATAGAAAATCGCCAGCCTTATCCTTTAATTAATGTCACCACTTCTATCCCACTATCCCACTCTCTGTTGGTTTTAGCAGGCTATATTAGCTCTGTTGCCACAGCTCTGCACAGAAAATTCTGTTAAATTCATTTATACCTCTTTACAAAGAGGCATAAACAGCTTATCCTGAGTCGATGAATTTAGATATTAGTCATTATCTGCAGCACATTCATGCACGGACACACTCTCATTGTCCTTCATTATTCATGTAGTTCCATTCATGCCATTCTGATTCAATAAAGCACAGGGCCATGCAAACCTTCAGTATACATGCAGATACTTTCTTTCAGTTTCAAAGCACTTCGTGCTGTTGTAAGGATGTGAAACAGGAAAACTGAATGAATACGGTTGTGCTGCAACTCTTTGCTTGTTACTTCCTATGGGTAACCGTGACAGACCATTAACAGCTGGTAGCAATTTTTCACCGTCTATAAGCTGCAATTTTTCATGCTTTCTTGTAAAGTTAAAACATTTAGTCCTTTCCGCTGTAAGTTGTACTTTTCTGAATGAGCCGGTGTGCTCCTCAGAGAGCGGACGTAGAGAGGGAAGTGAATAGAGCGGAGTGTATCACCATAGTAACAAAGTGGTCCTCAACACCAGGGTTCAAAGGCATTGGTGTCCTTTCCATTGGCGGCTGCATTCCTACTGGCCAAGGGACAATGACCATATTGAACCCACACTGACGACTACATGGCAGCATGTCATTAGGTTTCTCAATGGGCTGATTTAGCTCATATTAACCATGAACAGCTCATAGACAGACGTGCATGCACACACACACATAGACACACACACACATAGACAACAGATACATGCAGACACAGATTCCACATTACAAGGCTGAGCACAATGGATCGATAAGCCTCTTGTAACAAGTGCTGTATTCAATGCAGCGCAATTGGACATAATGAATTGATGAACTTGTGTGCTTGTTCTGTGCTTGTTGCCTCAACACAATCCTCCTGCTGTGTTTTTAGATAAAAATAAAGCTTGCATATAGAATAACAGAAAGTATACTTTGACCAGAGAGAGATGTCAATTTACTTATACTTATCAAAAGTTTGGACTTTTGACTGGCACTGTATATAAAATAGTTATATCAGATGACTAAATACAAAGGGGTGAAGTAACTGCTTTATGGTTGAGAGAGGAATATGCAACCATATGCTGCTGTCATTAGATTTTATTGAAACTAACATACTATTTTTGATTGATATTGTTTGTGTTTTACATTTGAATACAATACACATAACACATGGTGCCTCTGCACTGCATTGGACTTCAATGCTTCATACTGCACTAAACAAAACCACAAACGGTGGTAAATAAGGGGACGTGTACAAGATCCAACTATATTTATTAACGAAACACTGCATTTTTAAAATTCTCTAGTGTGACCCTTTGAACCCATTTTCAAATAATTGAAATGACCTTGATTAAATCCATTATGTTGGGCTAATATTAAAATGTTATTAACTACCAAATGCTGGTCAGTCGTGTCATCCACAGTTTACAGTATGTAATGGAGGACATTTGCTCCTAGAGAAGAACTAACTAGAAAACTGCTCTCATTTTTTCCCTACTCATTATGTTCATGTTAGGTTGTTTAGGGTTTTTTGAACATTTATTCTCATTTTAAAGTAGGAACTGATTTGTATGAATTTTAGTCTTAAAGTTGTCAGATGCTGTTCCACTTTAAAAGCCATACACATATCAGTGAAACAATTAACATTTGATATTGATATTTGATATCAATAGCAGTATTTCTGTAACAACAGTGTGGGTAGATTCTGTTCGGTAGCTTTTATCCTCCACAGCCTGACTGAACAGGACTGTCTGTGCTTGTCTACAGGTGGTGACTAATAGGGACACACTGGAGACCCTGCTGTGCATAGCCTACGTCTTTGAGGTGTCCACCAGTGAGCATGGCGCACAGCATCACATCTACAGGCTAGTCAAAGACTGACACAGTCACACAGTTGGAACTTACCTGCTCTAGACCTATTGTAGCACCTCAGTGAGCAGCAACACTAAACAATGGACTACTTCCTCCGTAAGCTTAAAGCTGAAACCATACAACTCGGTCAGGAACCCAGAGAAACACTGGCTTTGTCAGCGTGCCCAGGAACACTACTACTGCTGAGGGAGAGGTGGATTTAGGACTGTGGAAGCTGAAACAGGCTTTGTGTGAAAAGTGGTGAAAAAAAAAGAAGAGGACCATGATACACTGTGGTCTCTATACCAAAGGAGCCAAACCTAGCCAACAAGACCTGCATGAGAAAGTTGTCATTGGTGGTGTTTTTCATCTCATTTTACTAGTGCTTGTTTTTGATTTAGATTCTTATACACACATGCATGTGCAGGGGATGTTTGCTACAGAGGAGTTTGGCTGACTCAGGGTGCCACCTAGTGACTTAAATATGAATAACAATTGGAAAAAAAATAATTGAAAGTAGGCTGAGAATCCCTCTTTTGCACATCCATAAAATATCACTGTTTTTGGTGCCAATCTTTTTGTGTTATTTGAGCATTTGAGTAATTATGTACAGAACCACATCCATCTCCTCTAAACAGTTATGAAAATAAGAGGCTAAAATGATTTAAAAGAGCTATTGTATTCACTTTGTTTGATGTTTAATGTTAAATGTTTCTTGTATTGTCTTACTGTTTTTGATTGAAAATGATCTGACTACACCAAAAGGCACATAATAACACTGCTAACTTGAACCAGATTTGGATCTGTAAGCTGATTACAGAGGTCGTCTGTAAGTGTAACTTGCCCTGACGTGTCAGATGAAAATACAAGTGTTTCTTACAAAACTCCTCTCTGTTGCTGGGTTTTTACATTCTATGAAATGTGTTGGCAGTTGCTGCGACATGTGGGGTAAATATATATTATCAAATATGCAGGGTTTTATACTCTATACATATACAACACACATCTGTATGTATCTCAGAACAAAGCTTGCATGTATCTTCATAATTACAAACATTTTGGCAATGTCCAGGTTACATCACTGAGGTTACAGGTTATTTAATAATCATGACTACATACATTTAATGCATTTTTAAACATGTTTTTATAATACAAAATACCTCTGAGATGATAGATGACAAATACATAAAGAGGCACATGCATATCAGTTAGAATTGCAGTATGCAGACTATTATTTTTTGCACTAGTTTTAATATTTGCTAACAGTTGGAACAATTGGATCATGTTAGCTCTGTCTTAATTATATACTACATAAACAGGTTTTGAGTATGTTGTGCTTCACACAAGGTAAAAAAAGTAAACATGGTAAAGATATCTGGATGCATACTAAATCTGCTTGATTTCTGAGTATGCTGTTGATTGACTACTGTCACACAATGCAAAGCACAAAAGAAATGGAGGAGCAGCTCACAGCTGCAAAAACTTTGAGCTGATTGAAGCTGGTGGCACCACAGCTCCACAAAGACCTCAAACAACATAAAGTAAGTATTTCATCCAGGGTTGGAACAAACAATTATTTTCACTATTGATTAATCTGTTGATTACTGTTCTTGGTTAATCAATTTTTCAGACTGTAAAATGTCAGAAAATAGTGAAAAATGTCAATTGCAAGTTCCCAGAGCCCAAGGTGGTGTCTTCAGATTGCTTGTATTGTCTAACAATCTAAAACTAAACTAAAGGTTTAGTTTTCATCATTGTAAACTAAAAGTATTTTACAATGATAAAAAAAGTGTCAAATCCTCACATTTGAGAAGCTGAATACAGCACATGTTTTTTTTTTTTTGTTTTTTTTTTTTTTTACATTTTTGCTTAACACATGACTAAGATTATTATCTGATTATCAAAATTGTCAGGGGTCAACCTACTTATCAATGAATCACCTAATCATTCACGCAATGGACCCCAGGAAGAGTAGCTGTTGCCTTGGTAACAATTAATGGGGATCCAAAGAAACAATAAACAATTTCAGCACTAAATTAATATTAGTGAAACATTTAGCTTTCTCTTTCTCTTAATTGGCAGTGTCATACCAAAGTCACAGTTTGATTGACGTCTATGCATGTTTTGTATTATTTTAATGTTAGAACAAAAGTACACTGATACCTTGAATTTAAAAAAGTACAGTACATACTGTATATTAGTATAGAATTGGGACAAAACTATTGTTCAATGGAAGTAACCATTGCCATCTAGTGGTGTTAAGACATCATTACACTTTTCCCATCTACTACGTACTTTGCAATTTACACAGTTTGAGTGAAGCTCAAAGACTGAGCTGGTAATTACCGAACACCAAAACTACATTTTGGAGCTTGGAGACCAGTAGCTGTTGGTGCCAATTCCCATATAATCCCTCCTGTGGCCATAGAATGAGTTTTGAAGTGCTCACTGCTATGAAGGAATAAATGGGGCATAGGACAGACACTTTACTGAATTGGCAGCTTTCTCACTCATTATACCCACTTCAGTTTTCTATTATTAGTATAACTGATAAGTATAAGTATAACCTCTCTTTTAATAAAAATGGAGAATATGGGTTTTTGCATTTGCGTAATGGTACATTACACAAATGGTTCATTCAATTCAAACCATTTCTACAGGATGATTTACCCTTAAACTGTAGGCTTTGAGCCCTGCACTCCATAAACTCTTTATCCAAAAAGTTACTTTCAACTCCCAGGTGTAAACTGACAATGTGGCACTGTAATAGAGAAACAAGTTCACAAAGGGTTAGAGAAACAGCCCAACAGGTGTAGCAGCTCCAAAAGCAGGGAGCAAAAGGCTTATTCTGGTAATCCCATTTGAAAGAATTCAGGCAGGTTGCTACAATTATGGCAATCCACTCTCAGATGTCTGACCTCACTGGAAACAGACAGCTTGTGTTTTATCCACAGAGATTCCTGCTAAAACTCAGCATAAAGATTTCATACCTGTGTGGAAGTATTACATGTAGAGTAGAGATTTGAATTTAAGGTCATGACCTGTAGGGAAAAACAGTGAACTTCCAATTGCTGTTTATGATTTATGGTTTTAGTAAGACTGAAGGTTAAAGAACAAAACTGGTTTCTCTTTCACTCAAAAAATCCCCTCATGATGACCATAATCCTCCCATAGACACAGTGTGGACAAAATAAGAGGAACTTTGTAATGTAATCCAATTTAACAACAAACCTCAAAAATTGCCAGAGTTGAGGCAAATCCTCTTACATCCACAAAAATAAGTATTTCTTATTGGGTTGTCGAATTGGATTATATTATGCAAATTTTAAGGTGTTGCTGTTTTTGTGTCCACCTCCTGTTTCAAGAGTCTGTGGTAAGCAATGGTAAATTTATACAGTATATTTTGTTTTACTGATTTGGCATCACGAAAATAGTCAAATAATATTCCTACATTGACTTGTATAGCTTTGTAGAAGTTATTAATCATATGGGTTATTTCATTAGATATTTATCATTAGAATAAGCAGTTGAGGCCACTTTTTATTAGCCTCTAATAGTGCAAAATCAGTGTCTGAAAGTTTGCACTGTGGCACAGCCTGGACACATTACGCACGGCTGGGTCTCCACCTCCTGCAGGTGCGTAGCTGTGACACACCTGGAGAGGGACTGGCACCAGTAAAACCAGGCCACTGACTCCACTTCATGCCTGTCAACTCCAAGTAATCAACCTTACAGAGTTCGTCAGATATGTCCATGCTTTGCCCACATTGTAATTTAACATGGTCTGATTCACATTACGCGCCATGAATGTCACATGGGGTTTGCTGACGGTTTTGAGTCTGGTGGGCCACACTGAATCGAGGTGCTCACCGACATCTTATTATAAAAACTGCTGGATACGACGCTTCCCGGGTATTTTCATCGACATTGAGGAGTCTCAGAGGAGAGGAGCGCAGCTTTTGAAGTATTACCAAGAGGAGACCGCGCTGAAATGCAGCAGGACCTGCTGCCTTACGAGAAATTGTGAGTAATGTTTCTCAATCAACCTAATAGACACACAAATTGAACCGTGTATTTAGCTGCTTTCTCTTTGTTTTATCCTCTATACGTGCATCTCACCCTGATTTATCGTCTTTCCTCTTCTTATAGTTTCTTGTAATCTGGCCATATTTCACTATGATACAACTCAAGAAAACTGCTTCCACCTGCACTGTCCCACACTGGAGAGCTGTATTCTCAGCCAGAGAGGCAACGTTGTCCTCTATAATATCACAAAAGGTAAGTAATATAATCTCTAATCGATAATCAAATTGTATTATTAGGAATGCAGTCTGCATAAACACATATGCATATCAACTAAAGCCTCAACAAGGCCTATTACAGTCTCAAGAAGAACTACAAACATAGGCTGCTAATGTTATATTGCTACTACAACTATTATAACAGTAACAATGATGATGGTGATGGAAGCTATAGAACTTTTTACATTTTAATTCATTCATAATGTTTTTTGTGTTTTTTTTTTTTTTAATAGAAATTCACTGACAATATTGAGGCCAACTTTTAAAAACCCAGTAAAAAAAACAAAGTCAGGAAAGACTGGAGAAGACACTATTTCAATACCACACAAAAAGTTCTAAATTGTATAAAAGTCAAGCCCCACTTTTTAATTGGGTCAATGCGCTAATTTATATATTTTCCCCCCTTTTTAGAAAAGTAGAAATTCACTAATTACACATAATCAAAATATTAAGACCAACTTTTAAAAATGCAGCATGTAAAAAAAAAAAAAAGCATATAGGAGACTGAACCATGAATCACTTCATGTCCCAGGTGTGGATCCTGACCTGTTGGTGTTTGGAAAATACTTCACATCCAATGTGCGCGTGTTACCCCACCACTATGGCCGAGTCAACGCTTCAGAGCCACTGTCCTCAGACAAGCGCCAGTTCATTCACCCGCCTCCACCCTCACCTCTGACTTCAGCACCCACAGTTAAACCCTCTACCACAGCAGTGCTCACCACCTCTGCACCGCAGAGCACCAGTCAGCCTTCAACAGTTTCCACAACTACAACCGCCTTGTCTTCCACACCAGCGGCTCCTCCAGCAGCCCTGTGGAGTCATGCACAAACAACAACCCAGAGCACTTCTCCCACACCGAGCTTTAGTCTACCTCCCACCACAGCCACCACCCTCGACCCTTACAATGCCCAAACCGCTCCTGCCTCCCCCTCCACTTCCACTCTGGAGGCTATCACAACTACACAGCCCTCCACATCCACCTCTACCTATCAATACACCACCACCTTTTCTCAGTCAGCCACCAGCCCTCCAACGTCCACAGCACTTATGGGCGACATAGAGAGCAGCAAGCAATACCCCAATGACACCAAGGGCACTCTGGGGAGGAACCACACTGCAGGCAGTGAGGGAGATCAGGGTGCCAGCGGAGAGGACACCTTAGGAGATTTGGGACCAGAGTGGCATGTAGCCGCTCACACCCTGCTGGTTGCAGTGGCCATCTGTATCACAGTGTTGCTGAGCTGCTGTTGCTCCATCTTGCTGGTCGTGAGCTGGAGGGGTCAGAGGAAGAGGATGGGACGCTACCGTACGTCATGGAGAGGGAAAAGAGGCTCCATGCGTCTGATAAAGTATGTCCTGGTCAGAGAGAGCTCCTGAAAGTGGGGCCAAAAAAAAAAAAAAAAAGCTGAAACTGACATTTAGTCTATTTTAAAAATGGAATCCAGGATGAAGAGACATTTGAGATGTTAAAATTTTTACTAGTTTTTGATCTGTTTTTCTATAATGGAATATTTTAATAGCAAGAATTTTGCTATTATTTTAAGCAGGAAGGGATGAAAATGTAGGTCATGTCAAATGATGCATTGATGCTGTAAAATATTCAAACTGACTGGTCAGAGGTAGTACATGATTTAGATGATGTTGCCAAAAAACATACAGTTGCTGCCATTGCTTTGGTTCACTTTTTTTTTTGCACACATTTTCAACAGAAGTCTCGAATTCCACCAGTGCATTTGATAACAGCAATTAGAAAGACGATATGTCCATTTGGCTGACCTATATTTTGATGTACTTCAATGAGTTTAAACTGATGTTGATGCCAAACCTCAAGGACTGGCCAGTTGTTTATGCAGGTTTTAAGTGGGACTTAATAGCGGCTTCCAACCAAAAAAATTCTACCATTCAAGGGTTGCTCAGATCATCAACAATGTATTATCCTTAGTGGGGCTTGATGAACTATCTTCTACCTTGTGGTTAACCCTCCAGTGCAGTGGGTTTCTCCTGCTAAAAGTACACCACAGACCAAAACTCTTTAAGAAGAGTGAGGTACTTTTCAACAGCCTGCTCCTGAATGTATCTTTTCTACTGGGGCGTCTCTCCTCACCCTGATAGTGACAAAAGTGGGTTGGAAGCTTAAGTTGGTGAACTGATTAAATGAGGCTTTTATTACATAAATACTTTACCCAATGAGCAAGAGAACTTCAAAGACAAAAACTCATTCACAATAGCACACATCAGGTTTTTATTTTTGTATTAAAGACATCATTATACACCTGAAATAACAATGACAGTAAATCAACTTTGGTAAATAAATACATTAGATGAAACTCTGGAGGTTTTATATCCTGATGTGAATCTGAACAGTATTTATCTACAATCAGCTATATGTTATTGATACTATAGTTGAAGATGTGACAAGTATTTTTACAAGTATTCGAAAATGTTTTAATGTCCTTTGACCCAATCACAGGTCTAATCCTTGCTGCTCTTGGTCATTGTCTTCATGTAAATACATTACAGGTTGAAAACCTTCTTGACAGCCTCTTTGTACTGGAGCATGGTGCTCTCACTCTCTCCTTCATTCTTCAGCCTCGTGACAGAGTCCTTATACTCCTGCACCTCTCTTCTTCCGAGAAGCTGCTCTCGCACTTCCTCGCCTTCCTCCTCCCCTGCCACCTTCATGCGTACTAGTGTGTCCAAGATATTTTTTTGGGATGGGCTGCCCTCCCAGCTGTACTCTTCCATGTCTGCCACAGTCTTCTCAGCCTCCCAGGCCTCCGTTTTCTGAAGAATTAGAAAAAAAAGAACATTTGTGAACTTTACAAACAACAAATAATCAATAATTTTTACACTGGACTATAAAAATAGGTCTAAATGTGAAACAAGTTAAGTTTTTTGCAGTGTGGCAAGAAATATTAAATATGACTGTTTCAAGGTTCAGGTTAGTACTCTACTTTGGAACATAGTATAGAAACAGATGTAAAATATGGGGGTCCTTGGTCACCCCTCACCCCTTCTTTGATGCTCCTCTCACAGAGATAGTATTTCTCCATATGTAGTCGTATGTCTGCTGCCTGTCTAGCTATCATCACATTCCCTTGAGAACAATACACCTCACTGTGCAGCAGCTTATAGCGGGGCAGCGACAGAGCCTCGGCTCTGCTGATCTCCAGGTGTTTGAGGTTAATGACCGTCATTACTGCTATACGCATCTGATCCGCATAACATCCCGTCTGGATCAAGTCCAGGCTTATGTGAGTGAAGAGCACCAGATAGTTGAGAATGGATCAGTTGTGTACTTTGAAATAATGAAGACCTACTTAACCGAGAATATTAGTTTTAGATCAAAACATCATCTGCAGATCTCCAGGTTATTCTCATACAGGAGAAGTTATACATTTGATTTTAAAAAGGAAAGGTTTAAATCTAGTGATGCTCTATATTTTTACTTAGTGTTAAAAAATCCAATGAAAAGACCAAAACCAACAATTGACTGAACAATTATTGCCTGTGTAGGGACATAGCCTGATACAGCTAATTCCTCTGCACCGTAAGACCTGTATTGTTGTCCAAAAACATCCATCTCTCAACAGTTTGTCTGACAGAGTGTTAAGGAATTTATAACTTGCCAGGAGACAAATGGCAACCTGTTTTCTCAGTTGAGGGAAACATTGGCGTGCCTGCCATACAATATTTATATATTGAGATAGGGGAGAGGACAGGTGTTGGGCATGAAGGCACAAAAGCAGAAGCAGTGCCTCTAGTGGTAAATTTCCCTCCATGTTAGAGGCAGCTTTGAGCGACCAGCTCCAATGCTGGCCTGGATTAGCACACATTGGAATTAGCGGGCAAGGTCTGTCTCCCTGAGTGGGGAGATAAAATCACCTCAGTGGCTTCTAACAATTGGCCTCTTTGTGGGCTAGCGTTACAACCTGAACGCTACGCCACTCTCACAGCTTCCACAAGCCTGCTGGACAAGCACTGTGCCTTCCATTGTGTGTCCAAAAGGGCAGTGGACAGTGTTCTGCTTCCTGGCTCGGACACCTTTCCCCACTGAGAGAAAAAAAACAACTTTTTTTTTTTTTATGTGACTAAGCCATGATGGGAAAAGATCCTGAAGGCAGAGGTTGCACAATAGGGGGAGTAATTTTCTTTTATGTGGCTGGCTGCAAATTAATGTGGACAGCGCCTGGTGGCAGGCCTCTGTGATGTGGCATGGTTGGCTTACTGTGAATGAGTACCAAGGTCAACACCTGATAGGAGAGTCTGTTTTCCTCCCATCTGTGGGGAAATGTCAACTGGACAATGCTGCTGTTTGCCATCCTTCTGCCCATTCAACTCTGATACCTTCCTAATGGGCTTAGTCTCTCAGATCGCAGAGCAAGAAGGACAAGAATTCCCCTGGTAAAAGTTACTGAGCCGTGTCGCTAGCTGTATGCAAATGTCACCAAAGATGTTGATGAAGGAAAACAAACTTTTACAGTTAAAACAATGTTTAACATATACAGTTAATGCAAAGTGGTTTTTCCTACAATGTATTGACTATTTTCATATTCTAACAAAATCTCATTGCGCTCTTTTGTGCTCATTTGGTACCTTCACAATGACACTTGAGCTAACACCAACATGCTAGCCCTTGAACTTTATCATGGACCCATTATAAACTATCTCACTATGTCACACTGTTGTCAGAATGCATTATCATAAATCACCTATTATACAACTTGTGGTGCAAGTTTAGGTAACAACGTATTAGCAAGACTAGTTTTACACCATTGCAAGTGAATTGTGCTACATGATATGTCAATTAAGTGTACTACGGTTAATCTTGCAAAAATAGTCTTCATATTACATGCTGAAGAGTATGAGATCAAGCGTTGTCATTCATCTGATCTTAGACAAACCTTTTAAAAAGGGTAAACACACTGTTGGTACAAATGAGGACAGACAGCAACCACCCTTTAAATGAATGGGTACTTGTCAAAAGAAGATGAAAGGTCACTACATAAAAAGAGACTGAGAAAAATACTGGTGGCTTAATATCAAAAAAGTTTTCAGCTAACCCCCAGTTAGAGTTGGTTTGGGGTAAGGTGGTGGCAGGATATGGGTCTCTGGATGGCCTGGCAACAATAGCCTGAGAGTCACTAAATTCATCATTATTCAGTCTGACAGTCGGCTTAGTTTTTGTTGGGGCTGACTGATGTATCTGCCTGCTTGATGTCATCTTCAGTCACAACAGAGTATTGAAAAAACTATCTATGTTTCCACTTACCCAGGACTCGTGGTAAAGGACAGTTAGCAGGTACATGGCATAGTCATAATTCTGCTGTCTCAGTGGGCAGCTGGTAGAGAGGGGGATGAACAGACAAAAGGGAAAAACTTTAATTTGTTTTTCACACTTTGAGGATAGATTCATAGATAATTTTCAAGCATTGATGTTTACCTGTCAGTTATGATGGTGAGGATATCAGTATCTTTGCAGTATCTCTCCCCAACGAGTTTGAGCATTTTCTTCCGTGCGTGGTCATCCAGATTCAAACTGGACAGCTTTATCTGTGACAGCGATGACACCAAAGATAATCACATGAGAAATCTGACATTGTTAAGGTTACAGTTTTCCATATAAATGTTTGAGATGGATATACCAGGATGTATAAATACTCAAAGTCAAAAAAAAGATTATGGCAGATGTCATTTTGTTATGTAATTTTTCTTTTGCTTGGATCTTTCTTTTTAAATAAAATAAAACCACAATATAACTAAAAAACTAAAAAACAATGTTTTTTTCTAACCTGTGCAGAGCTCTGACTGTGTTGATTAAACTCTTATACTTTTGACTGATGAAATCACAGCTTTTATTTATGCTGTGGCCCATAATAACCTCTAAGCCCCTTGTGGAGTGCAGAGATGGAAAACAACAGATTACGCCCCGATTACATTGTTTTTCGTGGCCTGGACTTATATAATTTGTACAATGCGACGTAAACTTTGTTTATAGGTGATACAAGCAACGTGTTTGCATGTATTCTGTGTACAATACCGCACGCACTGACAACACCGAGGTGAGGTCACTTAAAAGTGTCTAAACAAATGTGCATAGAGATGGTAAAGTGACAAAATCTGTTGCCTCTGGAACCACATGTGGTCTGGGATCACACCCTGCAACAGATTTTATTTCCAGGCTTTTCTTCTGTCTCCCTCACTACTCTCATCCTGTCTACTTTTGTCTAGATAGAAAATAACTTAAGGCAATTGGACCATACATATTTTGTCATTCAAGGACTGAATCAATTTTAATTAAACTGAAAATGTTGGGTTGGGCTCAGTCCGTTCGCTCAGAACCTAAACTCTGTTAGATTTTCTCTCCAATCTATCTGCCTAATCCACTCGGATTAATGTCACAATAATTCCTACCTTGTGAATATAATCTAAGGCAAAGTGTCAGTGGAGCAGATGGCTGGTGATTAATGGTGAAAATGACACATTTTATATTTTTATCAATGACAGTTCATTTTCGTGTGTGTTTGTGGTGTAATCCGGTGTTTCTTTTGACATATTTTTCAGCACAAAAGCCTTTATGATTACTGTTTAAATGTGTAGCCCCATCAAAGGAGCAAAAAGAGGTTTTTGCAGAACAGCATTATTGAGCCTCATGCCCAATGGGCCTCTTATTTTTCTCTTATATTTGTTCTTGCACAAAGCAATGAGAGGAAAATAAGAAAATCCTACACGGGATTCAACAAACCCTCTTGACTGCCTGAACTTGTCGTAAGTTGCTCGTTTAAGCCTGATGAAGGCCACCTGTTCATGAGGAGGTGTGTTTGTAAGATGTGTTCATTAGCATAATCCAATTTGCTGACTGATATTCAGAATCCCCGAATTGAATTGCTTCTTACTCTGGTATATTTAACAGACCAATTATATATTGTATATGATGATAACTTCTATGGTTTTTCATGGAATCTTAAGTTTGTATCTTCTTTTTTACGTATTGTTGGTTCCATATTTTGTGTTTATGTGTATATCCTGAGGGAGGATTGCATATTGATGCATTAGGGGTGGGTGGTGGGGTTAAGAGCAATATTAAAATGTCTAAACAAATATGTCAATGACAAAATGTTTTGCTACTTTACTCTGCTAAAAAATAAAGTTGTTTAAGAAATGAAAAAACAAAACAAAGTACAGTAAACTAACAAGAATATCACAACATGCTGAAATGTGAAATAATTCTCGAGGACTGTAATCTCTCTGTGGACTTCATGGCATTATTTCTTTGGTTTGAGGTCACTGGACAATGAATGTATCTGTAGATAAGTCATAGCGACATGATGTCAGCTGGTGATTATGCTTCACTGTAAATCTATAATCTCGTTGTAGATGTTTCTCCACGCTTGACTTCCTGTGCATTGACAGAACCACTTTGAAGCTAAAAAACTGAGGTCACAACCGTTTCAGAGAAACTCACTCTGAGATGAACAATACGAGCGGAAGGGTTTCTGACAGACAGGCCGGCAGACACGTAGTCTGTGCTTTCTACTTTAACAGGGAAGTGCTGGTCACATTTGGCATCAGTGTCCAAGGCAGACGGCCACTCGGTGCAGAATGCTGATGGCAGAGGAAGACATTTTAAACTCAATAAGCCAATAAATCGGCTAGATAAATAATAATTTGTCGGTAAATCACATCACACGATAATAAGTAGCTTTTAGATACTGTTGACAATTAAAAGAGGAACTTACGTTTCAGAGCTTCACAGTGTTTCTTGATGGCTGCTGGTGTCAAGTGCAGAAAGTTTGGTATCTGAGAGAGTTTGAGAGAGAGATGAATGTTCAGATGCACAACTGCTCATATAACAAAAACATCGAAAATGTGTGGAGCGTCTAATATTTATATCCTAGTATTCAGGTTTTAAAAGGGGATGGTAAATAAAGCAGAAAAATGTACCCCCTACATCCCTTGAGTAAAGGATATCGTCTATCTGAGCTATGTTTTTTTTTTAATAATATTTCATATTTCAGCATCAAACACAAATAGGTGATACACATCCCCTTGTGGCACATTAAGGGAATGGAGTCTGTATCGTTAGGCTGCACGGCAGGGTTCCAGCTGTGATGGGTGAAAGTAGAGGATCTGCTAGTGGCTCGAGTCCAGATGGAGCAGCTGGTGTCTGGACACAGCAGCTCAGTAATCCGGGCACAGAGGCAGAGCCATCAGAGCCGTGCGGCAGAGCATCAGCGCTGCAGGAGCACTGCCCTCCTTCAATTATCTCATCTGGTCAGCATGAATACTGGTGGCTTAATATCAATAAATACAGACAGGACACACATACACTGTATGTACAGTGCAGATGAAGCTCATGGTCAACTGTATGAGTAAGAGTCTGTAGAAGATATTTTGAATCATGTGCGAATAGCCCTACAACTTAATTATAGGGCTGCAACTAACACTTATTTTCATTATCAGCTTCGTGATCAGCTGATTATTTTCTAAATTATTCGTTTAGTTGATGAAATGTTAAAAAATTGTGGGAAAAAAATGGCATTCACGATTTCTCAGAGCCCACAGTGACTTCAATTTGCTTGTTTTGTTCGAGTAATGGTCCAAAATCTTAAGATACTCAATTTAATTTTATATATGACAAATGAAAACAGCTGATTATCTCATTTGAGAAGCTGGAATCAAAGAAGGTTTGGCTTTAAAAATAACAAACAATTAATCGATTATCAAAATACTTGGCAATCAATTTTCTTTAAATCACCTGATCTATTAATTGACTAATTGCTGCATTTCTACTTAATTTATTGACTAATAATTAGGCATCAATAGTACCTGTGTGACTATTTAATACAATGCTTGTCATTTTTCATCCTTCATTTCTAAAACTATAACCACCAATCACGTTGATGTTAAATAATGAAATCTGACCTTGATCAGCTCCAGGTTGCCCTTCTTCTCTGGTGGAACACCTCCCCTCACAGGGTAGCCCATCCTTACAGGTAGGGGGACAGAGTTCGCTCTGAAGGGGGTTGCTGCTGGATAAACTGCAGTCCAGTCCTGATTGACTGGCATCTTGTCTGTCCTGGGCTGACCCGCCTGATACCCCAAACAAAAAGGAAGACAAAAGTAAGCTTTATCAATGGTAAAGTGACAGAAAATCCTTGTTTCTAGTGACATGATTCTTCCCTCAGTTTAAATCATAATTATCCGGGAAAGTCAGATGTTTACATCAAGCATATTGAATTTCTTATTAAATATCTTCTCAGTAGAATATTAATGCATATTATTATATTCAGCCTTGGAAAACAGACACAAATGCTGAAAACTTACATCTCGCCTGGGTTTTCTTCCAAAGGCTCCTCTGCCGCCTCTCTCGGGAAGGCCTAAGATTGATAATATTTCAAGTTTAGCCACTTTGTTTGAGAAAAAAAAAAAACACTCATACACTGTTTTAACTTAAAAATATCACAAAATAAATAACTATTTAATGCTGCTAAAACTGCTATCTGCTGACACAAGTACAATTTTTTTTAATCTATTTATTGAATTAACTTTATTTGTGACTCTGTTCTTAGTGTACGGTGTATGTATGGGGTATTTATGTATAGTATATTTATGTATGGTGGTGTATATAACAACTAGATCCATAAATGGCTGATATCAGCTTATTACAGATAAATCAGTATCATTGATTATGCTGACCTGTAAATATAAAGACATTGTAGTACAAAAATACTTTAACATGTTGAGGTAATGAGGTAATGTAGAAACAGCTGTTGACATCACATAATGTGTTCACAATTGAGCAATGGCAAGTTTATTTTTCAACTGCAAAATGTCCCATACAGTGCATATCGTGGTCGCACAAATCTTTAAAAACAGGAATCTTTATCAAAAACATTAGTTATGTGTTAATAAAAAATGTTACTATTTGCTGAGATATCACATCAGATTTTTAAAACTCCCAAAATTTTGATATCGGCCTCAAAAATCCAGCCTGTAGTGTAGTGTGTAGTTTATATAGTACCTCATTTTTTTTATTTTTCCGCTTGTTGTATATGGTAGATGCTCATATACTGAATATTTCTAGTTTAACTAGGTTATGTCCCTTTTCTAGACTATGCATCTGTCTTTGTACTTCCTTCTGCTACTGTAACACCAAAATATCCCTGCATGGGATCAATACAGTTGTGACGTGAAGACAGGTTCACAATTTTCAAGTCTGTCTTAAAACAACAGTCTGGTGACCAAATGAATATTGAAGTAGTTTTTCTTGCCATAATCATTCCTCCTGTTCATACTTCATAATGCATATACAATGTAACAGATGGAGGCCAAAATCCACAGCCCTCCTGTGCAAAAATGTATTTAAAAGTTTATCTGAAGCTAATATAAAGCTTCAGCCATCCAAATTAGTCAAATCAAGTAGATGTCTTTCAACGTTAGTCTTTTTAGTGCCAAATCCCCTATTTTTGTTACTATACTTCCACTGCAGCTCAACAGGGAAACACAAGACTGTAAATGTGGCAGATATCCACTTGATATGACTAACACAGACTGCTGAAGCCTCATATAAACTTCAGATAAAAATTGAAATGCATTTTTACACAAAATGTGTGGTTTGGCCCCCATCACTTACACTGAAAGCACATTTGAAGGGGATCTTTCAATAACCAGTATGTACAGGAGGAATGATTACAGCCTGGAAAACCTATGTCACATATTACTAGACATATTAATACTAGGTTTTGACCTAGTCAGTATATTTTGACGTTTTTTTGTCTGACTCTACTGTGGGTGCATGTGTGTGAATTGTAATGGGAGGAGATAGGATGACATCCAGGTAACTAGTGACATAATGAATGAGTACAACGGACACATAGGAGCACACACACAGGACAAATCATTTAAAATGCACATCAAATGTATCAATTAAACTAATTATTCATCTGTCAAGGTTAGAAAGACACTCTAACTGCAGTCGTCGATGCACAGGTGAGGAGGTAGCTGAAGTGGCCTTGGTAACATAACTACTTTTGAGGCAGTTAGCTTAGCGTGCAGCTATATAACTCTGAATCAGTGTTAACTATTGAACAGCTCCTGTAAAACTCACCTTTATTTCCAGGAGGAGAATTTATGGTCAAAGCGGTCGCGTATGTGACCCTGCTCACAGAGCCCTGCAGTCCAAAACAAGGAACATTTATTCGACCTAAGGACAGGAATGCCTTGCTTGTGTGTGAAGCCATGTTTTCGCAGTGACTACAGAAGCTGGTGCGGGACAAAAGGAAGAAAAACCCGTCGCGCTGTATTCGCGCATGTTTAGTGCCTCCTACAGATGAACACAGGTATAACCAGAGCGCGTTATATGTGAGGGGATATCAATCAGGTAGTTTAATAAAATCTCATAGTTTAATAGAGGAGCGTATAAAATACATTTTGTTAGAAATTGAAGGCCAACACATCTCTTCTTAATTTGCATTTACACGGGTACATTATCCACACGTGTGACCAGCGGCTGCCCTCCGCCAGCTGCTGTTTTTTGAAACGTGATGCATTCAAATGTCCTCATAAAGTCAAGTTTCCCAGGTAGCAAGTCCTTAAACACACGCCCACGATAGTATCATAAGCTGGAACCGGTTTGAACTCACTTAACATTTGTGAGGTGTATTTATGTTTTTACCACAACAACAGCGTGTTGATTAACGTTAAGAGTTTACTTAGATTTGAAAGAGAGGCGAGAGTTAAATTAAGTAAAAATGGCATAAAAAGATAAGTTCCTGGGGATGCAGGGGTAAGTTTGCAGAAAAGTTTGTCTTGTTTTTTGTGTTGTGGTTAGTCAGTGTTCTTGTACAAAAACAAGCTAGGTGGTTTCAGGTTGGGTTAAAATTGCTTGGGGTGGGGAAACTCTCCTGAATACATTAAAATACAGCTTTAGCAAGTTATTCTCCCTTCTAATGGAAAACATTTTCAATACTTTGTGTTCATGCTGTTACAAAACAAACACATAAATCCATGTTTAGTGGGGAGTCACTACCAAATTGGACATAGCCAGATGGGCACCACAGAACCACTGTTGTTTTAGAAATCAGTAGTCAACAAGGTAAGGCTATGTGTAACAGTAAGAAGATTCTCTCTGGGCAAGTAAATGTTGGTGGTGATTAATCACCATTATATACCATAAATATTGTGGTAAATAATTTGCCAACCAAATATGAAGCAATTTGTTTTTGCAATGCTATTTCAGTAACTTTATCAAGAAAGAGGAACTAATGAAAATAGAAACATGCAACAATATGCATTATTTAAGCTGCATTTGTTCATTTTGAGCCAGCAGACATGGAGCAACATTGGTGTGTATTTAGAGTTGTGATTCTGTTAGACATTGTGTCCAACTCCTGATTTAAAATAAATAAATTAATAAATAAATACATAAATAAAAATCAAGGTTTAAAATATGGAAGATGCTTCACTATCTTCACCAACCACTGTACAGTGGGTTTTTCAGAGCTTTTTTTTAAAATGCTCTCAATGCCAGTTGGGTGATAAATGGTTGATTCAACTATAAAAAGTAAATGAGACCAAAAAAGCTCCTTAAAGTGCCAGAATTGGCTGATGATTCTTGTTCATCTAAATGAGTGACTGCTGTCATCTTACACTTAATGTACAATTAAATGATAAGAAATTTCTTAATGCGGCTTGGAAAATAGAGTAGTTTCTAATGCAAAAACAACGTATTTATTTATTTTTATTTATTTATTTATTTATTTATTTATTTTTACAATTTTTGACAGCCAGTTATCACTAATAGTTATCCACTTAGTATCACATATTGGCAGATGTGTCAAAGCAATCACAAATAATTACCCTGATACATGTTATATATATAATGAAGTTTTTGCTGACATACGGTATATTTGCCTCATGGTAATAATAAAAGATTCTCAGAGTACCATTTTGTTGTCCGCTCATGTTATAATTGCAATATTTCCGACTTCAGTGAACGCAGCATCCGTCTATGCTCAGGCTGCGATGCACATCAAAGGGAGAAGTGAGTCCTGCGGGCAGCAGCGGATTGGAGACTTGTGCTTTCACTGTAATTTCAATTTTACCTATGTCTTTGAGCGCTGGGAGGTAATTTATTACCAGTGTAATTTAATTAATTTGTACTTTTATCTGGCCTTTAAATATATAAAAAACGAAAAAGCCGAACTTGTTGCCTGGCTTTAGGAATATTTAAAACACTATTCGCCGCCGATGACAACTTGATGCGTGTTTTGGGGTTTGAAGGTAAGATATGACACTTTAGTTTGATATAATGTGTTGCTGTTTAATTCTTGTAGGGCTCAGTGGTGAACAGTGACATGTAGCATTAATTGATGCAAATATTGACTTAGCGTTTGCTGGATTTTGCAGCTTCATTAAACAGATTTCAACCTGTGCTGTCTTTGAGATGCTTTCAGGAGGTTAGTTAAGCAGATAAAAAGAGGAAAAGTAGGATTTTAATAAAAAAGTTACAATTTCTGGACTCAATTTAACCCACATGCTTTTATTTAATGTGTGTTACAAGTCCAACGCCAGGGTCGGTTCAGTTTAACGGAAAGTCACCCAATACTCTGTAACTGTAGAGTCCCACAGCAGCCTGTGCATGTCTGACAGTTCATTGTGTGTCCCATGACTGTATAGTTTTAAATGTAGAAACTCTATCTAGAGAGAGACAGCAGCACATGTGGGTCTTGTCATCAGGTCATCTATAGTTGAAGACAGACGTGGACGGGGGTGGCTGCCTTCAATTAGTCTACCTTACTTGTCCCATGACACATTTTCCAATCCCTTTAGGTAACATCCGACTATCTATCCCCCCTCCACACAACACTTACCTTTGATCCACTAATTAATTGTACATAAGTCCTCAAGGAGTGAAAGTGGCTTGGACATGGTGGATGGAAAAAGGTTATTGTGAAGTTGTCATGATAACCAGATTGAGTTACAGGTTCGATGCCATTTGAAGACATAATGAATCAATATTTAACACAATATTAAAAGCCCTGATGTGCACCTTATTTTGCACAATTTGCTCCATAACCAGTCTGCTTCACAGTATCTACTGTAGATCCTCTTCTTATTATCGGTATAGATTTATTTTATCAACCTCAGTAATGGCTGTTAATTGTCTGGACTCACCTTATTAAACCTTATTTTTCAAAGGCAGCTCTTTAAGTAGCAGAGGTTTTGACTATTTGGGCTCATAATATTAACATGCATTGGTTACAGTGCTCGAAATATCTTTTTGTTTACACTTTAATTAGGATGCAATTCTTAAATAATGTGCTTGACTTAAACCTTGATCTCCCTTTAAAGAGAAACACCAGGGAAAAAGCTTGAGGAGCTGCAATCATTCATATAGCTGCAAATATGCATGGCTTTAATCACTCACATTTCTTTTCTTGTTGCACACTGATTAAGCTTCTTTGATTTGATGCTTTCTATTTAAC
Source organism: Thunnus albacares (assembly GCF_914725855.1). NCBI lineage: Eukaryota > Metazoa > Chordata > Actinopteri > Scombriformes > Scombridae > Thunnus > Thunnus albacares. The sequence continues at coordinate 24,518,333 of NC_058112.1, forward strand.
TGTAAGGGAAGGTCACACTGTAGCTGTGGTGGCTTACAATTTGTTGTTTGTTGGTAAATATACCGGATTATTCTCTCTAAGTGTTAGCAGAACGTTGTGCATTTGTTTTACCATCCCGGATGCGAAACTAGACATAGTTTTGACATCCATCAGGGACAATGCAACCTGATACTGTTCTTACAGTAGAAAAGGCTCAGAGAGAGCTGGCGGGAACGGACTTGCGTGCTGACCTGTAGCTGCCACATTCACTCATGTATGATTCTATGCTGGAAATGTTACGTGCCTGTTACGTTTTTATTATGTTCACAGGTCACAAGTCATAGTGTAATAGTCTATGACCATTTGTAAAAGTTAGACATGTAGAAATGCCACTGTAATTCCTTACTCACAAATGGTAATTCCCTCTCTTTTCTTCCCTTCTCTCTGTAGTGTCAAAACATTGGATAACCAATCCTGCTACAGACTCTATAGCTACATCTTGAAGTAGGAATTAAGACGGTTACACAATGAAAAGCCCTAAGCGGCAGAAATGACCTGAGAACAACCAGGTCTCTGATCTGGGCTACAGTTCAAAAGTAACATGCTGAAGGGAACCACCTTTAGTAATAAGAATATAATTTGCTGTTACCGCAGCAGATGTTTATTTAATTGTAGCTGTAAATCATTAAATTTTCAGTTTTCTGCTACAGATAGCTCATCACTTCAAGTAACACTTGAATATATTATGCATCAACCCTCATCGAACTGGTACTAAAAACACATTAAAACACTATGAAAATGTATCTGGAAATGCTGAGTGCTTTCATTCCAAGTCTTGTATTTTTCATGACTAAAATAACAAGATCCCATCCAGTAGAGGGCAAGGCTTACTTTCAGTCATACTATCTCCATGACTCATGTCACTTCTTCCACTGCAGGTATGGACACACATGCAGACCGGCAGCAAGAGCTCTTGTTTGCAGCAGGCAGCTAGCCATGCTTACCTAGCCCGCCTACTCTTCTCTGCTCTTCCTTTTAACCTGAACATTGGCCACAACTTCCAGGACTTCACAGGACTTTCAAGGACCCCTTGTCCCTTTTTGAACTAGACTATCCTGCGGGGAAACATGGGGGAAAGACGGACACGCTCCTTTCACATGACGTGCCACATGCAACGTGACTATGGCAGTAGTCTGGGGAGCTCCTTCATGAGATGTGGCCCCAATGGATACGCCAGTACGAGCCTCAGCCTCAGCCTGGACCAGGACTTGGATGCTGACCCTGCAGCCCCCACCACTACTACAACTGCTGCCCCGCAGGCTCCTACAGCTGACAGAAGCCACTACTCTCCTGTTTCACTGGAACTGGACCCCACAGCGGTGAATAATGGATCAGGCATCCCCTGCTGTCCCCCAGCGGACAAAAAAGACCCAGCGCTGCTCAGCCAGCCCTCTGTCACCTCTGTCCCACCACCTCTCCCTCGTTCGAGCTGGCTGCATCATCAAAAAGAATTCCGCCACCCTTACATGAAGACTAGCATGCAGGGGAATGTTTACAACTTCCTAGAGAGACCTGCTGGACTGAAATGCTTCCTCTACCACTTCCTCGTGTGAGTACCTCTCTGGGTGCGATACTGATACTGTTTTCAGTACATACTACAGGTCAGTTTGGCAGCAGTGGAGAATGAGCAAGACGTACTTAAAGATGATCACAGAGGCTGACAAGCATGTAATAGGCTCAAAAGGCTGAGTTGTAAAAAGAAATATAAGTAGGAGCACCAAGATAAAACAATGTCCCCAGACACAATGCAAAAAGAAGTCTGAAGTAAAAACAGAAACAAAAACTTTATCGAGATGTTTCTTTAATCTACAAACTTTGGTTGACCCAACCACAATGAGACATTATTACGCAAATTGAGTGTAAAAACTTTGATATCAGTGCTAAAAGCTGTGTAAAATTCAGTAAGCAGACAACTTTGAGCTGCAGGTCTGTGCAGTGTCTCTTGGTTAGTCTTCAGTCACCAGTCCCTCGGTGTCTCCAGTCCCTCTCTTGTTAATTACATCTAGTGCTGCTCCTTCCAGTATTAGGTTCTGGTTCCCAGTAACAAAAGGAGTGGTGTCTGTGGCCTGCCTGCTGTCTGCGGTTGTTTTAAGATAGCCCACCAGAAGCAGGTCAGTGTAATCTGGTCAACCACACCTCTGGCCCTGATGAGCTTCGTCTATTCTGTTCTATCTTAACTGACAACAAATCAGGAACCTCATGCATGAAACATGGGATGTGCCTCCTAGATGCTGCTAACATGACCTGCCAGAGGAGCACACTGTGACCTACAGTTAAAACACAGCTTATATAAATCATTTTTACAACTCAGGAGCACTGTCTGTCCTTTATTGGTGTTAAACTGCTCAGACTGTGATGACGCTGGAGTGTTTAAGCGCTGTGTAGTTTAGTTAGTTTAGTGTTTAGTAAGTTTGAAAGAGAGCCAGCTGCTGAATTTGGATTTCTTACTATTCTTACCACCTGTTCATCAAGTTGTGGAATATTTTATACATATACATACATCTACATTAGCAAAATATTATAGTAATTTGCAAGTTTCATTTGACTCCATTCTACTGTAATATCCTGGTAAGTAAATGAAAGATGTAGCATTAGAACTTTAAATTAAGTTTCTCAAATAATCTGAAATGGTTAAAACATAGAAATCTTATTAATTGTATCATACAAATTTATTTGTGGCTAATAGTTAATAGCTGATAGTTTGTGATATCAAAATGATAATGGCAACAGTGTTTCCCCTATAATTGTACAGGCCCGGCCAACGGGAACCCCCGCCAGGCCAAAAAATGTTTTTAATGCCAAATATCCTTTCTGTCATTGCCTGGGAAACTTTTGTTAGTGTAGCTCCTTTTAAGGTATAGGGCAGTGCGTAGTGTGTGTGCGTATCGAGTGAGCGGTTGAATGAGTACGAGTGGGCAGAAAAGTGACGTGACTGTGAGCGGAGCAGAGGAAAATGTTAGCACTGAGTTGTGAATCTGGCAGTAAATGTACAGTACAGACTCCAGTGTGTCAGTTAATAAAATGCTACAGCTTCTCAAGACCAGGGAAAGTCACGTCTGTTGTTTCCCCAACTGCTGGAAAAGTGGGGGGTTAGCTCTGAAGTTAACAACAATGGGTTAGCCTAACCTGATAACGCTTAACAGAGAAACGGAGAACGGAGAAATGCGTACACCCACCCAACCCCCCCCCCAGAAGCCGCTTTCACCACCACAAAGGAGTCAACCTAGGGGAAACACAGGGCAAAGCAAAAGTATCTCTAATCCTTGTTAAATCTATCCGGTGCTGGTTTAGACTTTCATTTAAATCTGTTTTAGTACAGTAGATTCAAAGTGTAAAAGAACAGTTTTATCACAGTATGTTTACAAATCTTCCAAATGGATGTGTGGGATGAACAGGATGATGATGGAAAGAAGAAAGAAAAAAAACTCTAAACAACATTTACAGTACATTTGTCTGTGCCAAACAATTTGCAGCGTCGCCAAAAGTGCTCTGTGTCATTGGGCTTAACTTTTTCCAAAAAATAAAACTCTTAGAAATCAATTTGACCAAGAATACCCTCTGACCATGCCACAAAAGAATCTCCTATCTTCTCTGAAGTATCCCACAATTCAGTCCCAGATGTCACATTAAGCTTTGAGCCCATGGATTTAGATCAGATTAGATGAAAATATGAATGATAAAGTTGAATTGAAAGGCTTCCTCTAAACTGTGTTTACATTCAACTGACACATTATTTTCATGACTTACACATTGAGTCAAATAAAATAAAATTTCCCTCAGAAAAAGCAAGCTTCATAAGGACTCCCCATTTTTGGTTGATGCTACAGAGTTCTGTGTTTTTATGCTTTATCTAGTGTCATACTGCATCTATATGGTCACAGCGAATAATATTTCATTAGATCATTAATTGGCTGAAAGGCAGACAGTATATAAACCATGTTGTGTCTAAGTAAACCTGCACGCAGCACAGATAAACCAGAGTACAGATGCTGTATATTTGTGTCCTGAGGGTCAAATGACTCCCAACACATTTGGTCAATTGACCTTCATCAAGGTCACATGGTGAGCAGTCTGAAGTAAAAGCAACACTATGGATGAAACAACAAACCACATATTTTGACCAACACAAAAGACAGTTGAGCTGTATAAATAACATCACATTAACCACTAGACCGTAGTAGTAGTTGTAAGTAGTAGTAGTAGTAAGTTTCCACTGTTTTTTTCACAGTAGTTGACTATTCATTATTGTATAAGTAATTACAGAACAAGCTGTATAATGCAGGTTCATAAGGGACAGACTGCTTCATTCATAATTGTTACCATCAGTAAAGGTAAATGTTTAAACTTAATTTTTGAGTTGTGCTTTATATGGGTCATTAGTTTCATGCCATGATAAGAAAAAGACTTACATATGTAGGTATGACTGTAAGAGAGCAGTGTGACACTTTTTCATCCTGTTTGCTTTTGCATTGCACGGTCAAGTGAAGTCACTTTATTTAAAGAGCACATTTAAAAACAGCATATTTTGACACAGACTTATTTATGCATGAACTTCTGCTTTTGTCTGTTAAGAGGAGTAAAATAGTACGTCTTTTATTGTCATGCGTTGAAAATTTATTTTCTCAAAAATTACAGTTAAGGGTGAACTACTAAAAGTAAATCATCAGTGTATCGTTTCCAAGAAATACTGTAATGGAAAGAGGGGGTTACTTTGAGCACCATTTAGCACATGGTCGTTACTGTTTCCGCCTACTTGTTCACAGCATTTGAAGCAGCATCTCACTTTTGGGTCATGACTCAGCAGTTTGGCAGCTCTGGCCAGAAAATAACCAGGATTACAGTTTTTCGACCTCCTATGCTTCTGGCAACAAGCTTAATGTTTTCAACCTCTGAGTCCTGTTCCTCCCAAATCATTCATCATCCAAACATATTTATCCCCCTCTACAGTACTTAAGCTCAGTTGCCTTCAAATTACCCAATCATTTAAACATAGTCTTGGCCTAATGTTTAGCCATTACAAATAGCAGGTGCGCCTATTACTGCACTTTCCAGTTCTGTCTGTGTGAAATTGTGCCTGAAGAGAGGTAGAATTTGTCTGTCTCATTAAAATATTCCCTTTGTCAGTCAAAGATGGATGGAAACACCGGGGAGATTCTCTCCTTTACTGTATGTTTGTGTGTTTTGTGTGCCCTGCATTGATGATAATCTCTCCCAGCAGTAATTGAGGCTCTAATGTTCTCCCTTCACAGAGGAGAGAGAACCCGAGCCTGTCCTTCATTTAATATTAAACCCTTCTGACTGATCCCCGCTGACACTCCTTTAAGTAACTCTTACTTGTCGATGGCTATCGCTGGTGGCCATCTATTCTCCTGGCCTCTTTAGAGATTGGCAGGGGGAGAAGGGATGCACAAAGGGCCGTATGCAGCACTCATGACAGCCCTAATAGGTCTGCTCTAATAGGCCTGCTCACACACACACACAAACAACACACACACACACACACATGCGCAGGTGGTTGCTTAATTCATCACTGCCCCCTTATCATCCTGAAGCCAGGATCAGCAACATTTCCACAACTGCCAGCAATGCAGCACACGCAAACACAGTACATGCTCACGTGCAGGTGCAGGCAAACATCTATCCAAACACACACACACACACACACATAACACAGATGTGCTAATGTGGTGGGATTGCACAATACAGTGAAGGGAAATACACAAACATATTGGATCATACAGGCTTATATATAAATCTGAAATGCACTCATCAACACTCCCATCTGGCTGTTTCAGAACATCTGTCCAGTCAACAGGTATCATAATAGGGTAACTAAAGGTTAGACATTTGACACAGATCGATGCATTTACAATATACACATACTTTATGTGCATTGAATCTGTGTGTATTGATTAACAAACATAGACATTGGCCTTCTCTGTAACATTTTGACCAATATCTGTTCCTGAAAGATGGTATAGATCCAAAAAGTTTTTAGTAGAAGGCAAGTCAATTTTATTTATTAGTATCACAATTCATAAATATTACATTCTGTTCACATACAACACCTGTTATCCTTCCTCAATTCAGATCTGGAAACCCCTCCAAAAGACTTTTAACGGGGGTAAAAAAAAAAAAAAAGGGAAGTAACCTCATGAAGAGCAACAGAGGAAGGATCCCTCTTCCATAATGGACTGGCATACAATAGATGTTGTGTACAGAAACTCAAGCACACCATTCACACAGAGGAAGAATAGACAAGATGTGAGGCAGAATCTCCTGGAGGATTAAGATCCAGATCCAAATGTCTGGAAATAAGGCAAAGACAGCCAAGGGAGAGAGAGAGAGAGAGAGAGAGAGAGAGAGAGAGGCTCCAGTGTTGAGTAAAGTTGCGTGAACTCTTTTGAAAAGCTCATTTGAAATCCAAACAGATAAAGATTGGCATGGTGACAACTCTCATTGTTTGGCTGAAGGGGCATATTTAGCCTCTCATATTTCATTATTCTTTTCCTTTATTTATATCTTTGCAGATAAGTGCTTTATAAAAACATTATTATTATTTGATGAAGGCTTCAGTTACAAAAAATGAATTAAAAATTAATGAAATTTAAGCAGTCACAGTTTCAGGTTTTGCAGGCTTTATGTAGAAATTGCCAGGAGGCATCCTTCTTTGAAAACATTGAACGATTAATTTATATGATATTTAACAAAATGTTATGACAAATTTGTCTAATCCTAGAGTAGACAGACAGGAACACAGACATACACGCGCATGCCACGCTAATGATGACAGAGTAGTCAGAGTGGGTAAAAATCCCTTGGACTCGAGACAGCATACGTGGACATGTGTCCTAAAAGAGTCTTATGCAATGGCTTGCAGACTCACCAGCACAGAGACAACCTGGAGCAATGATCCCCTTCACGTTTGGGCCACTCCCTCCGAGTCTTTTACATAACCAAATGGAATAAACATGTATGTCCTCATGATTCCTAAATGCCCTTCTCAGTCTGCACGCAGATTACAACCAACCTCTTGGTTCTCTCATCTACAAACTCTTAACAGTTCAGTTTCTTAAAACATATTGCAATACAGAAGTAAATGCAGTTGAGATAAAAGTGTTTGAGCTGAAACGGTAGGAGAAGGAGAGCTTAGTCTACTCACTATTGATAAAAGTCATTTGACTTTTCATTATCTATTACGATTACTATTTTTATTTTTAAATATGAAAGGTCATTTTGACGATAACATCATTACAGCACAACCAGTTAGCAGTGGAGAAGCATTGCACCTGTTTATCCTCATGAAAATACAGCTGGTCAGATATTATCTGGAATACTTGGTTCTGTTGTGTGTTTTTATATCTGGACAGATTATTAAAATGACTATAGTGTATCCTCAGCCTCCAGGCTTTACCATCCATCAATGTGGAATGGGCAGAAAGGAAACCTTGCTGGATATCTGCTTACAAGAGATTACTTATGAATCAAGTGTACTGTATGGGTCACTTCCATTTCTCAGTAGCAAGTTATGTGCTCATTGAAATATCTTTAATGCTATTGCTTTTGAAGTTGAAGACTTTGGCCTCTGAATGACATGTCCAACATTCGAAAAAGTGACAGAGCAGCATTAAAATAAATTATGTTCCTTTTTTAAAGACTAGCTAGCAACTTAAGGAGTAAAACTGTCCTGTGATTTAAAAAAAAAATTCACTGTTAATGTGCATAAAATGTACCCACTAGTGTATTTGCCAGCTCTCCCACTTTAGCTTTCAAGCTAAGCGAACAGACTTGTTCCTATGTATTTTAAAGACACTGAATGATTAATTTCCCTTATTTTCCTGACTGGATCCATTGAACTCTATTGTGTGGTGCACTATAGAAAAACAGCACGCGCTGTGTACAATTTATTGTCAAGATGTTCAGTTCAAATGTAGAGTCAAAGGAATACCTTTATTTATTTAAATGTCTTCCCACCAATGGTTTGCCTATCAACTCTTTAAAAAACTGCAAAGACTCATCACTTATCAACCCGCCAAAAGGTATAAATTAACCCATACCTAACCAGCTCAACACCTTAGTGAAGCATTTATGACATAGAATGTACAGCATTTTTCCACAAATCCTCTCTAACATGACTATTTGACTCCCAAGCATGTAATTTATACCCTCAGGTAAACATTGAGTGTATGGATTATAAGCCTTAGCATTGCTACTTGTGCCTTGTGCTGTGTTGTTGTTAGCACAGGTGTTTAAACTTACAAAGTAGCACCTACAATAATTATATTCTAATACCTAACAATGACAGTTAAATCTACAACTGAATGTAATTTATAAGCGGATAGTAATACACTTTTTAGTAATGCACAGCTTCTCTTGTTGCTAACTTATACATGTTGAAGTTAATGGTAATGAATTACCATTCACTATTGTGTGATACCCCTTCCAACATTTGCTTTTTTCATTCATCTTGCCCTCGAACCTGTAAGGAGATTTACATCTATTTTCCAAGTATATGGTGGACAAGATGATAACTAAGCCAGGATGGAATATCCATGTTTGTGGCTGGTGGCTGATGTGGTGTAATCCACCCTAAGCTCTTCCATGGATGGGGGGGGGGGGGGGTAAGTAAAGAGGGTTGTGGAGGGCTGCTCTGTCTTTGACCATGCTATGATGGCCAGGGCAATTGGCGTGCTCCTGTGTTCTAGTTTGTGCTTGTTTAGGTCACAAATCCTTTCTTCGTGTCATGTTGAAGAGCCAGTCTCCGAAGAGTGAGGTGTTTAAATCCAAGAAACAGAAAAAAACAATTTCTATTTTTTATGTAAACAATATGGGAGGTCAGGCAGCCAACTCACTCAACTTACACTTGGCTCTGACCTCGTCAGTTCCCAAAAGCATACACCAAACATGTGGAGATTGTGGTGTGACAATAATGGACTTACTACTAGGGGAACTCCCTAAATGTCAGTTGGTTGATGGTTTTGTACCCTGCCATCAATACCAAGTCAATGAATCAGAGCATATGGGTGGATGCTGGGGCAGAGGTGAGGCTTATGAAATGCATTATGAACAGCAACAGTAATGACACCAACAGCATAGGTTAATATGATCAGCGGCTAAAACTCATTGCATATGTTGTTGCCGAATGCTAACAAAATAATGTTTTTTGGTTGATATCACCAGGTGTTCAAATTTTACTTACCAGTACATTAGTGCCCATTTTAGCATAGATATGGACAAAACCGCAGGAAGCTGTTTTAACTTTTCTGGAAAACTGATGAAAGAATCAGTTTATGATAAAGACAAATATGCTGTAGAAACATGGGTGATACAGTTCAATAAGGAGAGATCAGTTGGAAGTGTATTATGACATTTATTGACATTAGAGACAAAGATTTTTGACAATCAATGTGAAGCATCTTCATAAAGGCCCCTATGAAGACAGGAGATAGGACAGGATCCCCCTAGAGTCTAGACACTGGTGCTGGTGGAGTGGAGCCAGAAGATGGTTGATGGAAACATTTGGACGAGTCTCTCTGGATATCATGGAGGTCATGGTGGTGATGGGGAAGAGGTGGGTTATGTAATAATAGATCTGATCTGAATGGCAGACTTGCAGCAATGTTTAAAGGACCCCATCTGGAGACTGATTGATTCAATTAATTACATTGTTTATTAATCCTAAACATTTGCTGGCCACAACTTCCTAAACTTGAAATTTGCTTGCCACTAATTCAAACTACTGTAAATACTAAAATGGAGTATTTTAACCTTTTATTACCCAATGTGTGCTACCTGTCAACTGACACAAAAAAATCTTAAATGTCTTTATATTTATAGCATAGCATTATGTTTGTATAGCATTATGTTTCTTTTACTTGCACTGTTAAAGGATTGGTTCACAATTTTTCAATCTTTTTTCAGTCTTTTTTCAGTCTTAAAACAACAGTCAGGTGTCCATTTGAACATTGAAAGAAGTTTTCTTCACTGTTATCATCCCTCCTGTTCATACTGGCGATTAAAAGATCCTCCTCAAATGTACTTTCAATGTAAGTGATGGTGGCCAAAATCCAAAGTGTGGATAAAAGTTTATCTGAAGCTTATATGAGGCTTCAGCAGTCTGAGTTAGTCATATCAAGTGAATATCTGCAACATCTACAGTCTTTTAGCATAAAGTTCCCTCTTTGTGTTTCCTCAGATAGTGTTTCCCTGTTGAACTGTGACAAAAAGAGGGACTTTGGCACTAGAACAACTGTAACATTGAAAGATATGTGCTTGATTTGACTAATTTGGACGGCTGAAGCTTCATATTAGCTTCAGAAAAACTTTTAAATACATTTTTGCACAGATGGAGGACTGTGGATTTTGGCCCCCATCACTTACATTGTACATGCATTATGAAGGGATCTTCTAATAGCCAGTATAAACAGAGGGAATTATTATGGCAAGAAAAACCTATTACAGTGTTCATTTGGGTACCTGACTATTGTTTTAGACAGACTTGAAAAATTGTGAACCCATCCTTTAACACACAGAGTTTTCAACTGGTAGGGTGTGTGTGTGTGTGTGTGTGTAATCCAGTCTGTGGTGTGGGCATATTGTATAAAGTGTGTTATTAATGCGCATGCATGAATCTGTAAGTATGAACATTTCCCATTTGTATCACCCAAACCTTTGAGACCACGTCGTCCCCTCTGTCGTTATTTACATGTAGGTAATGTTTTCTAAGCCTGACTTAGTTTCACAGTTGATTGAGTAGAGGGTTTGGTGTGGCTCAACATTGTACTTATTTTAGTGAATCTGGACGGATCTGCAGTCAATAATACTCGCTAAAGCCCCAGCTGTTTTGTTTTAATCAGATCCCAGGGGTTTTGGCCTGGCAAAATAAGGTTGACTAATGGCTATGAGTGACCCAGTCCTGTCCCCAGCACCTCCCTGGGCCGGCAATGCAGTAAGCTTTAGCGTATGACATTGAGCATCGTGCCTTGAGATAACTTCTGTTGTGATTTGGTGCTATATAAATAAATTAAAAATAAATTGACGTGAGGAAAATGCTAACTCATTCAGTTTAGCTACTAGGTGTATCCAGCCTAGCAAAAATACAGCACTTAAATTAAACTGCAGTCAAGTTTTTGGGAGTGGACTTCATCAGGGCTGTGTGTGTGCTGTAATGTTTTCTTTAATCTTGGGGGCTTTTTGTCGGTCAAGAGACATTGTTGGTAAACTCAAAGCCATTATAACTTCAAGTATGGGAGTTTTCTTGGCATGTTTTAATGCACTGACTTCCTGCTATTTTGAAGAACAGCACATATTGTGAACCAGTCTAATAAACTCCAATTTAATAGTGGTCTTACTGACTTGGAAATAAAAAGGTAATTTCAATTTCTCATTCTGATGATCTTAATTCTCAGTATGTATGAGCTATAGATGTCACCCACCTTTTTTGTTTTTGCCCCTGATTCACATCAATTTAGTTAAATTACATTTTAATGGTTACATTAAAATACATTATAGTTTTTTTTTTCTTAAGCTGCTGTCTCCTACACCAAGAATGAACCTCATTTCAGCTCAACAGTTTAGATGTCTAACAGCTGAATAGTTCTGTGTCAGGAAAATATCACAACTTTCTTTTAATGGTTTCCTACACTATTTTGTATGATGTCTCGTAGTGTTTTGAGAGAGGAATGTTAGTGTGGATATTTTGTGGCAGGAAGGTTTGGACAGCCTGCTGTGATTCCCAGCATGAGCAAAAGCTTTTAACCAACAGCGGCACTTTAGAGGTGTGGTACACCTGAGAAATGTCACTGAAATTGAATCAATGTGACCCTGTTTTTTAACACAAAGAAGCTCTGCTCGCTGTCATTCCCAGCACTCCTCTCTCCAACTCTGACTCACGTTTCCACCGTTGTCTTCCTGCAACAACTCAACTCTTCTCCTTGAGTGAGATTTGGCGAGACACAAAAACGAACAGAATGGATCAAGTGAAAGGCAAAGAAAAATACACTGTTGTCAGACACTTATAATAACAATCTGAGCCTTTCGGTGGCAAAAACAAGCACTTTTAGTAGACGTACAATTGAGTGCGGCGTGCAATTGAGTCTGGCAGGTGTATATGGTTTGGTCAAGTGGTGTTGCCGTACCTAGCTGTCCAAGATGGCAGACCCACTTGCGCATCTGTGACTCACATCCCCGGTTCCTGTAGTGACAGGCGGAATATGTTTCTCAGCTGGATTTGTTTCCTGGATTACAGATTTTAGACCATGGTCGCAGTGCTGTAACTATGTAGGCTGCACAATAACATGGCTATTAACAAATAATTTTTATAAAACAATATTACAATTGAAATACTAAAATTGCTATTAAAATAGCCTATTTAATTCAAGCTCACTTGGACCACTTGGAAGTTGCTTCTGGGCTGGATGTGACCCGCAGACCACCCGTTGAATAGGCTGGGCATAGGACATGCCCAATATGCATGTATGAAGACTGCATACATTTACAGGTATTGCCTACATGTGTGGTTCCATGTTTTGCTTCATCCTTATGAACTTGCTTGAAAAATGCATTTTGCCCCTTTCAAGCCTATCAAAGTTGGAAAAAATGTTATGATGATCTTGAGGCATTGTGAGTTTTATTTCATAATATTTTAATGCTTTTCTAACGAATTGCCTTAAAGCCAAAATTGGTTACAGCCATGTGCTGGATGGCTCGTCCAGTGTATTTTGATATTTATCCTGCTGGTAGTACTGTATGTGGAATCCCAGCACTCTATCATCCTTTCAAACAAATGTTGTAGTCTCATGCGTTTAAGGAAAACATGTAGATTACATGACCTCGTCAATGACCTGCATGACTATGACATCATATTTATGCTTATCCCAATAAGATTATCTCAGTTCAACACAAAGGAAATGGGTTTTGAGTTGACTTTACCTGCCCTCTTTGTTTGGTCTTTCCTTTCGAAGAGGCTGGTAATGCCTCTGCATGAGAGCCTGGCAACAGTGTTATAATACACATCCTCATTTTCATTGGCCGGATGCTACACAGATCTCCTTAGTGAATGTAGGACACGCAATATTGCTATGGTACAGTCAAGTCATAATGGTAATTATCTACATATTGCAGTTCCCTTTTGTGACTTGTCTATAAGTATACTGTGGCAGATTTGGGGATTTCTTGAGAATTTTATTTTCATACCTGAGCAGGAGGTTTTTTAGGTGCCAGTAGTATTCAACAATTTAGTCAGAGATACTTACAGTATTGTGAGAAAATGACTAGAGCTGCAATGATTAGTTGATTAATTAATTGCTGATTAATATTGAAAATATTTGTTAGTTGCAGACCTAGAATTGACTCGTTACTTCATATGGTTATACAGTTTGATTTGGTAGAAAAGACCCAAAATCCAAAGAATTCAGAAAGGGCTGTAAACAGACATTAACAATAGATATTTGTGATGTAAACTACACCAAAAATGTTTTAACATGTAAAACAGAAGAGATTGGTTTGATGATGAAGCTGCAGCAAGCAATATTTGCATGAAGATAATAACACTGAAAACAATACTTCTTAAACTGAATATCCTGCTCATGTACACAAAAGCCATTGAGTCAAGTTAAGTAATATTATCCTTCATTTCTTGACTTCTCAGTCACTTGAAATCAAAAATTTAAATTGAAGAAAAGGACTGCTTTTAGAGCCTTGTATTTATGCAACCCAGTCTCACATGAAAATGTGTAATAGCTTCGTTGGTCCAAAAAGCAAAACATATTAGTTTCACAGTAATGGCTCTAAAATTGTACAATGCCTATGTTTTTTTTGGCCTGTTCTCTTTTATTGGTCTGCGTCCACGTCATGTGACTGTCAAGTTTCCCTCTGTAGATATATCTTTTTACAACCCTATTTACAACCCTAAACCGGAAGAACTTCAACTGTGGTTATGATTTGTATCAAGCTGTGTAGTGCGGCTCTAGGGAATTAGTATATTAGGAATATTAGTTTTTCCTAGAATTGAATGCTTAGAATTAAATACCGAATTGAGAGTACACTGAGGAGTTTAAGGGGATGGTGAACACATTTTGTAATCAGATTTTAAATATCTAAATGTTAAATAGGTAAAAATTAATTTTAACCATATTTTACCCATATCTGACAGCGCCCCCAGTTGTTGATACTCACATAATAGCTGAGGTCAAGAGCTCTCTGTAACAGTTGATCCCATGTTTGTAACCTTTTTTGAATTATAAGCCTTCAAATATGCACCAAGGTCAAGGTTCAAAGATCAGTATTTCAAAGCAGGAGCCATGTAGACTCTTCATACTGACATATGTTACTCTCCAGGTCGAGACCTTTCCAACAATCTATTTGGTTTAGCTCTACGACAAAGTTTTAATTTTCTCATTTCATGGACACAAGCCATTCCAGGCCTAGTTTCAGAGAGCACGTTGAATGCCTAATATATAAAATGAAATGTTATTTTATTTTTTAATTTTTTAGTGGAAACAGTAACCAAATTGAGTCACCTTCAGAGATAACAATACTGCTTACAATCCATGGCATTACTACAGGCTTGGAGGAAGGCCTGAAGTGCTTGGGTTAGGGTTAGGGCTGAATAGATCAACCTGTTATCATTCCCAGGTTGTCAAATACTGACACATGCATAGGTTACTATTTACACAACCCTGGAGATTTTTTTGTATCTTTATGATTCTTGGTTTTGGGATTTTATGTTAGCATGACATAGTCCATTCAATCAGAATCTGTATGTTTTATTAGCCAATGCAAGCATACAAAGAATGGGTCTTTGCTCCCAAAAAACAAAAACAGAAGAATAAAAATAGACAAAAGTAAGGTAATAATAATAACAATAATGATAATAATGAAATAAAGAAAGTAATAAATAATAAAATAAAATAAAAATAATAATATTAAAGTTCTCTTTATACATCCATGGTTTTCGCAAATGGAAACTTGACAGTCATGTGATGTGGACGCAGGCCAATAGAAAAGAATAGGCCAAAAAAAAAAACACGTTGACATTTCACAATTGTAGAGCCGTTAACGTGAAACTAATGTGTTTTGCGCTGTGGACCAACGCATTTATTACACATTTTGATGTGAGACTGGGTTGGCTTATGACTGCTTTAGCTGATTCATGCCCCATTTGCGTGACCCATCCTGTTCCTGTTTGACTTTACATAGTGTTAAATCATTTGCTTTTAGTGAAAATGTACTGTACACCCCACAGAGGGATGGATTGGCTCTAAGCCAGGTTTTTAGTTGTCATACACATCTCAAATCCTTCACTCCCATATGTCGTAGAGACACACCAAGGGGTGTGTCTCTAGAGAGCTGTAAGGGGTGGTGAGAGCTACATGTGAAATCTCATTGGCTACCTCAACTCCCATCTCAACTTCTTGAGGCACATTTCACATTTTTCACTTCAAAACATTTCTTTTTGAGCCTGTGCCTGTGGTCCTAGTCATGGGGAGCAAAGAGATGACCTAACCAAAATAGCATCTTCGATCTCGGTGTCTCGCCTTGGTTACCCCAGTCAAAATGGCATGTACGCAACACAGCAACAAATTGGAGGGGATGATGTCACCTCTGCTCACCCTGTTCTTGATGACTCGCTTCTTCATAGGTCCAAGAATACACTCAGAACATTATGCTTCAATGCTTTTGCATCTTGCATGCTTTTGTGTTTTTAACAGAATGCAAGAGAGGGAGTAAGGGATCTGTTTGTGTGTGTGTGTGTGTGTGTGTGTGTGTGTGTGTGTGTGTGTGTGTGTATGGGGTGAGCAGTAATCCTCATAGAGTAAAATCACTGTCCCATCTGCCCAATGTGTCATAGTCTGTGTGTAAGGGGAATCCTCCTTTAGGAGTCTTACCTTCCATCACCCCACGTTTTGCTGCTTTATGCTCATCCTACGACCTGACGGACCAGAAATGAGCATGATCTTTTAATTACAGAAAATATAAAACCTTTTTCTTTAAATTAACTGGAGGAACATGTGAGTATCCATTATGCAGGTGTGTCTCAAAGGGGTGTTTGATTTACTAACATGTCTTTTTTGGGGTTATTCATTTCAAAATATCCAAATCAGACCGATACTATTGGGGGCCTCCATCCATTATTTTCAGTGGGAGTATATTTCTGCATTATTTTGTAAGTTGCATGAATAATAATAAACAACAGACACTTACATAACCCTTCCGGCATATGGCGTTTAATCCAGCTTGTAGTACACAACATCAGAATGCACCCACTGCTGTTTGTTTTTTAAAGTGAGCTTGATCATGATGGTGGTGCATGCAAACACTCATAGTATGCCATGTAAAAGCACTTAAAACATGTGGATTATTTCTGGGATCATTAAAACACACAACTGATTGTGCTCTTAATCCTGTAGGGTCTAGAAAAAGGCCAAGCAAAGCTCCTCCTGAGCCTCTTGAAAAATTTAGGATGAGTAAAAGTTGGAAATGTCCCAAGTGAAAGTTATAGCTACCCATTATAAAACCTTTTAATCAAAGTTTTAAAGTATGTTGAATTAAGTACACCAAAGTATTAAAAGAAAATGCAAGCAATGCTTCATTTAAAAAAACAAACAAACACTAAGATCAGAAATTAATCTTAAGGAATCCAGTGAAGAAATAAAATGTAATAAGAAAAATAATTTTGAGGCACCGCAAACAATGTAGACATAACAATAAAAAATAAAGAATCTCAGATTTTAAAACACTCATAAAATGTTTATGGTATTTTTAGGACTTGGTATTATTATGGTGTATATGGTGTAAATCATGGAATTCATGGTTGGTGAGTTATCTATGCCATAATCAGCATGCATATTTTCTATTTCACTTTTTAATTTTTTCCTTTCTTTACTTCCCCTCTGCTATATTATTACTCTTTTGATGTCGTCAATCTGTTGATTTGCAATTTTTTAAAAATAATCCGTTAAACATTTCAGTCATTTTTCAAGTAAAAATGCCAAACATTTGCTGTTTTTGATATCTGTAATGTGAGGATTTGCCCAATCTATGATTTCCTTCTAATCTATGATAGTAAACTGAATATCTTTGGGTTTTGGACTTTTGGTCAGACAAAACAAGCAAATTAAACTTGTCACATTGGGCTTTGGGAAGATATAAGGTGCATTTTCACTTTTGCTCTCTTCCTTCACTCTCACTTTAATCCACATTTGCTCTCCAGCCGCCTCTCCTACCTTTCTCTCCTTCTTCCCCAACCTTCATTTAGGTGTGCGGGTAATGGATGTCCGACTCACAGGGTTATATTTGTAGACTATGTATATACACTGACAGATGGACAGTCTCGTCGGAATGTTTCACTGTTGCTAGGAGACATGGAAACATCCTGTCAGCTGTTAATACAAGCAAATTGATGAAAAGGAAGAAAAAGGAAAAGCGGAGGCGGAGTACCTTGACTTTTCTGTAGGCTAGCTGCCTAGTAAAGTGCTTGTTTATTTTATTAAGTAGCAAGTCACACAAGTAGTCCAGAAAATCAATCTTTATGCCAAGAAGTAGTGAGGTCAGCTTGATAGTAATTAGAAATATAAATACCTGATTAAACATCAGATTCTTAAAACAATACTTATATACAGTGATGAAGTATTTCTACTTTATTTCTCACTACTGACACAGTGACTAATATGCAGTGATGACTGACTGAAAATACTGTGTTTCTCCCTACAGCTTTCTCATGGTCCTGGTGTGTCTAATCTTCAGTGTCCTGTCTACAATAGAGCAGTATGCAGACTTTGCCACTGGAACCCTCTTCTGGATGGTGAGTTGTTTAATTGTGCTTATATACCAAACATAAAAAAACCACTTCCACAACTTTCACAGAACTCTACAAGTCCAGATCCATCTTCATAAATCACTTACGTGGAATGTAAGTTACACACCATAGTTCTACTGAGATGACGGTAATTATTGACTAAAAGGTCCCGCACACGCACATAAGTGTTTTTATACTGGCAAAGTAGACTGCTGCTCAAGTGAAAGTTGGTTGGTGTTATGCCTTGAATGATGTGAGGTCATTTTGATTTAAACTCTATTTAATTAGGTAGTCTCACTGAGATTGAGATCTCTTTTTTAAAGTGAAACCCGAGAACAAAAACATTCACAATCAGACAAGCACACAATCAGCATACAGAAACAACACAGCTAAGGCCAGACGACCACAATCAGCAAGGATTAACAAAGTTATAAGAATCAGAAGAAACATCAGATGATAACATTTTAAAATCTCCAATGGGAATGAAAGAATCTAGTTTGAGGGCAGTTTTGCAGTTCATTCCATTTAAAAGGTGTATATCTGAAACCAGTTCTGCCAAGATTAGTCGGTACGTAAGGGATATCTAAGCTTAAGTGGGTCGTGTACTGAAGTTACAAGATTTAAATGTGAGAAGAGATATGTGGTAGTTTGGAAGCTTAAACATATCGTGAGATGATTATTCCTTCTCGTCCTCAAGAAAGTCCATCCAACCTGAGAACAATGAAATTTGTCATTAACCATTAAGAATGTTAAAGGTTTAACCTTTCTCATTTTAACAGTTACAATAAAACTAATTGGAGACTCAGACAGATGTCAGTTAAGCACATTTCGTACATGCTTACACAGTCCTTAGAAAAGGTCCAATCAGGCAAAATAAATGAAAATAATCACTAGTTGCAGCCCACATAACTCCATATCTGTGGATGTATATATAGTATATTGACAGAGTGGATTTAGTGATGCTTCCTTGACAATTAATACTTTAGTTTTCTTGTGTAACAAACCTTTTTTTTTAAAAATAAAAAAATAAAAAAATAAATAAAATTCTAATATATTTTCTCACAGACATTGAAAGAAACAGTGAGAAATGGCTGGTCTAACGCTATCACAGCTACACTGCAGTACCCTCTTCTATCCACATGATGGAGATAAAGGATCTTGGCTTGGAGGGATCCTACCCGCCATCTTACACCTGAGCCCAAAGCTCAAAACGACTAATCACTTTTAGTCATTGCAAATACCATGACACAACACCTGCCAGCTTATTTTGCATCCATCCAAAAGCCTTTTACAGTTACATGTGTGTGTAGATAATTAGCATGGGAATGGCCAGGAGCCAGTGTTTTTAACCTATTGTGATGACAATAGTTATGCAGAATCATTTGGCTCCATGCAGACTGTACTTGCTGATACTTGCTGGTAAATTGACTTTTTTATGGCTTATTAGGCTATTAAGGCTGCTAAGTGATGCAATAAATCCAGAGCTTACAACAGGTAGAGAAAATTATGGCTGCTGTTTGGAAACTCTACAAAGAGCTTGCATCATCTGTCTCTTGCCAGCACACTGGGAATATAAATACACACACTGCTACTGCATACTCACACACACAGTTTACACAAAGGCCGCACATACACAGACATAGACACACACACACAACTCAAAAATACACACGCACCACCTCCTGAGTCCCGGGGGCAATCAGAGGACAGGACTGAACACTGTGTTCTGTAAACTTTTGGCCAGTGCCCTTTGAAGACCTATACTATCATGGTTATTCATTTATTTATACCCAGGAAGAGCCAAATACTAACTATCATTATCTCTAACTTTTTTTTCTCTTTGTCGCTCTCCGATCTCCTTCTCTATCTTTCCACCCTCCCTCCACCTCTTTTGTGTGAGTACACAAGAACAGCAGTATTCAGCCCAAAATAGCAAGAAACAAAAATTTGGTCCAAATTAATAACAGACTTGTCTTTTTAATTGTTGAGCTTTGTTTATTTGAACACCTGGCTACTATTTGTGTATTCGTATGTGTGTGTGTGTATGCATATGTATTCATAATGCAGGTTTTTTGGTGCAATATTAATTGTGGGATAAGATAATGCCTTATCTTCTGTGTGTGTGTGTGTTTTAGGGGGTGGAGATATGTGAGTGGTGTCATGGTGGCGTATATTGGTGGTAGTAGCTATACTTAGAAAGTTCAGGGTTAGCTGTCATCCGTGAATCACAGGCTGCTTGTTTTGGATGGCAGAGGGGACATTAGTCCTTGAGGATATTTGGCCTTCAGGGCAGCTGCCAAAGTAAAGCAAGCCATGCTGGGGCACAGAAGCATTCACACACACACACACACACACACACACATGCACACGGGTCTCTTCTTTGTCCTCTCTTCTGCTAAGGTTTTGTTAACTTCTTCCTTATATTAAAATTTCAACAAACTACAATGTTCTGTGAGATGTTGCAGTTCAGGTGAGTCTCAGCCCACTAGAATGAAGGACAGCATTTATAAAAATTAAGCAACTATGTATTGTGTTGGCCACCATTGTCACAGCTTTACTTTTGATTTCTTTTCTGTGAACCACTTTTTTTTTTCTGGTGGTGGCAGAGCCTAAGCACAGTGATGTAGGTCGGTCTGTCTATCCGCCCAATGTTTTAGCAAGATAATTACACAACCACTGATCAGATTGCCAAGAAATTTGGTATAGGTGTTAGTAGTTGAGCAGGATGATGCCTAATGATAGTTAAGACACAGAACCACAGTCAATTCAAAATTTATCCATGACCAACGCTCCCATGATAATGTATCTTGAACAGTAATGGCTGGATATCCATGAGATTTGCAGTTTATATTTATGGTGAGGAGAAGAAGATAAATAATAATGTTTTTGATGTTCCTCTGACCTTTTCTTAAGCAACACTACTAGGCCATTTGCACTACAAGAAATACAAGAAATATTTAAATCTAATGGGAAGATTGGTGAGAGAAGCAAAGAGTTTTAAGGGAAATGTTATCTTAATTTTGGGAGCGCTTGCAGTGATATGGCACATGATACAAAATTTCTCGCTACATATTTAAAATCAGCTGTCTACTGAGGTGTAACTTACTGAGTGGATTTTCAGAGCGTCTATCACAAAACTTTACAAATAAGAAGTAACAAAAAAATGCCTTTTATGTTAAACTTGAGATAATAAATAGCAGACCTCAGAGTGAGTCTGTGAAATTTAAATGTTATTGACATTATTGTCTGGAAATCAACATTAATAACAAGACTAGACTTTGGGTGGCGTATGATCTGTGGGTTGTCAAAGCTTTGTAAAGTTCAGGTGTATCTAGGTGTAATGAGTAACTTGTGTCTGTGTGCATACACCTCTCTTGTAGTAGGACACACAGATGAACCAATCTAATCACATTTTTATCTGACACGGTAATTCCCAAGCAGCTCTTTGAATGAGCTTCATCCTCGTCTGGCTTGACCAGATTAATGCTGCGCGAACAGGCGGCTGTTTTGTGTAAACATGTAGTTGCCAGTTTCTGATACACATACAAAGCCACCCCAACATCTGGGTGACCCATTTTATGGAATTATTGTGAATAATCCCTTCAAATTCCCCCAAATTCATGTGTACCTTTGACTTTCAGATGTTACCCAGATGTCATAATTACCAAGCATGTTGCAGTAAAATTGTGTGGATATTTTGTACTTGTTCTGGCCGTGTGGCGACTTTAGTGAATTCTTATTAGTTTGTTTATTTTCTAGAAAACATCCACAATGTTAATATCCATCAGTTATAAAGTAACATCAGAGATTTTGTATACATGATGGAACTATAAAAACTTCTCACCTTGACTGTCAGAAGTAGATTTAACTTTGTATGATCCAAACTACAAAGAACTGCAGAAATAACTTGTATTAACAACTTAATAACTGGCAGCTACCTGTCAGTCAGACCTATCCTTGGATTATACAGTGGTTATTAGACACAGACATAGGGAAATGAAACATACTCTATTACTTTTCTACACAAACAATTAGGCTATGGCTGGGTGGTCAAGTTCATGGATGTGAAATGGATGTAAAAGCCTGGTTCCAGACCTCTTAATCACTGTCTACATCTCTTAACTTATTCAGCGATTCAAATATGAATGAATGAAGCGAAAACAAATCGCAGTTCAGCCTGATTATCAGGCAATGCTATAGGGATTCACTGAACCGTTTCTGCCTTTCTCTGGTTTAAATTTGGCCTCTTTTGCTCCCTCTCTCTTTGTCTTTAACTCAGTGACAAAAAAAATGAGCAATTAGCTGAATATGGGGTGTAGGAATCTGAAGCCAGGCGACTCAAGCGCATAAACCGAAGCTGTAATGATGTTTAATTAATGAATAGCAAGAAGGATCAAAAAGGATCTGTCAATCTGTCTGTCTCTGCTATGATGACCCTGATGGAGGCCATAGGTTGGTGCTCAAAATAAAGTTGTTTTCCACAGCGCTGTTGCAAAAGTGTAGTTAATGTACACATCGGTGCATTTTCTCTTTGTGCCGATAGTAGAGTGACACTTTTGCCAGCCAGAATAGTGTCTGGAGTGATTGACAGGTCATTGTTTTGAGGCTCTGTGGTGCTGTGTTATTGCAGCAGGGACCATGGTATAAAGTTTCATACAAGGGGCGGTCAGGGAGCAGCCAGTTCAAGCAATCAACGAGATGGCCACCCACATGGCCTTAGGCCTTAACTGACAGTACGGTGGCTAAATATTATGGATCCTCGGTGGCCAGGAAAACGATCTCCATCGGACAGACTTAATTAATTCACAGAGGCACACATGTATACACATCATTTAAAAAAAGAAACACAATGGCACATATTAGAACACACCTTAAAGGCACCAACCTCAACAAATGAGCATTTTAAGCTAATTATAGCTTAAAATAAAACCTTTATTTGTTTTTTTTTGTTCATAATAAGTATAGATGTGAATAGATTGAAGTGTCTTATTTAAGTGATTCAAAAAGGTTTACATTTATAACTAGATCTGTGATGGCATTTCATCCTGTGGCTACAATCACTTAGCCATTGACCCTGACTCAATATGAGCTGTCATCAGCCATGTTATCAACATTCATCTCTCCTCCTAGGTGGTTAGGTGGGTGGTCTTGGTACTACTAGACCACCACAGTGTTATTCTTTCTCATTCTCACACACCTGTCATTACCCACTCATATCATATCTTAAATCTCGGTGATTGATTATAATGGCCTCAGTGCTTTGAGATTAGTCTTAATACACGGAGCAGTGTTATCAATGCTTTTATAAATGATACCTTATCTACTTCCACATCCTCTTGTCTTGCATGTGTTTCACAATTATTGTCTCTGTACCAATGGTTTAATGTAACCCTTTGCTCTGTGTTTGCATTGTGCTCCACAGGAGATTGTGCTGGTGCTGTTCTTTGGCACAGAGTATGTGGTCCGGCTGTGGTCTGCTGGCTGTCGCAGCAAATATGCAGGCATCAAAGGACGCCTCCGCTTTATCAGGAAGCCCATATCAATCATAGGTGCACCTGGCATTTTCCTTTGTTCCCATGTAATACAACGGATGTGATGAATTGTTCTTGTAGATCAACAACTTGGATCATTCAAGCAATTTAAGGGTTAACATTAGTACAAGGTTTTATTTAAAATGAACTGAGACCAATACTGATATGATGATTTACTTGATATGTTGATGTTTTCTTTCCGTTTTTCTGTCTCTTTCTTCCCTTCTCACAGATTTGATAGTGGTCATTGCCTCAATCATTGTGCTTGGTGTAGGCTCCAATGGCCAAGTGTTTGCCACATCTGCTATCAGGTAGAGCAACTATTTTGTTCTGCTTTTTAATTATTACTCATAGCCGGAGAAGGATCTGAAGATAATGAGATGGATGAGGCGGTGTTGTGTGTTGCAGGGGCATTCGTTTTCTACAAATCCTTCGCATGCTGCACGTGGATCGACAGGGAGGAACGTGGAGGCTCCTGGGATCTGTAG